>NC_057803.1:206480100-206781470 GCF_018294505.1 Triticum aestivum | reverse complement strand
GCCTCGCGGTGGCGGCGCACTACAGCAGAAGAAGCGGAGGGAGGCGCGGCAGGGGCGATGCTGCTGGCGACGGTGAGGTCCGGCGGCGCGCGGGAAGAGCAAGTGCCGCAGGGCGTCGGGGTCGCGCACGGGGTGGCCTTCCTAGTCGCAGCGGACCATCGACGTCGCATCACGACGGCAAGCCCGCGCCAGGCTGCCGTGGCCACAGGAGAGTGCGAGGCAAGGCGCGGAAGGGCGGAGGTGCTGGCGGTGGGCTATGGCGACCACGCGGCGAGGAGGCAGCGCAACGGGGAGAACCGGCTCGGTCGATGGCCACGGAAGGCGGCGATCTCGCGAGGTGGAGGGGGCGAGGTGAGCAGATGGAGCGAGGGGATTGGGAGAGATGGGGATCGAGAAGGACGAGAGGTGGCGGCGCTGGTGGAGGAGACGAGGAGTAGGGATCGATCGGGTTAGGGATTAGGTCGGGGACTTGGTGAGCTTCGCTGGTGGGCTGCAGGAGGCCCAAGTGGCATGGCTAGGCTCTCTCTCTCTCCCTCTTCTTATTTCTTTAGCACAAAACTAATGAGGAGAAGAAAAGAAAGAGGGAGGGGTTAGGGAAAGAATTTGCACACACAGATAATTTTCCTAGACTCACAAAAATGTGCTTGTTCCGAGAAAATAGAAACAGCCATGATTGAAAGATGTAAATTCAAACTCATTTGAATTTTTGAACTAGGACTTGGTTTTTGAAGTGTCCAAAAATGTTCAAAATTTTTGTGGACATCGGGAAAGCGATGAAAGAAATTATGGGAAAAGTTTGAGGACCAAACTTGAAGTAGAAAATACATGGAATTACTTTGCAAGTGTGTTAGAATATTGATTATAGCTCCCTAATATATTGGGAGGATATGTTATATAGAGAAATCACCATGTGAGTTCCCTCAATTTAAATAGATCAAAGATCTATGTATTTTATTTAGTTGATTTTAAAAAAAATGAAATGGCATGATGGCATGATGCCATGATGCAATGCACATGATGCAAAGATGAATGCTACAGACAAAACAAATCACCCGACGAAACTCGGAAAACATGGAAGGCATCTGAAGCGTCAGTCTTGGGGCGTCACAACTCTCCTCCACTTACAAGAGATCTCGACCCGCGATCTAAGGATGGCGCCGCGAAGAAACGGAAGAGGAAGAGGTAAGAAAAAATTGCTTCTTTGAAAAACGAGTGAAACCAATGAACCTTGAGAGGTTGAAAACTTGAAAGAAAGAACACAACACAGTTGAACGAAATTGAGAGCACTCTGGTAGAAAAGAGAAACAAGGAACACCATGTGAACGTTGGAGGTTGCAAAGCTATGAATGACGAGCACAATGGACAAGAAGGAACTGAAACCACTCTGGTTGAAATGAGATAAACAAGGAACGAGGAAGAACATATTCGAACATCACTCCGGTTGAAAAGAGATCCAAGACTTGATAAGATGGGAAGAATTTGAGCAGAGGACACAACACTCTTGCTAAACGGATATGCAAGGAAAAGAACATAATATTTACAAAATGAGATGATGGGTCGAAGAGAGCAACATCACAATGCCTCCAGAACGAGAGAATAGAATCTAGATTGTTGGGATAAAGGGACGGCGAAGAAAACAACATCTTCTACCATAATTGAATTTGAGAGAGCATCCTTATAAGAAGGATTGAACGGATCTGTTGAGAATTAAACAACAAAAGAATAAGGATGTAGTGGGTTTATGGAAAACGTCTCACCGGCATCGCCCCCACGCCCGCGGCCGACCCGAGCCGCCACTGCCTCGAAAACCATGCAAACCCTAATCCGAGAGGGGTATAATTTTCTAAGTCCTGAAATTCTAACATCATGTGCCTCTCTTCATCATGTGATATCTCCATGCTCATAGCTCCGATTTGCGCACATGATATATTCAAATGTTCATATCATGATTCTCTTCATGTTAGTATCATTTTCATGCATGTTACTGTCCATATTGATGCCCTAACCTTCGTTGCAAAAGTGCTATATGATGTTGTCCGCTAGAATTTAGCATAACTTGCTGATTTGTTATTTTCGTTGAATTTTGTGTGTGCCTCCTATGAGCATGATGTCTATATGTTTTTGGAGCATATCCATGCCATATTTACAGTGGTGCAAGCCTTGTAGTTTTATGAGCTCTGTGGTGACTAGCACAAGCATGCAAAGTAGGCTATGTGATGTTGCTGATTTCAAACACTTAGTATTTTGCTAAGTCCTTTTCCTGTTACATTTTGAAGCTATGTAAACTTATTGCTACCAGTAGATCCATACACAGTTTGAGGTAGTTAAGTAAAAGTGTTTTGAAGATGTGGTATTTCTCTATCCATTCATGCCTCTGGTGTCAATTATGGAGTAATCTAGCTTGTCATTACCATGCTCTACCTTTGCTAAATATTGTTGTTGGCAGATTGTTAACATGAGATTCAGTTTTTCCATGTGTTTCGCTAGTGATCCATGCACCCTATGCACCTTGTGATGCCATGAAATGCACTGTGGTGAGTGGCATGAGCATGGAAAGTTGCTATCATGAATCTGTTTCTGCCATGTCATGTTTTTCTTCCAAGTCTGAAACTGTTCATATAACTTACCATGTTTGCATGGCTGCCACATCATTTTCCATGCATATTTGGTTAAAGTCCAGTAAGGGAGTTTTGTTCTTTTCCTTTAGTAATAGCATGCAATGCCTTTGTTTGCCATGATATGTTCCTATAATATGTTGTTTGCTAGCTCTAAACATTGCTATATGATGCTGTTTTTGACATGTTTAGTATTTTCTCTAAGTCTGTGAAGCTGATATCATTTGCATTTTTGCCATGCTATTTTAGGATTATTCTAGTGAGTTGTCCCAGGAGCTCAGTGTTCATGATTTGTGGAGCTTCACCTATACTTTAATTCCATTTGCTTTGTTGCTATGTTGGAGTGTTGTAGCATAGTTTCTTGATGCGTCCGAAGTGCTATGATGCCGTTAAGCGCAGATTTGCATCATTCTTGTTTTGCTTGTCATTTGCAAACCGTGCATCCGTTTCCGGTGATACTTATATCGATTTCGACCGAAATCATCCCATCTTTATAGCGGCATACTTGGTTTGCCAACTTGATACCTTGAACATCATTTCCCTTCGGGAGTGCCCATACGCATTGCGCGTCATACCTTGCATGTCATGCCATGTCTTGCATCATGTTGCTCGTGCATTGCTCTGTGATTGATTGTTGCTCCATTGCTTGTGTTCTTGCTTTTGGTAGAGCCAGGAGATGAGTTCGTGAACGAGGAACCTATTGAGTACGCTAACGAGGAGCAAGCTTTCGACAACTCTAAGAACTTTGCAGGCAAGATGACCATTACCCTCGATATCACTTCTATCTTTGCTTGCTAGTTGTTTCGTTCTATTGCTATGTCGTGCTACCTACCACTTGTTTATCATGCCTCCCATATTGCCATGTCAAGCCTCTAACCCACCTTCCTAGGAAATTGTTGTTTGGCTAAGTTACCGCTTTTCCTCAGCCCCTCTTATAGCGTTGCTATTTGCAGGTGCCTTGCAGGTTGTTCCAAGTTGGAACATGGATATGTTGGGATATCACAATATCTCTTATTTTAATTAATGCATCTATATACTTGGCAAAGGGTGCAAGGCTTGGCCTTTTGCTCGGTGTTTTGTTCCACCCTTGCAGCCTTAGTTTCCGTCATACCGGTGTTATGTTCCTTGATTTTGCGTTCCTTACGCGGTTGGGGTTATAGGACCCCCTTGACAGTTCACTTTGGAATAAAACTCCTCCAGCAAGGCCCAACCTTGGTTTTGACATTTGCCGAACAACAATCTAAACTTTTACCAAGGGAGTTGCAAACCCGAGGGTCATCTTTATTTAACCCTCCCGGGCCAGTGCTCCTCTGAGTGTTGGTTCGAACCGGGCAGCCTGCGGGGCCACCTGGGGAAACTTGAGGGTTGGTTTTACTCGTAGCTTGTCCCATCTGGTGTGCCCTGAGAATGAGATATGTGCAGCTCCTATCAGGATTTGTCGGTGCATCAGGCGGTCTTGCTGGTCTTGTTTTGCCATTGCCGAAATGTCTTGTAACCGGGATTCCAAGATTGATCGGGTCTTCCCGAGAGAAGGAATATCCTTCGTTGATCGTGAGAGCTTGTGATGGGCTAAGTTGGGACAACCTTGCAGGGTATAAACTTTCGAGAGCCGTGCCCGCGGTTATGTGCAGATGGGAATTTGTTAATATCGGTTATAGAGAACTTGACACTTGACTTAATTAAAAGGAATCAACCACGTGTGTAGCCATGATGGTCTCTTTTTGGCGAAGTATGGGAAGTGAACACGGTTTGGGTTATGTTTGAACGTAAGCAGTTCAGGATCACTTCTTGATCACTTCTAGCTTAACGGTCGTTGCGTAGCTTCTCGTCTTACTCTTATTCTCGTATGTTAGCCACTATATTTGCTTAGAGCTTACTGAAACTCCACCTCATTACCACATCCTACCCAAAAGCTTAAATAGTCTTAATCTCGCGGGTTTTGAGATTGCTGGGTCCTTGTGACTCATGGATACTTCCAAAACAGTTGAGGTGCCGATGATACCAGTGCAGGTGATGCTACCGAACTGAAGTGGAAGTTCGACAAGGACCTTGGCCGTTACTACGTGTCTTTTCCTGATGATCAATAGTGGAGCCCAGTTGTGACGATCGGGGATCTAGCAGTTGGGTTTATCTTCTTTTCATTTGGGTGCTCGTAGCTGGTCTATGAGTGTACTCTGAATGATGTATGAATTATATGATATTTGTGTGACATGGTGATTGTAAGCCAACTCTATTTATCCCTTTCTTGTTCATTACATGGGATTGTGTGAAGATGACCCTTCTCACGACAAAACCACAATGCGGTTATGCCTCTAAGTCATGCCTCGACACGTGGGAGATATAGACGCATTGTGGGCGTTACAAGTTGGTAATCAGAGCCATCCCCGACTTAGGAGCCCCCTGCTTGATCGAATCGCTGACGTTGTTGAGTCCAGAAGAAAATGTTTTGAGTCTTAGGATTATATATATCGGAGAGTAGGATTCTTCTTACTGCTCAGTCCCCTTCGTCGCTCTGGTGAGGCCTCCTAACGTAGATGTCTTGACTTTCCTCTCCTCAATTTTCATGATTTTTTCGGATCACGTGGGTATCTTGGAACCGTTCTGATATTCTTGTGATGAGAACATTGTTCTTGGTGCTTCCTGACATTTAGGGGTTGTGGCAGTGTCCCGGGGAGTTGAGCTCCGAGGTGTTGTCGTCACAATTTTATCGTTGCAGTTCTGGAATAACTGAGTTCGCCGACATCGTAAATCTCTTTTATGCAGTTAGTGGTAAGATAACCTCGATGCCACCCAGTACTGGGGAGGGAGTTTGGGAGTATTGCCATAGCTCATATAATGGATGCTTTTCAGAGGTTGAGGTACACGATTTCTGGAGTTTTATTGGTTTTGTGTTGACAGATGGATAGAGTTGGAGCGTAGGGCTTGTTAGTTGTGTGATATATATTGTGCCTCTCTGTATCCCCAACACCAGATTGCATAACCAGAAAGTTCGGGAGTTAATAGGTGGGAATTCAAGTAGCTCTAGTTATTCTTCCCATAGATATTTTGTTTGTGATTTGGTAATCCTTACCACTTATTTGTTTCATTCGTACCTTGTTGTTTATTTCATCAACCTTTATCTAAGTGGCTTCTCACCTTAATGGTCATGTATTGTTAACGTTGGAATTCATTCGTCCATTCCTGTTCGGATGTTTATTGTGAAGACTATATGTTGCAATTTCTATCCGTTGATTCAGCTTGTCTATTTGTCTATCATGGTTCTAACAGATGTCACCCTCTTCAGGATGGCTCCTCCAACGCGTCTGAATCTGCAACGCAATGATGGGGAATAGGTGAACCCTCCACCTCCACCTCCACCTTCGAAGGCATGGCAAGCTATCATGCAGCCACTAACGCCAACACCCAGATGCTTTTGCAACCCTTGCAAGAGCGCAACCAAGGCCAAGGCAACCAAGTAAATCAAGGTCAAGGGTAATTCAACATTCAGCCTCAGTTTGCTACCCTCAACCAGTTCCTTGCAAATCAGCCGAAGTCTTTCAGCAACTGGTCGAGGCCACGGATGCCAATGATTGGCTTGTGGACATCAGCAAGCATTTTGAATGTACCAATGTTGGGCCTGAGGACTACATCAAGTTTGCTTCTTTTCAGCTCAAGGACCAAGCAATTGATTGGTATCGGCAATACAAAGATTCCAGAGGAGGTCAAGTGATTACCTGGGATGACTTCTGCCGGGATTTCAAAGCTCACCACATTCCTACAAGTGTTTCTGAGAGCAAGTGTGAGGAATTCCACAGTCTCAACCAAGGCAGCATGTCCATGCATCAATACAACATCCAGTTTTAGAAACTTGCTCGCTTCGCAAGGCAGGACGTTCCTGATGAAAAGAGCATGATCTATCACTTCAAGGGTGGCCTCAGAGAGGATCTGCAGTTAGGGCTCGTGCTTATTGAGCCTACTAAGTTTGATCAATTGTATAACATGGCCCACAAGCAAGAAGGTGCTCAGCTCAAGTGTGAGGCTTCAAAGAAGAGAATCAAGGATGCAGTTCAGTCTTCTTCCTCACAAGTGGCAGCTAAGCAACATAAGTTCTGGCTTCCTCCGCCTCCTCCGTTTCGTCAGCCCTACCAGCAGAAGAACAAAGGTGGCCACGGATCTTCCCACCCACCCAACCCAGGCTATCAGAACAAGTATCATAATCAAGCTCCAAAGACAAGTGCTACTCCTTCTTATCATCGTCTGCTCTCAGAAGTTACTTGCAACAAGTGTCAGCAGAAAGGTCACTATGTGAACAAGTGCTTCAACCAAAGGCGTCTTCCGCCTCCTCCTCCCGTGAGATCTTCTAGCAGTGCAGTGGACAAGCATAATCCCAAGCATGCTAAGGTGAACATGATGAACGCAGCTCAAGCAGAGGATTCTTCAGATGTGATCATGGGTAACCTTTCAGTTAACTCCATTCCTGCAAAAGTCTTATTTGATACTGGTGCATCACATTCTTTCATGTCATATTCATTTGCATCGGAGCAAAATGTTGACCCACAGAGATTTTGTCCAAAGTTATACAAGTTGTTTCTCCGGGAAAGCTTATGACTTCTAGTTTGGTAGCTCCTGATGTCTCTATCTAGTTCAACAACTATAAATTTCTGTCTTCTCCAATTGTTCTTGGCGACTCGGATATTGATCTAATTCTCGGGATGGATTGGCTTTCTAAGAACAAGGCTCAATTTTATTGTGCTGCCAGGGAAATTCAGTTGACACACTCTTCTGAGGATGTGATCATATATGCCGCTCGAGATGAAACCATTCGTTGTTCTCTCTCAATGAGAAGGGTGAGTTAGACGCAATTTCTTAGATTCCAGTTGTTTGTGAGTACCAAGATGTCTTTCCAGAAGAGCTTCCGGGTATGCCTCCTCACCGGCCAGTTGAGTTTGTTATCGATCTTGAGCCTGGTACTGAACTCGTTTGCAAGCGTCCGTACAAGCTTGGACCAAAGGAGCTAAAGGAATTGAGGAAACAGCTCAATGAACAAGAGCGTCCGGGTTTGATCAGACCGAGTTCATCTCCATGGGGTTGTGGTGTTATTCTTGTCCAGAAGAAGGATGGCACGGACCGACTTTGCGTCGATTACCGTCCATTGAACAAGAAGAAAATCAAGAACAAGTACCCACTTCCCAACATCAATGAGCTATTCGAGCAACTTAAAGGCATAAAGGTGTTCTCCAAGCTTGACCTCCATGTGGGTTATCATCAGATTCACATTCGTGAACAAGATATCCCTAAGACAATATTCAGAACAAGCTTTGGTTCTTATCAATATACTGTCATGTCTTTCAGCCTTGTCAATTCTCCTCCAACGTTCTCTCGCATGATGAACTTCATCTTCAACCCCTACACAAATGAACTCGTCCTGGTGTATGTCGATGATATCTTGGTGTTCTCCAAGAACAAGAAGGATCATGCCAAGCATTTACGATTGGTGCTCGACAAGCTCAGAGAGTATCAATTCTACGCGAAGTTTTCCAAATGTGAGTTTTGGCTCGATTAAGTTCTTTACCTTGGCCACATCATCTCCGCCTAGGGCATTGCTCTTAATCTGGAGAAGGTTTCTGCAATTGTGAACTGGGAACCTCCTCAGAATGTCAAGCAGCTCCATAGTTTTCTTGGACTTGCAAGCTATTGCCAAAGATTCGTTGACAATTTCTCTAAGGTTGCAAAGCCTCTTTCCAACCTCCTCCAGAAGCATGTCAAGTATGTCTGGACTCCTGAGTGTGACTTTGCTTTCAACACTCCCAAAGAGAAGCTAGTCCAGCTCCTGTCTTGACTTCTCCTGATGAATCCAAGCCATTCGAAGTTTTCTGTGATGCCTCATTGCAAGGTCTCAGTGCTGCGTTAATGCAAGAGAAGAAAGTTGTGGCTTATACCTCTTGTCAGTTGAAGCCCAACGAAAGGAACTACCCCACTCACAATCTTGAGTTGGCGGCAGTTGTCCATGCATTAATAACATAGAGACATCTCTTGTTAGGAAGGCAAGTGGATATTTTCACCGATCACAAGAGCCTCAAATATATCTTCACTCAACCCAACCTCAACCTCAGGCAAACTCGTTGGGACGAAATGTTTCAAGAGTACAATCCAAGTATTGAATATACTCCAGGCAAGGCCAATGTGATTGCAGATGCTTTGAGCAGGAAGGCTTATTGCAACAGCTTAATTCTCAAGCCATTCCAACCAGATCTTTGTGAAGCTTTCCGCAAACTCAACCTCCAAGTTCTTCCTCCAGGGTTTCTTGCCAACCTTCAAGTCACTCCTACTTTGGAAGACCAAATTCGTGAGGCACAACTCCTTGAAATCATGGTGAAGAAGGTGAAACATGGTATTGCCAAGGGCTTACCCATATACAAGTGCTATCACATTAATGATAGATACACTTTATTCTTCGAGGACAGGATTGTGGTTCCTAAAGGTGATCTAAGGAAGGTCATAATGAACGAAGTGCACAATTCTCTTCTTTCCATTCATCCAGGTAGTTCGAAGATGTACGATGACCTCAAGCAGTCGTATTGGTGGACTCGAATGAAGCGAGAGATTGCTCAATTCATAAATGAATGTGATGTCTGCCGAAGGGTGAAAGCAGAACACCAGCGACCAACTGGTCTCCTCCAACCTCTTGCTATTCCAGAATGGAAGTTTGATCATATCGAAATGGACTTTGTCGCTGGTTTTCCCAGGTACAAGAGTGGGAATGATGCTATTTTCGTTGTCATCGACAAGCTTACAAAAGTGGCTCATTTCCTTCCAATCAAAGAATCTACCACAGCAGCTCAGTTGGCAGAGCTATACACCTCTAGAATTGTCTCATTGCATGGTATTCCGCAATTGATATCTTCAGATCGTGGAAGCATTTTCACTTCTAAGTTCTGGGATTCCTTCCAGAAGGCCATGGGCACAAACATTCGCTTCAGCACAACTTTCCATCCTCAAACAAGTGGCCAAGTCGAGCGAGTCAATCAAATCCTCGAAGACATGCTCAGGGCTTGTGTCATCTCTTTCAGTATGAAGTGGGAAGATTGTCTTCCATATGCCGAGTTCTCCTACAACAACAACTTCCAAGCAAGTTCGGGCAAGGCCCGATTCGAAATTCTATATGGCAGGAAGTGCCGTACTTCTCTTAATTGGTCCGAGACTGGTGAATGCCAACTTCTTGGCAATGACTTGATCACAGAAGCTGAAGAAATGTGTAAAGTCATCCGTGAAAATCTCAAAGCCGCGCAATCACGTCAGAAGAGTTACTATGATAGCAAGCACCATGACTTGGCTTTGGAGATCGAAGACCATGTCTACCCCCCGCGTCTCTCCAATGAAAGGCACTCGACACTTCGGTATCAAAGGGAAGCTTGCCCCTAGATATGTGGGTCCTTTCAAGATCATTGGCAAAAGAGGCGACCTCGCCTAGCAACTCGAGCTTCCGTCCAACTTCGCAAATGTGCACGATGTGTTTCACGTGTCACAGCTTCGCAAGTGCTTCAAGACTCCCAAGCGCACTATCAACTTCCAAGAGATTGATATCCAAGAAGACTTGTCTTATCATGAGCATCCCGTTGCTATTCTTGAAGAAACCGAGCGCAATACTCGCAACAAGTCAATCAAATTCCTAAAAGTTAAGTGGTCGCACCTTTCTAACCGAGAAGCCACCTGGGAGCACGAGGATCACCTCCGTTCCGAATATCCGGAGTTCTTCCAGTCCTAGATCTTAGGACAAGACCCTCTTGTAGTGGTGGAGTGTTGTAACACCCCAGATGTAACTTTCCATAATTGTAACTCCAACTCTTGCCGTTTCTGGCTATGTGATATGATATATCCTTCGTGGTTGAGTTTTTGTCTTCGTTTTGCATTTTGTTCATGTCATGCATCTCATCTCATGTCATCATGTGCATCTCATTTGCATTCGTGTTCGTCTCATGCATCCGGTCATTTTCCCCGTTGTCCGGTTCGCGATCTGACACTCCCACACGCACCCGTTGCACCCCTCTTATCTTGTTTTGTGATCAGGAGAAAAACGTTCTCGGAATGGGTCGAGATTTGTTGAGTGGCCTTGCTACATCACCGGTAGGCCGCCTGTAAAATTTTGTTCCATTTGGAGGTCGTTTGATGCCCCAACGGTTAACCGGGTAATCACAAAAGCCCCTCTCTTGTTGCAGCCCAACACCCCTCCAAAACAGCCCACTAACCCATCTAAACCCCCTCCATGCTCTCCGTCGTTGGATCACGATCGTGTGGGCGAAAACTGCACCTCTTTAGACACTCCTAGCTCCCCCTACCTATAAATATGCCTCCACCTACTCATTTTTTCTGATCAAAACCCTAGCTCCCCTCTCCCCGTGCCGCCGGACATGTCCGGGCGACGCCGGATGCGTCCGCCACCCCCACATGCACCATTCCCGATCCGACATGTGGCAGCCAACCACCGCCCGCCGCTACCGGCCCACGAGGCCCGCAACCGGCCCCTCGGCCCGCTTCGCCCGCGCCGCCACCTCCCGCGCGTCGCCGTTGCCCGCCATCACGCGCCGCCGCCCGTCTCCACCACCGGCCGCCGCCGCCCTTCGCCGTCTCTGCCACCCCGCCAAGGTCGCCGCCCGGCCGGATCCGCGGCCCGGCCGCGTTCTTCGGTGCCCCTCCACCACCTCCGGCCGGATCCGCCCTCCCCGGCCCTCTCTGGTGCCTCGCCGCCACGTCCCGAGCTCGCCGGAGCCAGGAGCTCGCCAACATCACCTCCACGCCCGCGGCCGACCCGATCCGCCGCTGCCTCGAAAATCGTGCAAACCCTAATCCGAGATGGGTATAATTTTCTAAGTCCCGAAATTCTAACATCATGTGCCTCTCTTCATCATGTCATATCGCCATGCTCATAGCTCCGATTTGCACATATGATATATCGATATGTTAGCCTCGTGATGCTCTTAATGTTAGTGTCATTTGCATGCATATTACTGTCCGTATTGATGCCCTAACCTTCGTTGCAAAAGTTCTATATGATGTTGTCCACTGGAATTTAGCATAACTTGCTGATTTCTTATTTTCGTTGTATGTTGTGTGTGCATCCTATGAGTATGATGTATATATGTATTTGGAGCATCTCCATGCCTTCTTTACAGTTGTGCAAGCCTTATATTTTTATGAGCTCTGTGGTGACTAGCAAAAGCATGCAAAGTAGGCTATGTGATGTTGCTGATTTCAGACACTTTAGTATTTTACAGTCCTTTTCCTGTTTTGATGCTATGTAAACTTGTAGCTACCAGTAGATCCATGCTCAGTTTGAGGTAGTTCAGTAAGAGTCTTTTGAAGATGTGGTATTTCTTTATCCATTCATGCCTCTTGTTGCAATTATGGAGTAATCTAGCTTGTCATGACCATGCTCTACTTTTGCTAAATATTGTTGCTGGCAGATTGTTAACATGAGATTCAGTTTTGCCATGTGTTTCGCTAGTGATCCATGCATCATATCAACTTGCTCCTGCCATTTTTAGCTTCATGAATATGTCTACTTACTGTTGGTTACCTTGTGATGCCATGAAATGCATTGTGGTGAGTGGCATGATCTTGGAAAGTTGCTATCATGAATCTGTTTCTGCCATGTCATGTTTTTGTTCCAACTCTGAAACTGTTCATATAACTTGCCATGTTTGCATGGCCGCCACATCATTTTCCATGCATATTTGGTTAAAGTTCAGTAAGGGAGTTTTGTTCTTTGCCTTTAGTAATAGCATGCAATGCCTTTGTTTGCCATGATATGTTCCTGTAATATGTTGTTTGCTAGCTCTAAACATTGCTATATGATGTTGTTTTTGACATGTTTAGTATTCTCTCCAAGTCTGTGAAGCTGATATCATTTGCATTTTTGCCATGCTTTTTTAGAATTATTCTAGTGAGTTTTAGCAGGAGCTCAGTGTTCATGATTTGTATAGCTTCACCTGTACTTTAATGCCATTTACTTTGTTGCTATGTTGGAGTGCTGTTGCATAGTTTATTGATGCATCCTAAGTGCTATGATGCTGTTAAGCGCAGATTTGCATCATTCTTGTTTTGCTTGTCATTTGCAAACCATGCATCCGTTTCTGATGATCCTTATATCGATTTCGACCGAAATCACCCCATCTTTCTAGCGGCATACTTGGTTTGCCAAGCTGATGCCTTGAACATCATTTCCCTTCTAGAGTACCCATATGCATTGCACATCATACCTTGCATGTCGTGCCATGTCTTGCATCATGTTGCTTGTGCATTGCTCCGTGATTGATTGTTGTTCCATTGCTTGTGTTCTTGCTTTGGGTAGAGCCGGGAGATGAGTTTGTGAATGAGGAACCTGTTGAGTACGCTAACGAGGAGCAAGCTTTCGATAACTCTGAGAACTTCGGAGGCAAGATGACCATTACCCTCGATATCACTTCTATCTTTGCTTGCTACTTGTTTCGTTCTATCTCTATATCGCGCTACCTACCACTTTTTTTATCATGCCTCCCATACTGCCATGTCAAGCCTCTAACCCACCTTCCTAGCAAACCGTTGTTTGGCTAAGTTACTGCTTTTGCTCAACCCCTCTTATTGCGTTGCTAGTTGCAGGTGCCTTGCAGGTTGTTCCATGTTGGAACATGGATATGTTGGGATATCACAATATCTCTTATTTTAATTAATGCATCTATATACTTGGCAAAGGGTGGAAGGCTTGGCCTTTTGCTCGGTGTTTTGTTCCCCTCTTGCCGCCTTAGTTTCCGTCATACCGGTGTTATGTTCCTTGATTTTGTGTTCCTTACGCGGTTGGGGTTATAGGACCCCTTGACAGTTCGCTTTGGAATAAAACTCCTCCAGCAACGCCCAACCTTGGTTTTAACATTTGCCTTACAACAACCTAAACTTTTCCCAAGGGAGTTGCAACCCCAAGGGTCATCTTTATTTAACCCCCCGGGCCAGTGCTCCTCTGAGTGTTGGTCCGAACCAGGCAGCCTGCGGAGCCACCTCGGGGAAACTTGAGGGTTGGTTTTACTCATAGCTTGTCCCATCCGGTGTGCCCTGAGAACGATATATGTGCAGCTCCTATCGGAATTTGTCGGTGCATCAGGCGGTCTTGCTAGCTTGTTTTGCCATTGCCTTGTAACCGGGATTCTGAGACTGATCGGGTCTTCCCGGGAGAAGGAATATCCTTCATTGATCGTGAGAGCTTGTGATGGGCTAAGTTGGGACACCCCTGCAGGGTATAAACTTTTGAGAGTCGTGCCCATGGTTATGTGGCAGATGGGAATTTGTTAATATCGGTTACAGAGAACTTGACACTTGACTTAATTAAAAGGATTCAACCGCGTATGTAACTGTGATGGTCCCTTTTCGGCGGAGTCCGGGAAGTGAACACGGTTTGGGTTATGTTTGAATGTAAGTAGTTCAGGATCACTTCTTGATCACTTCTAGCTTAACGGCCATTGCGTAGCTTCTCGTCTAACTCTTATTCTCATATGTTAGCCACTATATTTGATTAGCGCTTACTGCAACTCCACCTCATTACCATATCCTATCCATAAGCTTAAATAGTCTTGATCTCACGGGTATTGAGATTTCTGAGTCCTCGTTGTGATGGCCTCGATTCAATCGTACACTAATCATACATGCAAATGTGTACGATCAAGATCAAGGACTCACGGGAAGATATCACAATACAACTCTAGACACAAATTAAAATAATACAAGCTTTATATTACAAGCCAGGGGCCTCGAGGGCTCGAATACATAAGCTCGAATACACAAGAGTCAGCGGAAGCAACAATATCTGAGTACAGACTTAAGTTAGACAATATTGCCTTAAGAAGGCTAGCACAAAAGCAACAACGATCAAAAAGGCAAGGCCTCCTGCATGGGAGCCTCCTAACTACTCCTAGTCGTCTGCAGTCTTCACGTAGTAGTAAGCATCCTCCGGGTAGTAGTAGTCATCAGTGGCGTCGTCTGGCTCCTTGGATCCGTCATCTGGTTGCAACAATCGGGTATGGGGGAAAAAGAAGTAGCAAAGCAACCGTGAGTACTCATCCAAAGTACTCGCAAGACTTACATCAGATCTAAACTAAGTATGCATCTGTATCAAAGGAAAGGGGTTGTATCTGTGGACTAAACTACAGAATGCCAGAAGGGAAGGGGAAAGCCTAGCCTATTGAAGACTAGCATCTTCTGGAAACCACTATCTTGCATCAACAGGAGGGAGTAGAGTAGCATGAATTAAAGTAGTAGAAGTGTTATCAACGTCGGCCAGAGATCCTTTCTCGACTCCCTGCGAGAAAGCAATCTCAGAGCCATACTATCCAAGTGTCATCACAATCCAATTCTCATCACCATCCAGTTCTCATCACAAGTATCCAGTTCTAGTTGTATCCATCGGGATACAACTCCAAGTGTCCTTACCGTATGACAGACTATCGATAGATATTTTCTTCCCTGCAGGGGTGCACCAACTTACCCACCACGCTCGATTAACTCCGGTCGGAAACACTTTCCTGGGTCATGCCGAGCCTCGGCCAAACAATACGTCGCAACCCGACCTAGGCTTAATAGAGAGGCCAGCACGCCGGACTAAACCTATGCCCCCAGGGATCATGGGCCATCTCCCCATACAGAAAGCAGTAGCAGTTCTAATGCAAGCATGAGAGGGAAGAAATGAGCGATATCGGAATGCTCAAGGGGGGGGGGGGGGGGGGGGTTTGCTTGCCTGGAAGCTCTGCTAAAAAGGAAGAAGCGTCGTCGTCGACGTAGTCGATCACAGGGGTATCGACAGTGGTCTCGAGGTCTACCGGAAAGAAGTAACGGAGGGGAACACAATAAATAACAGAGCAATCAAAGCATCACGAAGCATAACATGGCAATACACGGTGCTAGGGGTGACCTAACGCGGTATTAGGTGGTACCGGTGAAGGAGGGAAACATCCGGGAAAATATCCCTAGTGTTTTGCGTTTTCGGACAGATGAATCGGAGGGGAAAGTTGCGTGTTCGCTATGCTAGGGATGTGTGGCGGATGAAACGATTGCGTATTCAGATTCGGCTCGTCGTTCTGAGCAACTTTCATATATAAAGTTTTTCGATCCGAGCTACAGTTTATTTTCTATTAAATTTTGAAGTTTAAAACAATTCCTGAAATTATTATTAATTTGGAAATAAGGAGTAAAAGATAGGTGCACCCAGATCTGTGTACACAGAAGTGTACTAGAGGGTGACATCTTGGCCCAGGGGGTCCCGGTTGACCAGTCAAAGTTTGACTGGTCAACAGGGGGTGGGGCCCTCCCGTCATTGACTAGGTCTGGCTAATTAATTCCAGATTCAACTAATCCGGTGATTAGGCTAATTAATCCTAGTTAATTAAATTAATTAATTACCTAATTAATTAATTTCATTATTTTTTACAACCCTTTTTTTACAGGGGCGTGGGGCCTCCTTGGCAGTGACACAGGGGCCAGTCGGGGCGGGTTTAATGGGCGTGGGCGCCCGTGCCCGAGGGGTGCGACTGGGGCCTAGCCCGCCCGAGCGCGGGGCGAGGCCACCAGCGACGGGGACTCACCAGGCGCCGCGGCGAGCAAACCCGGGAGGGGCATGCGGCGGAGCAGTGGGGAGGCGACGCGCGGGTGGGGTAGAGTGGTGGCTGGCTGCAACATGGCGCGGGTGCCGCAGGCGACGAGGAGCAGCTCGCAAGCGGGAGGAGCGCGGGGGCAAGGCGTGGCCATGGCATAGTGGGGCGCGGGCTCGCCTGCAGCAACAGGGGGAAGCGCGAGCGGCGAGCCAGTGGCCACATGAGCATGCTGGGGCAGGGTCGGGGTGAGCAGCGGTAGTGGCGGAGCGGCAAACAGCAGCAGACAGTAGGCGGCTTCGACGGGCGCGGCTATGGCGCAGCCGGCGAGCAGAAGGCAGCGGTAGGGAGCAACGCGCGGGCGTGGCGAAGGCGGCTCCCGGGGCGGCCACGAGCGACAGGAGGTGGCGCGGGCAAAGGGAGCCCGATGCATGGGCTGGCTGGTAGGGACGCACAGGATCGATGACCGGGACCACGTCTAACGGCGACGGAGCTACGAGTACGAGTGGGAGGCGTGCTAAGGGCCAAATTCGACGGGGAAGAGGATGAAAAGGGAGCGGGGGCTCACAGCGAGCGCAGCAGAGTGCTCGGTGAAGCCGGAAGGGGTCGATGGAGAGCGAATCGACGATGAGCAGAGGCGATGGCTGATGGAGGGGATCGTGGCTAGCGTCGCCGATGCGGCGTCTTAGTCCAATCCAGCACGCGTAGATGATGTGGCCGATGACGACGGAGCTCCCAAGTGTGATCTCAGGCAAGGAAGAGCTCGGTGGCCACGCGGAGGAGGTCGTCCATGGTAGCGGCTGCTCGGGCATGCACGGGGAATAAGAAGGTGAGCGGGGGAAGGGGATCTGGGACGCTAGGGTTTGACAAAGAGGGGGGTGCGGCCTCAAGTAGGCGCCGAGAGGGTCGGGATGGCCGGCACGTGGCTGATCCGGCCATGGATGCATGGACGTCGGCCACGGCACCATGGATGAACAGGGGGAGGAGATAAGCTGGGGGAGTTGGGCTAGGCCTCCCTGTAGCCATAGAGCCCAAGTGCACAGTAGTTTCTTGCTCCTTTTCTTTTCTATTTCTGTCTTTTATTTCTACTCCGCTTGTATTTAGTTGGCCCATCAAATGAATTGTGTTATGTATGAAACTTGGCAAATAAATCATGCACAACATGTTGGTGTGGCACAAAAAGTTTTAGAGACAAAGGAATTGTTCAAGCAAATCTTTGGAAAATTGAATAAGTCAATTAATATGCTGCTAGGCCACTTTATATTTTCCTACGGATTAAAGGGAGAGCCGAATGATGTTGGATGCCACATGATAGTTAGCTAGTGAATATTTGCAACCCAACGAACATTTTTGTTTTACTGTTTGGAGAAATAATTTATTTGACTTTATTTTAACATTGAATTTGAATTGGTTTTGAATCAAAGTGAGATTAGCAACAGTAATAGTGATGACTTGGCATCATTAGTAGGGGATTACTGTAGCTTGATTATCCGGGCGTTACTAATCTCCTCCACTACAAGAAATCTCGTCCCGAGATTTAAGAGGTGGAGTAAGGGGGAAGCTATAAGGACGAATGTCTGAAAGGATCAGCATCCAGTAGTTATCTCAAGGAAGGAGATTTTAGAAGCACCAAGACATATCGAGAGTGCTATACAGAGATTCAACTAGTTTTAACCACGTAGGCATCCAGCTGATGCCTAAAATAGGTGATGAAGGGGTTCAGAGCAAAGAAGAATAATGTTGCCTCTGATACCGAAATGAAACATGGTGAGGAAGTTAGCTCGTGTATTACATACGGAGCCGAGTGCCAAGAATATTTCGGAATCAAGGTTGTACAGGAGAGTCAGGTTCCGATCCTGTCGAACTATGGGTTATGGGCCCACCATGTGGGTTAAAAAGTAGGAAGGGTGCTGACATCTTGCACGGATATGATAGCAAGGCATGTCATAGGATAGCCTGTCAGTTATGTTGGCATCAACGTTGGTACCAAGGGCGAGGGACGAAGAGAACCATTTTCCTGCTCGTTAAGACGAGGCGGACCAATAGGCAAAGTTCTCGTCCATCGGTGGCTACCGGAATGTCATCAACAATAGTAACATGATCTTATAGACCGAGGTGTTTCCATAAGCAGGGAATTATTTCTGCTTATAACATATATAGATCACAAGAAAGGTTAAGCAAACCAATGGAAAGGAAAATGTGTTTAAACACAAGATTTAGGAGTGTATTTTTTCCATGGAAAAGTAGAGCATGATATACATGTTAGATTAACAAGTACATCACCATTTGGATAAAGGGGCAAGGGAATTCATGATGTTATCCATACAACGGTGTTTGGATAACAGAGCAAGAAACATTTGGCAATGCACTTCCAATGTCTTGTTGTTGTTCAGCGCACCACAATCATGCTTCGAGGTAACATTAACATGGTGTTTCAAGCAAGATTGAATCTGAAGGTCACAAGAAGTACAAAGGATAAATTCCAAGAATGTCAAGGAATGTAAGATATAACCAAAACATGACCAAGTCTGTATTGGCAGGAAGGCAAGGATGGTGTCAATGACAACACGAATCATCGACATGCAAAGATGGTATTTCTCCTCAAGAATTCGATTGATATCTTAGAACAAGGCAGTATATTGATGGTGATCACGACAAATTTGTCGAGAGGCTCTAAGAAGATGCCATTGAGCAGCAACGACATCAAGCAAAAGGAATGATGAAGCGAAGGCTATTGGAACCACGGGTACAACACAAACTTGAAATTAAGCTTGTTGTTCAAGGCGAACTGATATGACGAAAAAGATCGACGTAAGCTTAGATCATCATCAAAAATTGTGCTCCGGGAAGAAGGAGCAGGTAGCACAGTTAAAATTTTGCATGAAGATGATATAGTCGATAAGGCTAAGGAATGACTGGAAGGATTATTAAACTCGTAAGCACTAAAATTACTTAGAGTTATTGAATCGGAGTGGGGAATCGATTCACTTATTGGTGTTCTCGGTTCACAAACAACCTAGAACCCATGAAGTGATAAAGACAGGGTAAGGTAGTACTCCTCAATAGTTCATAAGATGTAGTGCAATGGCATGATATCCTCGAGTTACCAGGGGTAATACTCGAAGGTAGATCATAATAGAGGTTGGGCAGGCGTATTGACCTGCAGAAGACAAGTGATTTAACTTGTCCAAGAAATGGGATCAAAGGGGAACACTCATGGTCAGAACCACGGTTGCAAAGGGTCAACTAATAGATACAAGATGAGCTTGTACCAAAGAAATAATTATTTTTATGATCAGCTTCCATGATAAGTTCTGCATTGAGTCCATGGGCATGAACTCAAAGGTTCAAGGTCGACTCCCACTTCTTCAATGCATAACCTTTCATTCACTCCTTGTTTTTGAAGAAATTGTAGTGCAGAAGATTTATCTGGCGAAGTACCAGAAGAGTAAGACTCATGAGAACGTTTGGGTTCATACGAATTATGGAAGGCATAAGCTGAACCCATCGGGGCATTTTTTTACGAATCTATACAATCATCAACCAAGCAAAAGATACAAGTTCGAAAGTAGAGTATCGAAGTCAAAGCAGATGATACAATTTACCAAAGGCATTATGTATCCAAGGAAAAGGCTACAAGGTTACGGAATATGAAGGACGTTGTCGGATAAAACCCAACAAAGGATCTGGTGGTCCACAAGGGACCTGATGTGAGCATTGGTACTCAATCAGAGGAAGAAAGAATGCAAGGAGATCAGATTATAGAAACAACTGACTAACTCAAAGCTGGAATGCAAAGGAATTACGAATTCTAAGACAAGGGATCAGAAGCAATGCTCTGATTAGGGATGGATAGGTAGAATAGTCATAGGGGTACAATCGATGGCGATTTGATTGGTCGAGATCCAGCACATGTTAAAATGACGTCTGTGCCGGAAGGATGAATTCTAGGATCTGATTGAGGATTGCGAGTATTCGCAACATATTGTATCAACGGACTCAAAATGATAATGACAAAGGATGTCAATAAGATTACTAGACTTATGGTATTAACCATAATGCAAGCAAGCAAGAAATTCAAGAACAATAGGCTGTTGAGGATTTTCACAAGAACGAATGGTATTGCGAAGAATTTTGTGAAGTACATGAATCAACTGAGGATGAGCGGATACTCGGTAGGTGCACAAAGTTACCCGTAGGGGTATTCAGGTGACAAGGAACTGCAAGGCAGTAAGCTAAAAGGATTCTCAGAAAAGGGAGAGCAGTTCATGGCATCTTGTAATAATAAGATCAATGGGATAGAATGTAAGATTGGCAAGTGTGTGTAGTTATCCATAAGGATATTTCGGTGGTAGAGGATTGCAAAGACAACAGGCACAAAGTCTCGAGAAAATATTGTAGAGTATCTTCGGAATCTTCTGATGCAGCAGGCGATTATCCGAAATAAGGGGCTCTTCGGGTGGATGTGATCACGAGATCCTAATGTTCGAGTTAGTAAACCATTTAACCCGAATACAGGAGAGATCAGAGTCCCAGAATATAGGTCGAGGAATAAAAGATCCTAATACCACCCAATGGCGACGTGGGACCGTAAGACACACAGCCATGTTAGTAAAAGTTTTTGTAGTGACTAGACTCAACTTCGGCCAAGGAGTTGGAAAGGGGGCTACCTACAGGTAGTCGGCTCTGATACCAACTTGTGACACCCTCGATTCAATCATACACTAATCATACACGCAAATGTGTACGATCAAGATCAAGGACTCACGGGAAGATATCACAACACAACTCTAGACACAAATTAAAATAATACAAGCTTTATATTACAAGCCAGGGGCCTCGAGGGCTCGAATACATAAGCTCGAATACACAAGAGTCAGCGGAAGCAACAATATCTGAGTACAGACATAAGTTAGACAATATTGCCTTAAGAAGCCTAGCACAAAAGCAACAACGATCGAAAAGGCAAGGCCTCCTGCCTGGGAGCCTCCTAACTACTCCTAGTCGTCTGCGGTCTTCATGTAGTAGTAAGCATCCCCCGGGTAGTAGTAGTCATCAGTGCTGTCGTCTGGCTCCTGGGATCCGTCATCTGGTCGCAACAATCGGGTACGGGGAAAAAATAAGTAGCAAAGCAACCGTGAGTACTCATCCAAAGTACTCGCAAGACTTACATCAGATCTAAACTAAGTATGCATCTGTATCAAAGGAAAGGGGTTGTATCGTTGGACTAAACTGCAGAATGCCATAAGGGAAGGGGAAAGCCTAGCCTATCAAAGAATAGCATCTTCTGGAAACCACTATCTTGCAGCAACAGGAGGGAGTAGAGTAGCATAAAGTAAAGTAGTAGAAGTGTTATCAACCTCGGCCAGAGATCCTTTCTCGACTCCCTGCGAGAAAGCAATCCCAGAGCCATACTATCCAAGTGTCATCACAATCCAATTCTCATCACCATCCAGTTCTCATCACAAGTATCCAGTTCTAGTTGTATCGAACGGGATACAACTCCAAGTGTCCGTTACCGTAGGACAGGCTATCGATAGATGTTTTCTTCCCTGCAGGGGTGCACCAACTTACCCACCACGCTCGATTAACTCCGTCCGGACACACTTTCCTTGGTCATGCCCGGCCTCGGCCAAACAATATGCCACAACCCGACCTAGGCTTAATAGAGAGGCCAGCACGCCGGACTAAACCTATGCCCCTAGGGGTCATGAGCCATCTCCCCGAGAACTCCTGACGTTGCGTGGGCAGCTGGTGAGCAGACTTAGCTACCTCCTTCAAAAAGGTAGGTGCTTACCAGTCCAACCCGGCGCGCCGCTCAGTCGCTGACGTCTATTAAGCTTTGGCTGATGTATACGACACAGAACGCCCATACAATGGTCACGTGATGGTTAGTGCTATCAGGCCAGAGGCCCCTCGGATCAAATATCCAAACCGTAGTGGATTAGGAGCACGCGGTAACGAGAAGAGACTCACGATCGATGTGACCCCATCGCCCCGTCTCAAGTACTTGCGGCAAGGGCTAAGAATGCCCGGCCACGCCTCGTAAGTATCTCGCGGGCACCTTCTAGGTCAACCCGACTCCACATCACTCGCAATTAAGCTCGCGTGGGTACCCCTCAGGGCCGACCTGTCTTTAGTAACATGGCTCAGTGCAAAGTCATAGTAACCATAGTAACTGTGTGTCTAACACCAAGGGGAAAACCCGAGGAATCACCCCTGGTGAATTCCAGTCGATGTTGTCAGCAAGGTGAACGTAAGAGGATCCACCCTCGAGGTTCACACTTGAGGGGCTGCACGACAGAGCCGTAACATAAGTGGTTAAGGAGGAAATCACCCTCGATGACCCGACCGGATAGCTACACTACAGAGATCTCATCAGGAGTGATGTAAGAGGTTCCACCCTCAGCACTCGATAGTAACTCTGTAGAGTCGTACAACTAGGGGGGTGATGTGCGGTGTTGGGGCCTGGACATCGATCACGTGATCGAGTCATCGAACATAAAGCGAGGCAACCGGGACAAGGTGGGGGTCACTGATGGATCTCTAACCAACCTATACTAGGCAGTTTAGGATAAGCAGGTAAGGTATGAAAGCAGGTAACAACAACAGGCTATGCATCACAGTAGGATCATAAAGAAAGCAGTAGCAGTTCTAGTGCAAGCATGAGAGGGAAGAAATGGGCGATATCGGAATGCTCAAGGGGGGGGGTTGCTTGCCTGGAAGCTCTGCTGAAAAGGAAGAAGTGTCATCGTCGACGTAGTCGATCACAGGGCTCTCGGCAGTGGTCTCGGGGTCTACCAGAAAGAAGTAATCGAGGGGAACACAATAAATAACAGAGCAATCAAAGCATCACAAAGCATAACATGGCAATACACGGTGCTAGGGGTGACCTAACGCGGTATGAGGTGGTACCGGTGAAGGGGGAAACATCCGGGAAAATATCCCCGGTGTTTTGCGTTTTCAGACAGATGAATCGGAGGGGGAAAGTTGCGTGTTTGCTATGCTAGGGATGCATGGCGGACGAACTGACTGCGTATTTGGATTCGGCTCATCGTTCTGAGCAACTTTCATATATAAAGTTTTTCGATCCGAGCTACGGTTTATTTTCTATTAAATTTTGATGTTTAAAACAATTCCTAAAAATATTATTAATTTGGACATAAGGAGTAAAAGCTAGGTGCACCCAGATCTGTGTACATAGAAGTGTACCAGAGGGTGACATGTGGGCCCAGGGGGTCCCGGTTGACCAGTCAAAGTTTGACTGGTCAACAGGGGGTGGGGCCCTCCTGCCATTGACTAGGTCTGGCTAATTAATTCCAGATTCAACTAATCCTGCGATTAGGCTAATTAATCCTAGTTAATTAAATTAATTAATTACCTAATTAATTAATTTCATTATATTTTTAAAAAACCCTTTTTTTACAGGGGTGTGGGGCCTCCTTGGCAGTGACACAGGGGCCAGTCGGGGCGGGTTTAAATGGGTGTGGGCGCCCGTGCCCGAGGGGTGCGACTGGGGCCTAGCCCGCCCGGGCGCGGGGCGAGGCCACCAGCGACGGGGACTCGCCGGGCGCTGCGGGGAGCAAACCCGGGAGGGGCGCGCGGTGGAGCAGTGGGGAGGCGACGCACGGGTGGGGTAGAGCGGTGGCTGGCTGCAGCACGGCACGGGTGCCGCAGGCGACGAGCAGCAGCTCGCAAGCGGGAGGGGCGTGGGGGCAAGGCGTGGCCATGGCGTAGTGGGGTGCGGGCTCGCCGGCAGCAACAGGGGGAAGCGCGAGCGGCGAGCCAGTGGCCACACGAGCATGCTCGGGCAGGGTCGGGGTGAGTAGCGGTAGTGGCGGAGCGGCAAACAGCAGCATACAGTAGGCGGCTTCGACGGGCGTGGCTATGGCGCAGCCGGCGAGCAGAAGGCAGCGGTAGGGAGCAACGCGCGGGCATGGCGAAGGCGGCTCCTGGGGCGGCCACGAGCGACAACAGGTGGTACGGCAAAGAGAGCCCGATGTGTGGGCTGGCTGGTAGGGACGCACAGGATCGTTGACCGGGACCATGTCTAACAGCGACGGAGCTACGGGTACGAGTGGGAGGCGTGCTAAGGGCCAAATTCGACGGGGAAGAGGAAGAAAAGGGAAAGGGGTCGATGGAGAGCGAATCGACGATGAGCAGAGGCGATGGCTGATGGAGGGGATCGTGGCTAGCATCCCGATGCGGCGTCTCAGTAAAATCTAGCACGCGTAGACGATGTGGCCGATGATGACGGAGCTCCCAAGTGTGATGTCAGGCAAGGAAGAGCTCAGTGGCCACGCAGAGGAGGTCGTCCATGGCAGCGGCTGCTCGGGCATGCACGGGGAAGAAGAAGGTGAGCGGGGGAAGGGGATCTGGGACGCTAGGGTTTGACCAAGAGGGGGTGCGGCCTCAAGTAGGCGCCGAGAGGGTCGGGATGGCCGACACGTGGCTGATCCGGCCATGGACGCACGGGCGTCGGCCACGACACCATGGATGAATAGGGGGAGGAGAAAAGCTGGGGGATTTCGGCTGGGCCTCCCTGTAGCCATAGAGCCCAAGTGCACAGTAGTTTCTTGCTCCTTTTCTTTTCTATTTCTGTCTTTTATTTCTACTCCGCTTGTATTTAGTTGGCCCACCGAACGAATTGTGTTATTTCTACTCCGGTTGTACATAACTTGAACCTTAACTTAATTAAAATGAATGGGATGAACCTCAAGTGGGAGTTCAACGAGGACTCTCAACGATACTATGTCTCTTTTCCTGATGATCAGTAGTGGTGCCCAGTTGGGAGTGATCGGGACCGTGTCGCATGTTAGGTTATCTTTTATTTTGGCACCGTAGTCGGGCCATGAGTGTTTGGATGATGTAATGTTATTTATATACCTTGGTTGACATGGCGAGTGTAAGCCAACTATGTTATCTCCCCTTTATTATTTATATTACATGGGATGTTGTGAAGATTACCTTACTTGCGACATATGCCTTCAATGCGATTATGCCTCTAAGTCGTGCCTCGACACGTGGGAGATATAGTCGCATCGAGGGTGTTACACTTGTCATACCCAAATCCTTCCCTAGACCTTTCCATTTTCATGCTAGCCCAAATCCCAATATTCTTTTTATTGGGAATATTCCTTTTCTATTAAAGGAATAACTCAATTTGCCCTAGGTTGTGAAGCAACCTATATTTCCATCACTCCTAAAATTCCCAAATAATTCTCATAAATTGTTTGGGTCATATCTTTCTCAAATATGGCAAAATATTTCATTGGCCATGTTTCCCATCATCCTCAAATAATTCATTTCCTATTTTGCCCTAAATGGCAGATTGTGAAGCAAGTGCCATTTATCTTTGCCCAATTGACTCCAAACTTCTTGGACATATTTTCATGTCAAAATAATTGACTCATGACAAATTTCAACTTAATTTGCCTAGTAAATATTCCTGAGCAATTTTTCAAAGTTCCTGTCTGAGGGAATTGGTTGTGAAGGAAGTACTAGCTAGGTTAATACAATTGAGTTGAATTTTTTTGTATGGTCTTTCATATCATCAAATAAAGGCTCTCCAAAAGATTTGAGCTCATGCCCTGCATCCCTATGAGCACAACTTCAAATCTTTGTTTGTGTCCAAATTTTCAGTTAGTGAAGCAAGTATATATGTTATCTTGCTCCATTATGGTTGTAAATTTTCCTAGGCCTTCTCTTATCCATATAACCTATCTCCACCCAATTTGGGCATATTTCATATACCCATTTTCCCTCTAGAATTTTCGCAAGTTTCTGGTGAGTGGAAATGTTTGTGAAGGAAGTACCATTTTGGTTTATCCAAATGGTATGAAACCTTTTTCACCATCTTCATATGATCAAATAACTCTGCCTTGCCCAATTTGAGCTCAAGTTGACACTCCTAATGAGTGCTTCTTCATCATTTCTAAATCTGGTCAGTAGGGTGCATTCTACATTAACTACTAGCTAACCCCCTTCCCTTAGGCTGAAACCCTGCTATCTTAGTCACCCTCGTAGGTGATCAAACTCAGTCAAAGCGTAGCCTTAATCTCCACACATGTGAGCCACAACAAACTCCAAACACGTTGCTATTCCATTGTATCTTTGCTACTTGTGGTCACCTCAGTGAGCACTATGCTTGTTTCTCTCCTCCTTGCCATCACCCTCAGCACACCTTGTCTGCCAGACAAGATTTGGCCGATCAGAGCACGGGTTAGCGTCGTGTGCACGCGGTGACCACCGCCCTGGAATGCCATGGATGCGAGCTCAGCGTCGTTTGTTTCGGGCCCCTCCTCCTGTTGTCCTCTTCGCGCGCGTGAGCGTGTCTAACAGCTAGCACGTGTCGTCGCCATCATCCTGGACCATTTCCCCCTCCGTTTGCTTCCCCAGCGACCCGTCCCCGTCGAGAAACAGAGCGCGCCCGTGACCGCGTCGTATTCCGCGGCCATGTCCTCTTCCTTTTCTTGTCCCCGAGCTTTGACTCGTCTCCGTGAGCTCTGCCACTCGTCCGTTCCCTCCCTCGTCGCTTTGCCGCCACTCCCCGTGACCCTTGGCCACGCATGCCCGTCGCCGGAGCACGGACACGTAGCCGCGCGCGTGCCACCTCACCCCCTCGCTGCCCTGGCTATATAAGGCCACCCCGAGGTTGCTCAACCTCATCACTCACGTCACTTCACTCCTAGGATCCCGCCTAGCTATGTTCCCGAGCCCTGGAGTCCCTCCTCGCCGCAAACCATCGCCATGGCCGCAGTTCTACTCATTTCAAATTCGAGCACGGCAGCGCCCCTCCTCCTCTCCATCCTCCACTCGTAGACCCACCGGAGCTAGCAGACCCTCCCCACCCCTTCTCCTCGCCACGCGCTCCTCTCTGCCCATCGCCGGTCTCAGCCTGCGGTCGTAGGAGCCCTCGTTCTCGGTTTCCTCGAGGCCCGTGCCCTGCCTGGATGGGTGCGGCGCCTCCCCCGATCCCAGCGGTGGTCCAAGCACCACCGGAGAGGGCCGGAGCCACCCGGACAAGCGCCGGCACCGGCGGCCTCTCTCTAGACCGCGAGCGAGCACGGGGGGAAGACGAAGACGACGACCCCTCCCCACCAGTTGGACGTTGACCCCACGACCCCACCCGTCAGCCCCTCCACCCATTGACCCGGCGCTGATGACGTGGATAAGTGAAGACGCCCTTCTCTGTTTTGCGTTTTCTGTTGTTGAAAGCGCATTTCTCTGCGGGTTATAACCAATGTTCATTTTCTCTGTAGGAAAGCGTATTTCCCAGAAGGTGCTTTCTCTTTTTCCAACCGCCGGCCGAAACCCCTATTTTGTGAACGTTCGTCTATTTAGGGCAGAAATGAATAAGCTTTTATTTGTTTTCCGCCTAAGGAACAAACGGCCGTATCTTTTCAACCACAACTCCGATTGAGGTGAATCCAAAGCCCACATCTTCGTCTCTTCGAGCCAGAACTTTTGGTATCATTTTCACTATGGTTTGACATAATGGAAATGACCATTTTACCCTTGCCCTAACCAGCCCCCTCCGAGAGCGGACCCTTTTCGGCGATTCTTTTCGCGGTCGTTCCGCACGTCTCCCTGGAGCCTTCTTCATCCCCAGGCAAGCCACAACGACCATGTGCATGATAGCCATGGAGAAGCATTGGTTTTCAACTTGAATGTTTAATAACTATCTGTTTGTTTTGCTACCGCTGTCGTTATTTCGGTTATGCTTATGGATCGGTGTTTACCGTCATGCTATGTTTTCATGCACGCTGTTATCATGTTCTTCATGCTAGTATTACTTTAATATTGGCAATGTTTGGTAGTAGTACATGTTGGTGATGGTCTTCGGTGCCTGACTATCGTCTGTTCCGTGTACCGTTGTTATGCATATTCCTTTGCCTACAGTTAATTAAATACTTGCCTGGTAGTTTTATCGTTATGTTATTGCATGGTATTTATTGTTGATATTAGTGGCTATGTTATGCTTTGAGTAGTATTCTAGTTGTGATATTCATGCTCGTCAGTATGCCATGCTCATCGGGATAAATGGTTAAATGTTGTTGTTATGCTCGTTGATTGGGATGCACCCCCATGCTTATGTTAATATCATGTTCATGCATTGTAGTTGCATCATGTTATTTTTATCATGACTCGGCATATTGCATTCAAGTTTAACCGGATTAAATTGAACTTGAACAACTGTTGGCTGAGTCATGGTGACACCATATCGAGCTGACCACTGCAACCACGCTTACATAATGGGAAGGTCCTAACGGGGTCTATTGTCATGCCTCTCGCTGGTGCCTCCCGCGAGGGAAGGTTATGCGCGGGCGCTACCTTGTCCAGGTAGGATGGCATAAGCCTTGTGTGCCCGTTGTTTCGTAAGGATCCTTGTCCCCATTTGGGACCGTTTTGCCACGATGGTGGCCGTTGGTGCCTTTGGTAGGCACGGGGCCACCCAGGACTTAGCCCAAAGGGAAGTTGGTTGGAATGGCTAGAAGAGTGTCATGGCAGTAGGACGGTTTTGTCGGAACACCATTGGTCCACTGAATGGGAGTGCGAGGCCATGGGTTCCGTGGTGTGGGTAAAGTGTGCTAACCTCTGCAGAGTGTGTGTGTTAAATCTATCGATAGCCACGCCCGCGGATATGGGCCCAGTTCGTGTCGGTCACACTATGGGTCAACAGTAATAATAATGATGTGCCTAATAACAACCCTGGTTCGACGATGAAAGAAGTTGGTTGATATTGATGTGATCGTGAGAGGATCACTGTGATATCGGGAGTACCAACTTGATGGATATTTATGGTGTTATGCGAGAGTCAAGGGTAAAGGTCAAGCTCCTTGTGGTCATAAATGATTACTACGGTATTGTTAATACCAAGCTTGATTGGCTCCTGAGATGATCGTGTGATGTCTGTGATGGTAAGTGATGCATGTGATGGTTACGATGTAAGCCGAGCAGAGTAAGTTGGTGCATGATAGTTTCATCATGTTGCATGCTAGTCTCATCATGTTCATATGTTTATGCCATGCTCGTATTGTTCTAGCTGTATTATGTTATACATGCCATGTGGTTCTGATAGTGTCGTGTTCATCATTGCTTAATAATCTGTAATTACCATGCTATTGTTTGTCTTGATTGCTTTGGTTGCTGTGAGCTTGCAAGTACATTCAATGTACTAACCTGGTGTGTCATGCCACTCTGCAGGTCATGCTATATATGATTGCTTGTTTGCCGTCGATTCCTTGTTTGCGCACTAGGATAAGTGTTCCAGCCAGAGTCCCCGCGGAGTGGAGTTCACCACCGCCAACGTTGTTCCGCTGCCAGGATTTATTCCGCTGCATCGTGTTGTTCTGCTGCTTGCATGGAGCAACCGTGATAGGCGTAGTGTCGCCGTGCCGATGTAATCCCCTTGTACCCATATAGATTGTAATAAAGAGCTGAGTTGTTCTATGCTAAGCAGTGCCGTATTCCAGAAGACTTCTCCTCGATCTCTGGGCTAGAATATGGGGCGTTCCGGTTTCTCTGAGCCGGAGTGCCACAGGCTTGGTATCAGAGCCAGGTCTGGCTGTAGGATGCCCTAGCCCACGTGAACGTTAGAATGCAGTAGCATAGAGCCCTATTGGTTTGTTGCACTTGATTGTTGCATTGGTTTGTTGCATAGCATGCATATAGATTATCATATTGTCGCTAACGGTTAATCTTGTGTGTAGGTGGTATCGGTTTCGATCCACTACCTTCACCCTCTTTCTTTTCATGCCTGCTCTTCTGTGTTCGGCGCTCTCTCTGTCCCAGTAGAGTGATCCCCTGGTACCGAGTGTTCTAGACACCATTTGCAGGAGTTATGCTCAGGTATTGCGTCGATATCTTTTCCTCCACCCAAATCATTTTGGTGACAGACATGTCTTTATCCCAAATCGTGCCCTCCATCTCGTCCCGTTGGCAACCCTTACTGATCTTTGTTATCAGAAGAGGGCAATGCCAGCAAGCCTTGCTTTTCCTCCCCTAGTTTGCCCTGTCATCTCGCTTTTTGGACGTGTATGATTCCCTTCGTAAGCTCGATGATGAGGAAGTCGTGTCTGTGTGCCTCGCTACATGTTCACCAAGTCCGTCCTCGCCTCGGTATCCATCCAGATCTAGCCGGTATTCAGCCAGCGCTTGGTGTACCCTTGGTTACGCCAACTCTTTCCACACACAGACTCACTTTCATGCACACCGCCACAACATATTAGACCGTAGTACCATAGCTTCAGCGACAATTGTGTGCTTAGGTGTGCATGCATATTATTGTTTGAGTAGCAGTAATATGTGCTGATTTCTTTATTTTGTTAGTATGCTTGTGTGATTTTGTTTTTGTCATTTCTTTTGTTTCTTTCTTTGGGCCTTCGGTGTTACAATTCTCCCCTTATTAAAGTTGCTCGTCAACCGACACCGGACCAGAAGAGTCTGCAAGGAATGCATATATTTGGAAGCTCAGCTAAACAGAATGGAATTATCAGCAGACTGCAGTGAAATTGGAATATCTTGTCTGAATGCAAAAAGAAATCCTGGATGGACTGTCAGTATCAAGTTTGCATCACTATGGAATTCTCAACCGACTGCATTGAGATCTAGGGATATCTGATCATGATACGGATAATTAGGTTTGCCTCAGTGTGCACACTTCATAGCAGAAATATCAAGAAGATAAGCTATGTGCAAGATTGACAATATATGGCAGTACATCTCAAGAATCAGAACTGCGACAGTTTAGTCAGAAAGCAAGTCTGCCTCGGGAATCAGATTTTCACATATAAGCGGTCAGCATACCACCAAGGTCTTGCAAGTCACTCGAAAGAAGATTTGACAGGCACAGGAGGATTGTTAAAAGAAGGAAGCCAGTTATACACCATAGTGTGACAAAGGAATGAGCTCAGTATAAGTACATGTGAACCTGGAAGATGATCCTGATGAGCCCTTGTCTTCTTTCTCCAGTAATGGCACCACGCCTGTGATCTGAGCCATTTTTAGCTATCCGGGGTGGATGCCGATTTTTATTTCTCTCTTCAACGACTGTCATGAGTTCTGAGCTGCTTTTCGGCCGTCTCATACAACTGTTGAGTTTCTTTTTGTGATACTAGCCCTATAGCTGCTTTTGGCTATTTTAGGGAGCTGCCACTTTCTTCTTATCAACCCGGTCTCATGTTCTGAGCTGCTTTCCAGCCATCCTGAGCCGTGGTTGAGTTATCTCAGTAATGTCCCAGATCTGAGTTGTAAAGACCATTCTGGTGGCTACTGATTTATTTGCCAATTTCTTGCAAGGGTTCGGATGATCATTTTTCTACGGTCAGAACTTGATAGGTGATGAACCGGCAATTTGAATAATGCTACCATGTCAGGAAATGAGGATAAGAGTACGCATGTCAGAATATTGCACCCGACAGAATCCATGGTCACACAAAGAAGCAATATGACCAAGAGCCAAGGAACCAGATAAGAAAAACAGTAATGGAGTAGCTAGACTGGTGATGCAGGTATGAAAATGGTTGCAAGACCCACATGGTGCAGATACCCGGACAGTCTGAGTCAGTATGGATCACCATGGATATTCACCTAAGATTTGTCAGTATCAAATATCCGAATGTGCGAAGTCAGACCAAAGGTCAAATCAATAGTGTGACTCCAGCAACTATGGTAAAGCATCGCACCACCTACTATCCCCATGGATATGCCGACAGAGTGAATAATCAGGATGTCAAGTAACAGTCTTGAGGCATGTGCCCTCACTTATGAGGATTATCAAAGGATAGCCTTTCGTGAGGCAAATTCTTTTGCCAGAACCACCGTCAGTCGAGTCTGCGGATATTATCATGTAAGATCGTACCCCTTCATGCTGGACTCGGCAAGCGACAGTCAAATATTTAGAATGGACCTGATACTCCAGAAGGTGGAGCCAGTTAAGATGATTCAGAAACTTCTGTGATGGGTCAGCATCTGTGAGGAAACGGTTATGCCCCAACTCACAATTTGGAACCCAAAGGACCTGCATTCAGTGAAGAAACCCAAGGCAAGGATTCAAAGCTTGGGTGTTCACTAGGAAAATGTGTCCACAACCTCATGAAAGGTTGTCAGTGCTGGATGACGCACCCATCGGAAATCACTCTCAGATTTGTGAGACAGACACATATTTCAGTCACGGAATCTTAGCTAAGTCAGTGGATATGAAAATAATTGGAGCCAGTATAAGCATGAACAAGCCAGATAATATCTGTCAGGATATGGATACAATGAATCAGACCACCAGAGCCAGTCAGGTAAAAATTTAGTGGGAATAACAATAAAGGAAAAAGGAGACCTGAGTTGGAAACAGTTTCCTTAAGTCAGAATATTCATACTTGTTCCCTGAGCAACCAAATCTTGAGGACGAGATTTCTTTAGGGGGGTAAGGTTTGTAATAGCCTGATTTTTAGCCCTTTCTTTTTCTTTTGATTTTTCTGAGGTTTTTGCCTGAGATTTATTTTTCCATGGCTATGTGGTCTGGAAACTGAAGAAGAGGAACTCTTCTTTGTTTCTAGAGTGGCTTGTTGTAACACCCCGGATATGACTTTCCCAATTTGTACTCCAAATCTTGTCGTTTCCGGCGTTAAGTTATTTTATTTTCTCGGGTTCGGGTTTTTGTCTCCGTGTTTTGTTGTAGTTGTCATGCATCTCATATCATGTCATCATGTGCATTGCATTTGCATACGTGTTCATCTCATGCATTCGAGCATTTTCCCTGTTGTCCGTTTTGCATTCCGGCGCTTTGTTCTCCTTCGGTGGTCATTTCTAGCTTTCTTTCGTGCGTGGGGATTAAACATTTCCGGGTTGGACCGAGACTTGCCAAGCGGCCTTGGTTTACTACCGGTAGACCGCCTGTCAAGTTTCGTACCATTTGGACTTTGTTTGATACTCCAACGGTTAACCGAGGGACCGAAAAGGCCTTGTGTGTGTTGCAGCCCAACACCCCTCCAAGTTGGCACAAAACCCACCAAAACCCTCTCCATCATCTAGAGCGTTCGATCACGATCGCGTGGCCGAAAACCGCACTCCATTTGGAGCTTCCTAGCTCCTCCTACCTATAAAACTAGACCTTCCCCCAAAATTTCGGGTCATTCCACCCCTAACCCTAGTCCCGCTCCTCTCCGCGCGGCCGGACACGTCCGCCCGCGCCGGACATCACCGCCGCCGCAAATCGCCGCCTCAGTTCCGCCGGCCCGCTCGGCCCGGCCGAGGCCCCCGAAGCCCATCGGCTCCACCCCGCCGCCTGGGTGCCCGCGCCGCCCGACCGCCTTCATCGTCACCGCCGCCATCGCCCGACGCCACTCTGCTGCCAGCGCGCCCCGCCGGCCGGAGCAGAGCGCCGCCGCCGACGCGCCTCGTCGCCCGCACCTCCTCCGATGTCGCCGCGCCTCTCCGACTCGCCGGTGACCGGATCCGAAGAGATCCGGCCCGGAAGGGCCTCGGGCCCCTCCTCCTTCGAGCTCCGGCACCTTCTCCGGCCGTCTACAATGCTCCCTCCGGCGAACCTCGATCGGCGTGCAAATCTGGATATGGGACGAACGGTTGACTTTTTGCCCGAACCCTAATCCATATGCCCATGTTCATCGTGCTATAACTTTGCATCCATAGCTCTGTTTTTGGCGTATAGCTTATCAAAATGTTCGTCTCGGAGAGTAAATCATTTCATTCCATTGCATCATTTTAATTTGAGTTCATATTGATGCCCGAAATGCTGTTAGAAGAGGGCTACTTGAGATGATTGTCAGATCTGCTACTCCATTTAGTTATTTGTCATTTTTGCCATGATTATTGTGTGCATGATATGCCCATGAGCTCTACACATGTTTTGTTAAGGGTTTTGCCATCTTTCCAGAGGTGCAACCCATGTATTTTTGTGATGTGTGTGGTGACTAGCACCAGCTTGCAAAGTGGTACACTTGTTAATGCTGATTTCAGGGACTTAGTAATTCCACTAAGTCCTTGATCTGTTTATCTCATATGGCCATATGTTCTTGTTGTTTCCAAGTGATCCGTGCATCTTTTGAGGATGATCAGTAAGGATGTTTTGTTAATCTTGTAGTGCTCTATCCATACATGTCTTTGTTTGCATTTATGGAGCACCCTAGCTTGAGTCAATCGAGCTCTACTTTTGCTACTTCGTGAATCTGGGCAGATTGTCTACTTGTTAGCGTTTGTACCGATGAGTTGTAGTTGATCCGTGCATGCTATGCTATTGTTCTTGCCATGCCTAGCTTGAATTTTGTGTATTCTTGATGGATGTATGCTTAGTTTGTCATGACTTGCTCCGTAGTGAGTGCATCGAGCTCGTAAACATGTCTACTTGATATCTGTTTTCAGCATATGCCAGTTTTCACAAAGTCTGGAAACTGATTATGTTTTTTCCATGTTCACATGCTTGCAATTGTATTTTCTGATCCCTTTTGGCTCAAGGTCACTAAGGGACTTTTGTTAAGCTCTTTGAGTAGCTCCATGCCATGATTTACTTTGCCATGTTCAGGTCCTGTAGCATGTAGTTTTGTTGCTCCGAAGTGTGCTACCTGATCTGAAATTCCAGACAAGTGTAATTTCACTAAGTCTGAGATCTGTTTACCATATGCATTTTTGCCATGCTTGTTTGAACCTGTTAATGGATGAATTGGCCGTAGCTCAGTGCTAGACTTTTGTTAAGCATCATGAATGCATCCCTGCCATGTATTTTGATGCCATGTTTGAGTGTTGTATCATGTTCATCTCATTGCATTTAAATGACTACTTGCTGTAAATCGCAAACCGGTGTCATATTTGTTTTGCTTGCCATTTCCAAACCGTAACTCCGATTCCGGCGTTCTTTATATCGTTTTCAAGCGATTTCATCTCATCTTTCCTGTGGCACACTTGGATTTCCAATTTGAGGCCAGGTTCATGCATCCCTTGTCAAATCTTGCATATGCATCCCGCATCGCATCCCGCATAGCATATCATCTTTGCATCATATTGTTGGAGCTTTGCACATGGTTGATTGTGTCCTTGTTGCTTGTTTGCCTTGTTTGGGTAGAGCCGGGAGACGAGTTCGCTAACGAGGAGCCCGTTGAGTTTGCTTTAGAGGATCCAGTCAACTCTGACAACTTTCCAGACAAGATGATCATACCCTCGAAATCACTACTATCTTTGCTATGCTAGATTGCTTGCTCTTTTGCTATGCCAATGCTATGATGCCTACCACTTGCTTTCAAGCCTCCAAAATTGCCATGTCAAACCTATAACCCACCTTGTCCTAGCAAACCGTTGATTGGCTATGTTACCGCTTTGCTCAACCCCTCTTATAGCGTTGCTAGTTGCAGGTGAAGATTGGAGGTCGTTCCTTGTTGGAACATTTATTTACTTGTTGGGATATCATTATATTATCTTGTTATCTTAATGCATCTATACACTTGGTAAAGGGTGGAAGGCTCGGCCTCTCGCCTAGTGTTTTGTTCCACTCTTGCCGCCCTAGTTTCTGTCATATCAGTGTTATGTTCCCGGATTTTGCGTTCCTTACACGGTTGGGTTATACTGGGAACCCCTTGATAGTTTGCCTTGATTAAAGCTTTTCCAGCAATGCCCAACCTTGGTTTTACCATTTGCCACCTAGCCTCTTTTTTCCTTGGGTTTCCGGAGCCCGAGGGTCATCTTATTTTAGCCCCCCCGGGCCAGTGCTTCTCTGAGTGTTGGTCCAAATAGAGCCACTTGCAGCGCCACCTCGGGGCAACATGAGGGTTGGTCTTAGTTGTACGTAGTGTTCATCTGAGTGTGCCCTGAGAAAGAGATATGTGCAGCTCCTATCGGGATTTGTCGGCACATTCAGGCGGTGTTGCTGGATTTGTTTTAACCTGTCGAAGTGTCTTGAAGAACCGAGGTACCGAGTCTGATCGGAACGTCTCGGGAGGAGGTCTATTCCTTTGTTGACCGTGAGAGCTTGTCATGGGCTAAGTTGGGACTCCCCTGCAGGGTTTTGAACTTTCGAAAGCCGTGCCCGCGGTTATGGGCAGATGGGAATTTGTTAATGTCCAGTTGTACATAACTTGAACCTTAACTTAATTAAAATGAATCAACTAAGTGTGTTACCGTGATGGCTTCTTCTCGGCGGGGTCCGGGAAGTGGACACGGTGTTGGAGTAATGCTTGCGCAGGTTGTTCGTTAGTTTCTCGCTCGCGCTTTGCCTCCTCTTCTCGCTCTCTTTTGCAAACTGGATATCCACCATATTTGCTAGTCGCTTGCTGTAGCTCCACATATATCTTTACCTTGCCTTACCTATAAGCTTAAATAGTATTGATCGCGAGGGTGCGAGATTGCTGAGTCCTTGTGGCTCACAGATTACTATTACACCAGATGCAGGGCCTGATGATTCCGCTCCAGGTGACGCGCTCGAGCTCAAGTGGGAGTTCGACGAGGACTCTCAACAATACTATGTCTCTTTTACTAATGATCAGTAGTGGTGCCCAGTTGGGAGTGATCGGGACCGTGTCGCATGTTGGGTTATCTTTTATTTTGGCGCCATAGTCGGGCCATGAGTGTTTGGATGATGTAATGTTATTTATGTACCTTGGTTGACGTGGCGAGTGTAAGCCAACTATGTTATCTCCCCTTTATTATTTATATTACATGGGACGTTGTGAAGATTACCTTACTTGCGACATATGCCTTCAATGCGATTATGCCTCTACGTCGTGCCTCGACACGTGGGAGATATAGTCGCATCGAGGGTGTTACAAGTTGGTAATCAGAGCCTTCCCCGACCTTAGGAGCCCCATTGCTTGATCGTTTTAGCTGCCGAGTTGTGTCTAGAAAAATGTTTTGAGTCATTCAGGAATTATATATCGGAGAGTTTAGGGATTCTTTTTACTTCCCAGTCTCCTCATCGCTCTGGTAAGGCATCCTGACGTAGAGTTTTGACTCTTCTCTTCTAAAATTTCACTAAATTTTTTTTAGGATCACGCGGGTATCTTGGAATCGTTCCGATGGTTTTATGACGAGAACATTGTCTTGGTGCCTCCTGTCAGGGGTTTTGTGGAAGTGTCCCGGGGAGTTGAGCTCTGAGGTGTTGTCGTCATAATTTTATCGTTGCAGTTCTGGAATACCTGAGTTTAGTACGCCAACATCGAAAATCTCTTTTATGCAGTTCATTGGTGAGATAACCTCGACGCCGCCCAGTACTAGGGCGGGAGTTCGGGAGTATCGCCATAACTTGTATAACGGATGCTTTTCGAAGGTTGAGGTAGATGGTTTCCGAAGTTTTTCTCAGTTATGTGTTGAAGGATGGATACAACTGGATGTAGGATTTGCTAGAATTGGGTGAGATATTATGCTTCCCCTGTATCCCCAACACCTGATTGCATAACCGGAAAGGTTCGGGAGTTTCATAGGTGGGAATTCTAGTAGCTCTAGTTCTTCTTCCACGGATATTGGTTTGAGAATGGGATTTCTTACCGATTATTCGTTCTTGATCCGTACCTTGTTTATTTATTTCTCTACCTTAATTCTAAGTGGCTTCTCAATTTATGGATATGTGACCATTTCAAGAGGAAGGCATTCGTTCATTTTGTTCAGATGTGAAGACTATATGTTGCAATTTTCATTCCGTTGGATTCAGCTTCAATATTTCTCTATCTATGTGCTAATGGATGTCAACCTCTTCAGGATGGCTCCTCCAACGCGCACGACTCCGAATCCTGATCCGCCACCACCTCCACCTCCTCCGGAGGCATGGCAAGCTGTGATGGCCGCAACCAATGCAAACACACAGTTGATCAAGCAAATTCTTCAAGAGCACAATCAAGGCAACCAAGGGAACCAAGGCAACAATCAGAATCACTCTGCTACACTCAACCAGTTCCTTGCTAACGGGCCAAAGACTTTCAGCAATTGTGTTGAGGCAACCGATGCTGACGATTGGCTTGTGGATCTGTGCAAGCATTTCGAGTGCAGTAACATCAGGCCTGAGGACTTCGTCAAGTTCGCTTCCTTCCAACTCAAAGATCAAGTTGCAGAATGGTTCCAGCAGTACAAGGATTCTAGAGGTGGACGTGTTATCACTTGGGATGAATTCCGTCAAGATTTCAGAGCTCACCATATCCCTCAGAGCGTGGTTGAAAGCAAGCGTGAGGAATTCCGCAAGCTGAAGCAAGGCTCTTTGTCTATCTATGACTACAACAAGTTGTTTCAGAAGCGCGCCCGCTTTGCTAAGCAGGACGTCCCTGATGAGAAGAGCATGATATACCAGTTCAGGGGTGGTCTCAGAGAAGAAATCCAGCTCGCTCTTGTTCACTTTGAGCCCTTGAGATACGATGAGTTCTACAACATGGCATTGAAGCAAGAGGTTGCTCCATTTAGGTGTAATGCTTCCAAGAAGCGAGTTAGAGATGTTATTCCTTCTTCCTCTACTCAAGTGGCCAAGCAGCAGAAGTATTGGCTTCCTCCTCCTCCGTTCCAACAGCCGTATCAGCAGAAGAGCAAAGGTGGCAGTGGATCTTCCCACCCACCCAACCCTGGATTTCAGAACAAGACTTCGTCTCAACCTCCAAGATCTAGTGCTCCGTATCACCGTCCACTTTTAGAGGTCATGTGCAAGAAGTGCCAACAAAAGGGTCACTATGCCAACAAGTGTTTCAACCAGAGGCATCTTCCTCCTCCTCCTCCTCCTGTCAGATCGGCAAGTACAGCTGTGGTCAAGCATAACCCCAAGCACGCCAAGGTCAATTTGCTGAACGCAGCTCAGGCAGAGGACTCGCCAGATGTGATTATGGGTAACCTTCCTGTTAACGATGTTCCTGCAAAAGTTCTTTTTGACATTGGTGCATCGCTTTCTTTTATTTCAACTCCATTTGTGGCCAAGCATGATTTTGTGACCGAAAGGATTCCTGTTCCGTTGAAGATTGTGTCTCCGGGCAAGCAAATGACTTCTAACAATTGCGTTCCGGATGTCTCTATCACGTTGGGCAATTACAAGTTTCTCTCTTCTCCGGTGGTTCTTGGAAACTCGGATATTGATCTTATTCTCGGAATGGATTGGCTTACTAAGCACAAGGCACATCTTGACTGTGCAGCCAGGCAGATTCAATTGACTCATTCGTCTGAGGATGTAATTGTCTTTGCCGCTCGGGATAATACTATACGTCTGTTTTCTCTCAATGAGAAGGGTGAACTCGATGCCATCTCGCAAATTCCAGTCGTTTGCGAATATCAAGACGTCTTTCCAGAGGAGCTTCCAGGAATGCCTCCACACAAGCCAGTTGAATTCGTTATTGATCTTGAGCCCGGCACAGAACCTGTGTGCAAGCGTCCTTACAAGCTCGGACCTGAAGAGTTGAAGGAGCTGAAGAAGCAGCTCGATATTCAAGAAAGAATGGGTCTCATCCGGCCTAGTTCTTCTCCGTGGGGTTGTGGTGTTCTTTTTGTGAAGAAGAAGGATGGAACAGACCGACTTTGTGTTGATTACCGTCCATTGAACAAGAAGACCATCAAGAACAAATACCCACTTCCCAACATCAACGAGCTGTTCGAACAACTCAAAGGTTCCCAAGTATTCTCCAAGCTTGATCTCCGTATGGGTTATCAACAGATTCGTATCCGTGAGCAAGATATTCCTAAGACGGCTTTCAGAACAAGCTATGGTTCATATGAATACACTGTCATGTCTTTTGGCCTTGTCAACGCTCCTCCGACGTTCCCTCACATGATGAACTTGATCTTCAACGCCTACACCAATGACTTCGTTTTGGTCTATCTCGACGACATTCTGGTTTTCTCAAAGAACAAGGAAGATCATGCCAAGCACTTGCGTTTGGTGCTTGATAAGCTAAGGGAACATCAGTTCTACGCCAAGTTCTCCAAGTGCGAATTTTGGCTCGATGAGGTTCTTTATCTTGGTCATATCATCTCTGCCAAGGGCATTGCGGTGAATCCTGAGAAAGTGTCTTTCACATCCCTAGTTCTGGCCTGTCCTATGCCTGCTTCCATCTGAGCATCATGTTTAAATTTTTGAAACCTGAACTGAGGAATTGGAAGCCTCAAAACCCTAAATAAAGAGGGGCAAGAAACCCTAAAATTGCAATCAGTAAATCCAAAATGCCCTAGAAATAGCTCTGACAATTTTGGCAAGAGTTATAAATCAAACCAAAATTGTGGGACATTTCTAAGGAATTATTGGGCTCTGATTTTAAATCAATATTTTATTTGAATTTGGAGTTATATTCATAATATATAATGAATATATTTTCAAATGATCTGAGATATTTTTGTTATGTGTGGAGAAGTCCATTAAGTGACTTAAAAATATCCAGGGGAGTTTTGGCACTGTTTTCAAATTCTGTTTGAATTAAAATTCAGTGCCAATTAAATAAAACAGAACAAAAATAGAAAACAGAAAAAAATAACACAGAGCAGAAGCCTACCTGGCGCTTACCTGTCCAGCCCAGCCGGCCCAGCTCCTCCCGCTGGCCCAGCCCACCGCCGCCCCCCCTCCCCTGTCGTCTTCCTCCCTGCTAGGAGGACGGACACCGCGACACCGCCGCGCGCGCCACCTCCACCCTGCTCGGCCACCTCCTGCTTCCTCCCTGGCCTCCCCAGCGACGCCCGGACGACGCCACGCACTCCCCCTCGCCCCCTGCACCTCTCCTCTCTCTCCCTTGACCCTTTCCCCCTTCTCTGCTTTTTTCCCTTCTCGCTCCCGAACGCCTCCGTCGCCGCCGCACACCGCCACCGCGCTCACCAGCCGTCCCTCGAGCAACCGTCATGCTCGTTGGCTCCGCCTCGTCGTCCGCGTCATCCCAGATGAGCCACGCATCCTCAGGCGCCCTGCAACGTCGCCGCAATCGTTGTCTTCTACCTTCGGCCGCCTGGATCTCCGGCGACCCTGTGCTGCCTCCGACGCTCCCCCGGCCTCGTCTCCGCCTCGAATGAATCCGCTGTGAGCCCCTGCTGCTTCTCCTGTGCTCGCCCCCTCCGTTCTCGCCCCCTAGCCCCATCTCCCACCGCGGCCGAGAGCATCTCGCCGCCGGCCATGGCGTAGCCGTGGCCACAGCCACCGCAGCTCGTTCCCGAGCCCACCGTCGTGCTCAGCACGATCGCATGAACCCGTAGACACCCACGACGCCTCCTCCAGTGCTCTATAACGCCACCCCGAGCTCGCCCGAGCTCCGGCGACCGCCACGGTCGACGCCGGTGACGACTCCGGCCATCTTAGGCCCAGCCGCTGCCACTACTCGACGCGGACGAGCGCCCGCGTCACGTAGACGCTCTCCGCCGGCCATTTGGTCGCCGGAGGAGGAAACCCGCACCCCTCCGCCGTCTCTGGCTCCGCCGGCGATGAGCCGCGGGTCAACTCCGGCGAGTTGACCCGGGTTTGACCCCCCTCTCTCTCACTGACAGCTGGGCCCCACGCCCTTAATTAACCACGGCTTAAACTTCTGTTAGTTTAGGTTAATCATAGTGGCCCCACGCGTCAGGTTGACTTTGCTGACGTGGTCATTGGCCCGACCCACCTGTCATTGACCCTGGGCAGCACTGTGTCACTGACCAGTGGACCCCACTGGTCAGGTTTGACCTGGGGCACCCAGTTGACTCTGCTGACGTCACAGTGACGTGGGGCTGACGCAATAAGTATTTTCTGGAATTAAAAATAATCAGGAAATTCCAGAAAATAGCTAAAACTTCAATAAATCATAGAAATTCAACCGTAACTCCAAATTAAATAATTTATATATGAAAAATTATCAGAAAAATTCAAGGAATCCATCTGTACCATTTTCATGCATGTTAGAACAACTTATAGCTGCTGTTTAGCACAAATCATTTAAATGGCATTTGAATAATCACATATGGAGTTTGAATTTGAATCTTGTATTCAAACCAACTTCATTTAATCTGTTGCTAGTTGCATTAGCCCAAAACACATTTATTTTGCCATGTCATGATCATGCATCATATTGTGCATTGCATTGATTGAGTTCCCTTCTGTGTTGCCGGTATTTGTCCCCTCTCGATAGACGTGATACCGATGATGTGATCGTTGACACTGATGAAGACTCAATGTTATCTTCAGAAGTGCCAGGCAAGCAAAACCCCCTTGTTCATTCCGATAAAATCCCACTCTCTCGCTCCTGCTCTCTTTTACTTCATTAGGACAACAACAACATATTTGTTACTTGCTGCGGTAGCTGAACCCCTTTATCCTCTGCATGACCTGTCATTGCCACAGTAAATAGATGAAACCCACTAGCATGAGTAGGAGTTGTTTGAGCCCTGTTGTGCCTACTCATTCATGCTTGTTTGTCATGCCTGCTACTGCTTAGAGTTGAGTCAGGTCTGATTCATCGGGGATGAATCAGAGGCGTGTGAACATGTCCTACTGTGTGTGAGCTAAGTGTGTGAACACGATTTGGTAAAGGTAGCGGTGAGAGGCCATGTAGGAGTACATGGTGGGTTGTCTCATTGCAGCCGTCCTCAGGAACTGAGTTCTGTGTTTGTGATCCATGATTCAGCTACTACCACGCATTGGGCCCGAAACCAATGGACCCTCTCGGCTTCTTGACCACCCTTGTCCTCTGTCCAGGAGTTGCAAGTAGTTTCTGGTGTTTGTAGTATGCTGGAGGCCGTGCGCAGCGCTGACCGTAGGGGTGGGCTGTGATGCGGTAGGCACGTGGCCGGGTAAACCGGGCGCCCGTTTGGTGTCACGGAACCCTGTTCACATCGTTTGGGGCTGTGAGCGAAACTCCGGCCGGATCTCCTCATGGATGGAACCCGAATAGGCGATAAACCTGGACTAGGGACTTGAGTGTTTAGGCAGGCTGTGGCCGACACCCACGTTGGGCTTCCGCTTGAAGGTTGCCGAGTACATGTCGTGTAAACGGCGGTAAGTGGTGAGAGCGTGTGTGAAGAAGTACACCCCTGCAGGGTTAATATGATCTATTCGAATAGCCGTGTCCGCGGAAAAGGACTTCTGGGTTGCTTATATCAGTTCATAGACAAGTGAAAGTGGATACTCTAAAATACGCAAGATAAGCGTGAGTGCTATGGATGGCGTTCTCGTAGGGAGACGGGAGCGGATCCATAGTGGTGCATTGGTTGGTGAATATGTGGACTCGTGTGCGCCACCTCAAAAGAGTTACTTGCAGTCGTAGTTCAGGATAGCCACCGAGTCAAAGCTGGCTTGCTGCAGTTAAACCCCACCATCCCCTTTGTTGATAATGATGCATATGTAGATAGTTCTGATGTAAGTCTTGCTGGGTACATTTGTACTCACGTTTGCCTATTTTATGTTTTTGCAGAGAGATTTCGGTCTCACTAGTAGTTTCGCGTGGACTTCGACGTTTAGCTTGATACCTCAGCTACGATCTTGTGCCCTCGGCAGGATCTGATAGATAGTCAGGCTTCTCAGCCTTTTTCATTTATAGATGTCTGTACTCAGACATGATAGCTTCCGCTGGTGCTTTGATTGTATGCTCTGAGTGTTGGGTCATGAGACCCATGTTTGTAATATCTCGCTCCTCGGAGCCTATTGAATATTTACTTGTGTTGTAGAGTCATGTTGTGATGCTATGCTGTATTTGCACATATCGAGCATATTGTGTGTATGTTATTGAAATGCTTGGTATGTGTGGGATCTGACCATCTAGTTGTTTATCTTTAGTAGCCTCTCTTACCGGGAAATGTCTCCTAGTGTTTCACTGAGCCATGGTAGCTTGCTACTGCTCCGGAACACTTAGGCTGGCCGGCATGTGTCCTTCTTCGTTCCTGTGTCTGTCCCTTCGGGGAAATGTCATGCGATGAATACCGGAGTCCTGTTAGCCCGCTACAGCCCGGTTCACCGGAGTCCTGCTAGCCCAGTGCTACAGCCTGGATTCGCTCGCTGATGACCGACACGTTCGATGCTGGGTCATGGATGCCTGTCCCTGTAAGTCTGTGCCACTTTGGGTTTATGACTAGCCATGTCAGCCCGGGCTCCTTATCATATGGATGCTAGCGACACTGTCATATACGTGTGACAAAAGGCGCAAACGGTCCCGGGCAAAGGTAAGGCGACACCCGTGGGAATACCGTGCGTGAGGCCGCAAAGTGATATGAGGTGTTACATGCTAGATCGATGTGGCATTGAGTCGGGGTCCTGACAGCGTTGGTATCAGAGCTTGACTGCCTGTAGGTTTACCAAGCCAAACTGGTCGAAGTTGAGTCTAGAAATTCTTTAGTTATATAAGGGAATTGATTGTGGGATGGAACGTAAGGCTCTTTTTACTCCTTATACCTTATGCCTTCTGATCTGAGTCATCTTATCTTTCCTGCGGGGATTAAGAACTAGGCTATCTCTTCTTTCTATCAGGATCACGTGTTTCTAATCAGTGGACTTATAAGATTGTTGGATTTAAGTCTCAGTTCAGTTCCTACTACTTCCGTATGTTAATTGTTGATCTTGAAACCTTGATATTGTGCTTCTGAGTGGTTATGCCACCATTTTTGTGAATGTCTCAAATCTTTTCTGAGCATTTACAGCCGTTATGCTGTCCGAGTCATCCCAGGTTTCTAAGTAGTCTGATGCAATTGCAAATCCTTTCTTCCCGTTTCAATGTTCCCATGGGCCAGATTAACCACACTAATCAGTGAGTTGAGGTACTTCGTTACCTTGACATATATGTTAGAGATATTATTATGACCCTAGGTGTCTTAGGGGATCACCTAGCAATTTAGCCATGATTTGTGTTCCCAGTGTGATGATTCTGGCCATCATTCTCGAAAGCATCCCGTGATGCCACATAGTTAGTAGGTATTCTATTCCTGGGTTTGAACCCGAGATTCACTCTACTTACTTCATGTTGATAGTAATTGCTAGCGCCTTTAGGATATTAGTAACTTTGTGGTAGTCCTCGAAGTCCGTGGTATCTTCTTCTTCCAAATACCATGAACTACTTATGGCAGAAGTTCCTCGTTGAACTGAAATATCACAACAGGATTATTCTTGATGAGTTCTCCATTATATATTGTGACTCTGCCAGTTCTACCTTCCGCATGGATTATCCGGAAGAAATATGTTGAACTTGGTTCGACATACTAATCTATGCATCCACAACTCAGAAAATTATATGTTCCTTTGAGATGTTCTCTTTAGTTGCCTTCTGACCCTCGTCTATCAATTGATAGTCAAGAGTATGCGTGCGTTCGTTTATCGATACCTATTACTCTTGTGGTCCGTCAAGCCATTCTATCGCGGAATGACTAGGAGAAACAAACTCCAGTACCTCATCCATATCCAGGATCGGGTCAAAGAAGTTGTCTTCCGCAGATCAAGTTACAATCCAGCTTCTGGTCTGCTCTACCCTGAAGTATTACCTTCTTTATGACAGGAATTTCATGAGAATTGCACCACCTTTTGTGAATTCTTGACATAGTGATACTTCTCGCCATCCTTTTTCATTCCTCGGTTCCGTGTTGTTGCAGCCGGAGTGCCGACAAGTGAATCGTGATGTGTGAAATCAATACTCCCAGCAACCTCGTTGCTTGGTAGTTAAATGGACGATAACCTCATTCTCAGCATATTGATTATTGAATCGTCACCCTAAGACTGATCGTGCTATCTAGTTCTTATTTCGGTGCACCCTTCGATTGATGAGTTAGGATCTTGTCAAGTCCTCACTCATTTGATCATATCGTCTTGCCCTCAAAAGCGAGATTGTTCTCGAGCTTAGTAACATACCGGTGGTTCATGATTTTCTGAATATCTTCTCAGAAGTATTACCAGGTTGTCACCTGACCGCTATGTTGAGTTCGTGATCAAGTTGGTTTATTCCTGTAAACCACCCCTTCTCCAAGAATCCATGTTGGATACCCTGAGCTAGTTGATTAAGCTAGACAACAACTTGGAGAGTTGGAGGATAAAAGCTTGCCTGACTTAGTTCGTTCCAAAGGGATATTCTTGTGTAGTGTGTGTTGAAGAAAGATGATATCTTCATCGATTGGTCCCTGTGATCAGTTGCTGGACCTATTGTCTTATCAATCCTTTGATTTGAGTGTGGGCTATCGTCAAATCAAATCAGTACCAACGATGCTCGTAATGTTGTCTTATTCGTGGTTGATCCCTCGAGCATACACCATTACATCTTTGGTCTGACCAATGCTATCACCGTGTTCACTTAACTATGGAGTTCCTTTTAAAAGGAAACCTAGATGAATTGTTGTTGAGCCCATCGACAACATCCTTATCTCCCCCATGATTTTGTTGAACATTAAGCTAGTGTTGGAAACTTTTGAAAGCACTTGTTCATGCTAGCTCATGAAGCATATGTTCGGATGTAAGAAGTGACTTCCTCTAGTTCATGTGCATTTGATGCAAGTTGCCGCCGTGGACTCGAGAAAGTCAATGTTGCTTCCTCTGGAATCATCGCAAGTCAGTCATGCACACGTGCGAAGTATTCTGTGGTCTGGAGACTTGCAACCTTCATTCCATATGTGTATCCTAGCACACCAAGCCACTGACTGATTTGTTTAAGGAGAAGGAGTATCTTCATAAGAGCTAATCCGGACTTATGAAAGAACTTCGATATCCTCGTTGATGGTTCCCAACCTGAACCCGGTAGTGTTTTATTGTAAGACTACCATGTGGGCATGCTTGTCTGGGACAACGTGTTCACATGTTTGTAGCAGAACCAGCTCATGTTTTGGAGCTTGCTATCGTAGTTCATTCCCCGAGAATCTCGCAACGTCATCTCGTCGATTCGTGTTGCAAACTTCCGTTTTTCTTCCTGGACTCGATGAGTCTGGAATATCCTGACACCAACCAGATCTGAATCTCAGGCAGATATGATGGTTGGAATATTTCCCAAGAATTATAATATTGGTCGCGCGAAAACCGGTAAAGTGGATGTCGTGGCCAACACACCCAGCCGGAGGACCTGTTATTATAATATCTTGATTGAGGAAGTTGGCCACCTCCCCATATGGATTTCGTAGGATTTACTCCCTAGTTGCCCCTATGGATTTTTGTGTTCCCGAAGTCCGACATTTACTTGATGTTCTAGATACCAAACCATTTCAATGAATGGGATACGCTAGCACATCAAGGAGAACATTAGAAGCGGAGTGCTAAATGTCTCTCGGTCGATCATCCAGATTTTATTTCCTTGGCCCCGCCAAGGGTGAAATCTGAGAAGGTGTTATCTTCCTTTGGCATCTGCATCCTCCATCACCATTCATTATGGTAGTAAGTTGTGTTACCGGACCCTTGACACGGATGTTGGTAAAACCTTGATGATTATGGAATTGCTCAAGTTCTTGAGAGCACGCACAAGCGCTACGTGTTATCATCGGCACTAGCTGGGTTTGCTCTCAGTTCCCTCGGCAATGCTATGATCTATTCAACAGTGAATTCACTCTCTATTGTTGGGTTCTTCCCCAGTTACTAGAATCATTCCCAGCATTTGCATTTTGTTCCCGGTTTGCACCGCCAATGTGCCATTCTACCATGGGTCTCTTCCATTTCCGGTGATAAGCAAATTCATCCATTGCATTGTCTTCAACAAGGTAATCCACATCATCCAAGTCCGAGTATGCCATTCTACCGACCCCCTTCAAATGATCGCTCGAGAATTGTCTTAGGCTGGTTTAAAGAGTTTCAATGATCTCTGAATCAAAAGTAATTCTTTTTGCCACTTAAGGTAATAATCTACGAATCACCCTCCTCTAGGATGTTTCGTCGTGGTATCATGGCAACTCAACTCCTCGCTACGTTGACAATCGTTTACCACCTTCTTAGGTGTGGAATTGTTGTCTACCTAGTGAACCTTCGTCATCTGTTTCTTTCCACCGCTCTTGATGTGTATCTCGTGTCTCAACCCGAGAGATGGTTCTATGTCTCATTCCGTGAGTTGTTCGATCTTCGAGAAGATCGACCCTTCTAGAGTCTCCTTCTTCCCTCCATGTCATGTTGGCAGGATTTCTCAGAGCAAGACGACAAGGCAAAGATGGTGTTCAAATCAACGTTCATCTGAAGTGCAACCTGGATCGTGAAGATTGTACTAGTTTCCGTTTCCCCTTCATCTTACCCTACGCTTGAATCTCGGGATGAGATTTTTGTTTAGTGGGGGTGAGTTGTCACATCCCTAGTTCTGGCCTGTCCTATGCCTGCTTCCATCTGAGCATCATGTTTAAATTTTTGAAACCTGAACTGAGGAATTGGAAGCCTCAAAACCCTAAATAAAGAGGGGCAAGAAACCCTAAAATTGCAATCAGTAAATCCAAAATGCCCTAGAAATAGCTCTGACAATTTTGGCAAGAGTTATAAATCAAACCAAAATTGTGGGACATTTCTAAGGAATTATTGGGCTCTGATTTTAAATCAATATTTTATTTGAATTTGGAGTTATATTCATAATATATAATGAATATATTTTCAAATGATCTGAGATATTTTTGTTATGTGTGGAGAAGTCCATTAAGTGACTTAAAAATATCCAGGGGAGTTTTGGCACTGTTTTCAAATTCTGTTTGAATTAAAATTCAGTGCCAATTAAATAAAACAGAAAAAAAAATAACACAGAGCAGAAGCCTACCTGGCGCTTACCTGTCCAGCCCAGCCGGCCCAGCTCCTCCCGCTGGCCCAGCCCACCGCCGCCCCCCCTCCCCTGTCGTCTTCCTCCCTGCCAGGAGGACGGACACCGCGACACCGCCGCGCGCGCCACCTCCACCCTGCTCGGCCACCTCCTGCTTCCTCCCTGGCCTCCCCAGCGACGCCCGGACGACGCCACGCACTCCCCCTCGCCCCCTGCACCTCTCCTCTCTCTCCCTCGACCCTTTCCCCCTTCTCTGCTTTTTTCCCCTCTCGCCCCCGAACGCCTCCGTCGCCGCCGCACACCGCCACCGCGCTCACCGGCCGTCCCTCGAGCAACCGTCATGCTCGTTGGCTCCGCCTCGTCGTCCGCGTCATCCCAGATGAGCCACGCATCCTCAGGCGCCCTGCAACGTCGCCGCAATCGTCGTCTTCTACCTTCGGCCGCCCGGATCTCCGGCGACCCTGCGCTGCCTCCGACACTCCCCCGGCCTCGTCTCCGCCTCGAATGAATCCGCTGTGAGCCCCTGCTGCTTCTCCTGTGCTCGCCCCCTCCGTTCTCGCCCCCTAGCCCCATCTCCCACCGCAGCCGAGAGCATCTCGCCGCCGGCCATGGTGTAGCCGTGGCCACAGCCACCGTAGCTCGTTCCCGAGCCCACCGTCGTGCTCAGCACGATCGCATGAACCCGTAGACACCCATGACGCCTCCTCTAGTGCTCTATAACGCCACCCCGAGCTCGCCCGAGCTCCGGCCACCGCCACGGTCGACGCCGGTGACGACTCCGGCCATCTTAGGCCCAGCCGCTGCCACTACTCGACGCGGACGAGCGCCCGCGTCATGTAGACGCTCTCCGCCAGCCATTTGGTCGCCGGAGGAGGAAACCCGCACTCCTCCGCCGTCTCTGGCTCCGCCGGCGACGAGCCGCGGGTCAACTCCGGCGAGTTGACCCGGGTTTGACCCCCCTCTCTCTCACTGACAGCTGGGCCCCACACCCTTAATTAACCACGGCTTAAACTTCTGTTAGTTTAGGTTAATCATAGTGGCCCCACGCGTCAGGTTGACTTTGCTGACGTGGTCATTGGCCGGACCCACCTGTCATTGACCCTGGGCAGCACTGTGTCACTGACCAGTGGACCCCACTGGTCAGGTTTAACCTGGGGCGCCCAGTTGACTCTGCTGACGTCACAGTGACGTGGGGCTGACGCAATAAGTATTTTCTGGAATTAAAAATAATCAGGAAATTCCAGAAAATAGCTAAAACTTCAATAAATCATAGAAATTCAACCGTAACTCCAAATTAAATAATTTATATATGAAAAAATATCAGAAAAATTCAAGGAATCCATCTGTACCATTTTCATGCATGTTAGAACAACTTATAGCTGCTGTTTAGCACAAATCATTTAAATGGCATTTGAATAATCACATATGGAGTTTGAATTTGAATCTTGTATTCAAACCAACTTCATTTAATCTGTTGCTAGTTGCATTAGCCCAAAACACATTCATTTTGCCATGTCATGATCATGCATCATATTGTGCATTGCATTGATTGAGTTCCCTTCTGTGTTGCCGGTATTTGTCCCCTCTCGATAGACGTGATACCGATGATGTGATCGTTGACACTGATGAAGACTCAATGTTATCTTCAGAAGTGCCAGGCAAGCAAAACCCCCTTGTTCATTCCGATAAAATCCCACTCTCTCGCTCCTGCTCTCTTTTACTGCATTAGGACAACAACAACATATTTGTTACTTGCTGCGGTAGCTGAACCCCTTTATCCTCTGCATGACCTGTCATTGCCACAGTAAATAGATGAAACCCACTAGCATGAGTAGGAGTTGTTTGAGCCCTGTTGTGCCTACTCATTCATGCTTGTTTGTCATGCCTGCTACTGCTTAGAGTTGAGTCAGGTCTGATTCATCGGGGATGAATCAGAGGCGTGTGAACATGTCCTACTATGTGAGAGCTAAGTGTGTGAACATGATTTGGTAAAGGTAGCGGTGAGAGGCCATGTAGGAGTACATGGTGGGTTGTCTCATTGCAGCCGTCCTCAGGAACTGAGTTCTGTGTTTGTGATCCATGATTCAGCTACTACCACGCATTGGGCCCGAAACCAATGGACCCTCTCGGCTTCTTGACCACCCTTGTCCTCTGTCCAGGAGTTGCAAGTAGTTTCTGGTGTTTGTAGTATGCTGGAGGCCGTGCGCAGCACTGACCGTAGGGGTGGGCTGTGATGCGGTAGGCACGTGGCCGGGTAAACCGGGCGCCCGTTTGGTGTCACGGAACCCTGTTCACATCGTTTGGGGCTGTGAGCGAAACTCCGGCCGGATCTCCTCATGGATGGAACCCGAATAGGCGATAAACCTGGACTAGGGACTTGAGTGTTTAGGCAGGCCGTGGCCGACACCCACGTTGGGCTTCCGCTTGAAGGTTGCCGAGTACATGTCGTGTAAACGGCGGTAAGTGGTGAGAGCGTGTGTGAAGAAGTACACCCCTGCAGGGTTAATATGATCTATTCGAATAGCCGTGTCCGCGGAAAAGGACTTCTGGGTTGCTTATATCAGTTCATAGACAAGTGAAAGTGGATACTCTAAAATACGCAAGATAAGCGTGAGTGCTATGGATGGCGTTCTCGTAGGGAGACGGGAGCGGATCCATAGTGGTGTATTGGTTGGTGAATATGTGGACTCGTGTGCGCCACCTCAAAAGAGTTACTTGCAGTCGTAGTTCAGGATAGCCACCGAGTCAAAGCTGGCTTGCTGCAGTTAAACCCCACCATCCCCTTTGTTGATAATGATGCATATGTAGATAGTTCTGATGTAAGTCTTGCTGGGTACATTTGTACTCACGTTTGCCTATTTTATGTTTTTGCAGAGAGATTTCGGTCTCACTAGTAGTTTCGCGTGGACTTCGACGTTTAGCTTGATACCTCAGCTACGATCTTGTGCCCTCGGCAGGATCTGATAGATAGTCAGGCTTCTCAACCTTTTTCATTTATAGATGTCTGTACTCAGACATGATAGCTTCCGCTTGTGCTTTGATTGTATGCTCTGAGTGTTGGGTCATGAGACCCATGTTTGTAATATCTCGCTCCTCGGAGCCTATTGAATATTTACTTGTGTTGTAGAGTCATGTTGTGATGCTATGCTGTATTTGCACATATCGAGCATATTGTGTGTATGTTATTGAAATGCTTGGTATGTGTGGGATCTGACCATCTAGTTGTTTATCTTTAGTAGCCTCTCTTACCGGGAAATGTCTCCTAGTGTTTCACTGAGCCATGGTAGCTTGCTACTGCTCCGGAACACTTAGGCTGGCCGGCATGTGTCCTTCTTCGTTCCTGTGTCTGTCCCTTCGGGGAAATGTCACGCGATGAATACCGGAGTCCTGTTAGCCCGCTACAGCCCGGTTCACCGGAGTCCTGCTAGCCCAGTGCTACAGCCTGGATTCGCTCGCTGATGACCGACACGTTCGATGCTGGGTCATGGATGCCTGTCCCTGTAAGTCTGTGCCACTTTGGGTTTACGACTAGCCATGTCAGCCCGGGCTCCTTATCATATGGATGCTAGCGACACTGTCATATACGTGTGCCAAAAGGCGCAAACGGTCCCGGGCAAAGGTAAGGCGACACCCGTGGGAATACCGTGCGTGAGGCCGCAAAGTGATATGAGCTGTTACATGCTAGATCGATGTGGCATTGAGTCGGGGTCCTGACAGTGTCTGCAATTGTGAATTGGGAACCTCCTCAGGACGTGAAGCAACTCTGTAGCTTCCTCGGTCTCGCAAGCTATTGTCGAAGATTCATTGAAAACTTTTCTAAGATCGCGAAGCCTCTCCCAAATCTTCTCCAGAAGCACGTCAAGTACGTTTGGTCTCCGGAGTGTGACATTGCTTTCAACACTTTGAAAGAGAAATTGATCACTGCTCCAGTTCTGACTCCGCCTGATGAATCCAAGCCGTACGAGGTCTTTTGTGATGCCTCTCTCCAAGGTCTTGGCGCAGTGTTGATGCAAGAGAAGAAAGTTGTTGCTTATACCTCTCGCCAGTTGAAGCCTAATGAGAAGAACTACCCCACTCATGATCTCGAGTTGGCGGCAGTTGTGCATGCTCTTTTGACTTGGAGACATCTCTTATTGGGAAGAAAAGTGGACATCTTCACTGATCACAAGAGTCTCAAGTACATCTTCACTCAGCCTAATCTCAACCTCAGGCAAACTCGATCGGTCGAAATGATTCAAGAGTATAATCCGAGTATCGAGTATAGTCCAGGCAAGGCCAATGTGATTGCTGACGCATTGAGCAGAAAGGCTTATTGCAACAGTCTGATTCTCAAGCCTTATCAACCCGAGCTTTGTGAAGCTTTCCGCAAACTTAATCTGCAAGTTGTTCCTCAAGGTTTCCTCGCCAACCTTCAAGTCTCTCCTACCTTAGAAGACCAGATTCGCCAAGCTCAGCTTCTTGATGCTATGGTGAAAAAGGTGAAGATTGGGATTGCCAAGAGCCAACCCAAGTACAAGTGCTACCACCTTGATGACAAGGACACTCTCTTCTTCGGGGATCGTATTGTTGTGCCCAAAGGTACCTTCGTAAAGTGATCATGAACGAGGCTCACAATTCTCTCCTCTCCATCCACCCCAGGAGCATGAAGATGTATCAGGACCTCAAGCAGGCTTATTGGTCGACTCGAATGAAGCGCGAGATTGCTCAGTTCGTGAATGAATGTGATGTCTGCAGAAGAGTGAAGGCAGAACACCAAAGGCCAGCTGGTCTCCTCCAACCTCTTGCCATTCCAGAATGGAAGTTTGACCACATTGAAATGGACTTCGTGACTGGGTTTCCAAAGTCCAAGCGTGGCAATGATGCTATATCCTTTTTCATCGACAAACTCACCAAAGTGGCTCACTTTCTGCCTATCAAAGAGTCAATCATTTCGGCTCAATTGGCGGAACTCTATACCTCTCGGATTGTCTCTCGCACGGTATTCCTCAATTGATCTCTTTAGACCGTGGCAGTATCTTTACCTCCAAGTTTTGGGATTCTTTTCAGAAGGCCATGGGCACCAACATCTGCTTCAGCACAGCTTTCCATCCTCAAACTAGTGGTCAAGTCGAGCGTGTCAACCAGATTCTTGAAGATATGCTCAAGGCTTGTGTGATCTTCTTCGACATGAAGTGGGAGGATTGTCTTCCTTATGCTGAATTCTCCTACAACAACAGTTTTCAAGCAAGTTCAGGCAAGGCCCCATTTGAAATTCTGTATGGCAGGAAGTGTCGTACCCCTCTCAACTAGTCTGAAACCGGTGAACGTCAGCTTCTCGAAAATGACTTAATCAAAGAGGCAGAGGAAATGTGCAAAGTCATTCAAGATAACCTCAAAGCAGCCCAATCCCGCCAGAAGAGCTACTATGATAGTCAGGACCGTCATTTGGCTTTCGAGATCAGAGATCATGTTTACCTCCGTGTCTCTCCTATGAAAGGTACTCGTCGCTTCGGTATCAAAGGGAAGCTTGCCCCTAGATACGTGGGACCTTTCAAGATTGTCAGCAAGAGAGGCGATCTCGCCTATCAACTCGAGCTTCCTTCAAACTTTGCAAATGTTCATGGTGTGTTCCATGTCTCTCAGCTCTGAAAGTGCATCAAGACTCCTGACCGCACCGTCAACTTCGAGGACATTGAGCTCCAAGAAGATCTTTCCTATCGTGAGCACCCCGTTGCTATTCTTGAAGAGACAGAACGCAAGACTCGCAATAAGTCAATCAAATTCCTCAAAGTCAAGTGGTCACACCATTCCGACCGTGAAGCTACCTGGGAATGAGAGGATAACCTCCGTTCTAAGTACCCGGCGTTCTTTTAGTCCTAGATCTCGGGACGAGATCCTTTCGTAGTGGTGGAGTGTTGTAACACCCCGGATATGACTTTCCCAATTTTTACTCCAACTCTTGCCGTTTCCGACGTTAAGTTATTTTATTTTCTCGGGTTCGGGTTTTTGTCTCCGTGTTTTGTTGTCGTTGTCATGCATCTCATATCATGTCATCATGTGCATTGCATTTGCATACATGTTCATCTCATGCATTCGAGCATTTTCCCCGTTGTCCGTTTTGCATTCCGGCGCTTCATTCTCCTCCGGTGGTCATTTCTAGATTTCTTTTGTGCATGGGGATTAAACATTTCCGGGTTGGACCGAGACTTGCCAAGCGGCCTTGGTTTACTACCGGTAGACCGCCTGTCAAGTTTCGTACCATTTGGACTTCGTTTGATACTCCAACGGTTAACCGAGGGACCAAAAAGGCCTTGTGTGTGTTGCAGCCCAACACCCCTCCAAGTTGGCCCAAAACCCACCAAAACCCTCTCCATCATCTAGAGCGTTCGATCACGATCGCGTGGCTGAAAACCGCACTCCATTTGGAGCTTCCTAGCTCCTCCTACCTATAAAACTAGACCTTCCCCCGAAATTTCGGGTCATTCCACCCCTAACCCTAGTCCCGCTCCTCTCCGCGCGGCCAGACATGTCCACCCGCGCCGGACATCACCGCCGCCGCAAATCGCGCGCCGCCACGTGGCCGAGCCGCCCCACATCGCCACCTCAGTCCCGCCGGCCCGCTCGGCCCAGCCGGGGCCCCCGAAGCCCATCGGCTCCACCCCGCCGCCTGGGTGCCCGCGCCGCCCGACCGCCTTCGTTGTCACCGCCGCCATCGCCCGATGCCACTCCGCCGCCACCGCGCCCCGCCGGCCTGAGCAGAGCGCCGCCGCCGACGCGCCCGTCGCCCGCACCTCCTCCGACGTCGCCACGCCTCTCTGACTCGCCGGTGACCGGATCCGGCGAGATCCGGCCCGGAAGGGCCTCGGGCCCCTCCTCCTTCGAGCTCCGGCACCTTCTCCGGTCGTCTACAGTGCTCCCTCCGGCAAACCTCAATCGGCGTGCAAATCTGGATCTAGGACGAACGGTTGACTTTTTGCCCGAAACCCTAATCCATATGCCCATGTTCATCGTGCTATAACTTTGCATCCGTAGCTCCGTTTTTGGCGTATAGCATATCAAAATGTTCGTCTCAGAGATTACATAATTTCATTGCACTGCATCATTTTCATTTGAGTTCATCTTGATTCCCGAAATTCTGTTAGAAGAGGGCTACTTGAGATGATTGTCAGATCTGCTACTTCATTTAGTTATTTGTCATTTTTGCCATGATTATTGTGTGCATTATATGCCCATGAGCTCTACATATGTTTTGTTAAGGGTTTTGCCATCTTTCCAGAGGTGCAACCCATGTATTTTTGTGATGTGTGTGGTGACTAGCACCAGCTTGCAAAGTGGTACACTTGTTAATGCTGATTTCAGGGACTTAGTAATTCCACTAAGTCCTTGATCTGTTTATCTCATATGGCCATATGTTCTTGTTGTTTCCTAGTGATCCGTGCCTCTTTTGAGGACGAGCAGTAAGGATGTTTTGTTAATCTTGTAGTGCTATATCCATCCATGTCTTTGTTTGCAATTATGGAGCACCCTAGATTGAGTCAATCGAGCTCTACTTTTGCTACTTCGTGAATCTGGGCAGATTATCTAATTGTTAGCGTTTTTGCCGATGATGTTGAAGTTGATCCGTGCATGCTATGCTATTGTTCTTGCCATGCCTAGCTTGCATTTTGTGTATTCTTGATGGATGTATGCTTAGTTTGTCATGACTTGCTCCATTGTGAGTGCATCGAGTTCGTAAACATGCCTACTTGATATCTGTTTTCAGCATATGCCAGTTTTCACAAAGTCTGAAAACTGATTATGTTTTTGCCATGTTCACATGCTTGCAATTGTATTTTCTGATCCCTTTTGGCTCAAGGTCACTAAGGGACTTTTGTTAAGCTCTTTGCGTAGCTCCATGCCATGCTTTACTTTGCCATGTTCAGGTCCTGTAGCATGTAGTTTTTTTGCTCCGAAGTGTGCTCCCTGATCTGAAATTCCAGACAAGTGTAATTTCACTAAGTCTGAGATCTGTTTACCATATGCATTTTTGCCATGCTTGTTTGAACCTGTTAATGGATGAATTGGCCGTAGCTCAGTGCTAGACTTTTGTTAAGCATCATGAATGCATACCTGCCATGTATTTTGATGCCATGTTTGAGTGCTGTAGCATGCTCATCTCATTGCATTTAAATGACTACTTGCTGTAAATCGCAGACCGGTGTCATATTTGTTTTGCTTGCCATTTCCAAACCGTAACTCCGATTCCGGCGTTCTTTATATCGTTTTCAAGCGATTTCATCTCATCTTACCAGTGGCACACTTGGATTTCCAAGTTGAGGCCAGGTTCATGCATCCCTTGTCAAATCTTGCATATGGATCCCACATCGCATCCCGCATAGCATATCATCTTTGCATCATATTGTTTGAGCTTTGCACGTGGTTGATTGTGTCCTTGTTGCTTTTTTGTCTTGTTTGGGTAGAGCCGGGAGACGAGTTCGCTAACGAGGAGTCCGTTGAGTTTGCTTTCGAGGATCCAGTCAACTCTGACAACTTTGCAGGCAAGATGATCATACCCTCGAAATCACTACTATCTTTGCTATGCTAGATTGCTCGCTCTTTTGCTATGCCAATGCTACGATGCCTACCACTTGCTTTCAAGCCTCCAAAATTGCCATGTCAAACCTCTAACCCACCTTGTCCTAGCAAACCGTTGATTGGCTATGTTACCGCTTTGCTCAGCCCCTCTTATAGCGTTGCTAGTTGCAGGTGAAGATTGGAGGCCGTTCCTTGTTGGAACATTTATTTACTTGTTGGGATATCATTATATTATCTTGTTATCTTAATGCATCTATACACTTGGTAAAGGGTGGAAGGCTCGGCCTCTCGCCTACTGTTTTGTTCCACTCTTGCCGCCCTAGTTTCTGTCATATCGGTGTTATGTTCCCGGATTTTGCGTTCCTTACGCGGTTGGGTTATAAAGGGAACCCCTTGATAGTTCGCCTTGATTACAGCTTTTCCAGCAATGCCCAACCTTGGTTTTACCATTTGCCACCTAGCCTCTTTTTCCCTTGGGTTTCCGGAGCCCGAGGGTCATCTTATTTTAGCCCCCCTGGGCCAGTGCTCCTCTGAGTGTTGGTCCAAATAGAGCCACTTGCAGCGCCACCTCGGGGCAACTCGAGGGTTGGTCTTAGTTGTATGTAGTGTTCATCTGAGTGTGCCCTGAGAAAGAGATATGTGCAGCTCCTATCGGGATTTGTCGGCACATTCGGGCGGTGTTGCTGGATTTGTTTTAACCTGTCGAAGTGTCTTGAAGAACCGAGGTACCGAGTCTGATCGGAACATCTCGGGAGGAGGTCTATTCCTTCGTTGACCGTGAGAGCTTTTCATGGACTAAGTTGCGACTCCCCTGCAGGGTTTTGAACTTTCGAAAGCCGTGCCCGCGGTTATGGGCAGATGGGAATTTGTTAATGTCCGGTTGTACATAACTTGAACCTTAACTTAATTAAAATGAATCAAATGAGTGTGTTACCGTGATGGCTTCTTCTCGGCGGGGTCCGGGAAGTGGACACGGTGTTGGAGTAATGCTTGCGCAGGTTGTTCGTTAGTTTCTCGCTCGCGCTTTGCCTCCTCTTCTCGCTCTCTTTTGCGAACTGGATAGCCACCATATTTGCTAGTCGCTTGCTGCAGCTCCACATATATCTTTACCTTGCCTTACCTTTAAGCTTAAATAGTCTTGATCGCGGGGGTGCGAGATTGCTGAGTCCTTGTGGCTCACAGATTACTATTACACCAGATGCAGGGCCTGATGATTCCGCTCCAGGTGACGCGCTCGAGCTCAAGTGGGAGTTCGACGAGGACTCTCTACGATACTATGTCTCTTTTCCTGATGATCAGTAGTGGTGCCCAGTTGGGAGTGATCGGGACCGTGTCGCATGTTGGGTTATCTTTTATTTTGGCGCCGTAGTCGGGCCATGAGTGTTTGGATGATGTAATGTTATTTATATACCTTGGTTGACGTGGCAAGTGTAAGCCAACTATGTTATCTCCCCTTTATTATTTATATTACATGGGATGTTGTGAAGATTACCTTACTTGCGACATATGCCTTCAATGCGATTATGCCTCTAAGTCGTGCCTCGACACGTGGGAGATATAGTCGCATCGAGGGTGTTACACTTGTCATACCCAAATCCTTCCCTAGACCTTTCCATTTTCATGCTAGCCCAAATCCCAATATTCTTTTTATTGGGAATATTCCTTTTCTATTAAAGGAATAACTCAATTTGCCCTAGGTTGTGAAGCAACCTATATTTCCATCACTCCTAAAATTCCCAAATAATTCTCATAAATTGTTTGGGTCATATCTTTCTCAAATATGGCAAAATATTTCATTGGCGATGTTTCCCATCATCCTCAAATAATTCATTTCCTATTTTGCCCTAAATGGCAGATTGTGAAGCAAGTGCCATTTATCTTTGCCCAATTGACTCCAAACTTCTTGGACATATTTTCATGTCAAAATAATTGCCTCATGACAAATTTCAACTTAATTTTCCTAGTAAATATTCCTGAGCAATTTTTTAAAGTTCCTATCTGAGGGAATTGGTTGTGAAGGAAGTACTAGCTAGGTTAATACAATTGAGTTGAATTTTTTTGCATGGTCTTTCATATCATCAAATAAAAGCTCTCCAAAATATTTGAGCTCATGCCCTGCATCCCTGTGAGCACAACTTCAAATCTTTTTTCTGTCCAAATTTTCAGTTAGTGAAGCAAGTATATATGTTATCTTGCTCCATTATGGTTGTAAATTTTCCTAGGCCTTCTCTTATCCAAATAACCTATCTCCACCCAATTTGGGCATATTTTATCTACCCATTTTCCCTCTAGAATTTTTGCAAGTTTCTGGTCAGTGGAAATGTTTGTGAAGGAAGTACCATTTTGGTTTATCCAAATGGTACGAAACCTTTTTCAGCATCTTCATATGATCAAATAAATCTGCCTTGCCCAATTTGAGCTCAAGTTGACACTCCTAGTGAGTGCTTCTTCATCATTTCTAAATCTGGTCAGTAGGGTGTGTTGGGGATATTACTACTGGACGTAAACCGGCCAGGAGTTACCGGATTAACTCTATGTAGATTAGAAGCCCATGAAGACGTAAGGGTGATGGTGCTTTACGGAGGCCCATGGCCCAAAGGCGAGTTAAGGCCTATAGATGTAAACCGACTTTCTCATGTAACTTGCATTGTAAGATAGGAAGGATAGAGACCGAGCCAGACACGTTTATGATCCGACCTCGGGACTCTGTAAACCGGCGGGCGTCAACCTGTGTATATAAAGGGACGACCCGGCCACGGTTTAGGGACAACAGACAACTACTCGAGAGCCAGGCAAAGCGGATTCGCTCCCTGGTCATCAAACCCTAGGAATACCAAACACAACTAGACGTAGGCTTTTACCTTCATCGAAGGGGCCGAACTAGTATAAAAACCCTCTTGCCCCTTGTCCGGTTTAACCACTTTAAGCTAACCCGTAGCGATGGCTCCATGACTAAGTCCTTTCACGAGGACATCTACCGTGACAAAACCACGATAGTTGGCACCCACCGTGGGGCTATCGCATGATGGTTTTGAGTTCTTGAAGGGCAGCTTCAGAGGACTCAAGGGATACGTCATGGGCCGGATGACTAAGAGTCATCAAGGCAAGCTCTACATCGACGACGTAGGATGGGGTCCCGAGGCCGGTTCAATTGAATACGGGTAACAACTCCCCTTTGTCGGAATTCACGTCTTCATCGGCAAGATCGGCGAACCGGGCCCTGAGCTAGATACCTACACCGACATCATCGAGACGGCTCAGCGTGCAAGCCATGCCCAGGTTCAGCCCACAGCAAGGCATGTTTTTGTAGGTGTCATCCATGAAGCAGAGTATGAGGATGGACCGGCATTTGAAGGAGAAATCCTTATCCGTTCCAATGACGAGTCTTCAACCGGAGAGACCGAGTCACTGTATCAACTGCAGGACGGCCAGATTAGTGGAGGTTCCGATGGCAACAGTATTCCGGACCCCCTGGATTTGCCAAGCCGGGTCGCGGTCTTCATGGCCGGTACACAACTAGCGCAACACTCTTCTACCGCCGCGGCAATGCTCTCCGGTTCAGAAACAGCAACGCCAACAGGAGCAGGGGGCTCGGCACCGCCTTCGGCTCAGGTTTTATCTGATTTATTCGACACCTTAGCAACATTGATGGTAGCATAGGTGGAGGCAGCAAACCGAGATCAGCACAACATGGAGATTGCGAAGGTGAAGGATCAGATAGCTCAGGCTAAGGCGGACCTAGCAGTAGAGAACGCCAGGATGGCTATAGAACGAGGCGAGTTAGAAGCTCAGGCCTACCGGCTTAGGCTGGATCAGAGTGCCTCAGATGATGTCATGAGGAGGAGATACCGGTCGCACCTCCCGCCGGGTTATGAGCCAAGGAACCTCTTCAACACACTAGGAGTAGGAACTAGTAACCAGCCGGTGGTAAACTGGACTGAGGCACCGTGAACAGGAGCGCCGGTTCAGCCGCGGGCGATGAACCCGCCTCGTCATAACAACATTGTGCCACAGTATGTTCCGATGCCCCCGGGGCATTACTCCAACCCGTGGGATGACATTGTGGCCGTCGCTTCACGATTGGCAGCCCTCCCAACTGACGGCGAGTCACTGGTGGCAATTGAGACACGACGGGCCAGAGAGCTTCTTCAAACAGCTTTAAACCAACAGCAGCTTATTCGCATAGTCGCGAGAGAATTCACTCCACCCCCCATCCGAGTCAGAGCTACAGCAGGCACGTCGAGGATGAACCGGCCGTGTCAAGCAGTGCACGTCACCGTAACTCACCGCGAAGGCATAACCTGGCAGGTGGTGGTGCTAATGCACAGGATGTGGTGGATCATAGTCGTGCACGTCGAGAAGCCGAGTTAGCAGCACAGCATGCGGCTCATCAGCTTACTCCGGTTCGCCCTACCACTTCAGTGGAGCCATGTGTGGTCTTCAGTTCTTTGGGGGTGCCCTGCCTCACTCCAGCCTTGCGCAACGTACGACTGCCCAAAGATTTCAAAGGCCCCCGCAAGGTACCCAATTACACCGCCAATTTGCAACCAGAGTCATGGGTTGAGAGTTATGAGATGACAATGGAGATGCTGGATGTGGATGAAGCGGTGTGTGCTAAGTATTTCACCATGATGTTGGAATGAATGACCCATACCTGGTTAAAGAGCCTACCGGCTAACTCCATTGCGCCATGGGCCGAGTTGAATAGCCGGTTTATCCATACTTTCAAGGATACATGTAAGCAGCCCATGTCAATTGTGGACCTAGCCGCTTGTGTTCAGGAAGAGGGGGAGTCTACGACCCATTGGGTGAAGCGAGTCTCAGCCATTCTGCATTCATCAGAATGCATCAATGCGGATACAACAGTTTTAATGTTGGAAGGCAATTGCTGGTTTTTGCCATTAAAGCTAAAGCTAGGGAGGCTCAAACGTCACTGCAATGACATGTCAACCCTTATGGCTGCTTTGGTGAAATATGCCGATTCAGATAGTACCAAAGACCCTGAGTCTAAGGATGACAAACCGGGGAAGGGGAAAATGAACGACAACACCAAGGGGCAACAGCACAATCCGGCAGGTCATGGGAATAATGGCAAGCGCAAGGCAGACAATAGTTTGGACTTTGTGGCCAACACCAATGCTCATGATAACGGTCAGCATCGTAAGGGTAAACCGCCCTAGAGGGGTGGAGGCTCAGGCCCCAATTTGGAGCGCCTGTTAAATCAACCTTGTCCAAAGCATGGATCGAAGGAGAGGCTAGCTTCACATCTTTGGAAGGATTGTTTCATCATGCGAGAGTTCAAGAACTCCAATATGTTTCAATACGACAATGGCCCGCCCAGCAGTTCAGGAGGTGGTTTTCATGGGCCGGGTTATGGAGGCAGCAGCTCCGGTTCAGGATTCCAAGGCAATCAAACCGGACATGGCAATCAAGGGAACCAGGGCAATCAGGGAGGTTATAACCATCAGGGGAATCAGCAGCAGCAGCAGTCGGGTTATCAGAGCAATCCGAAGCAGTTGAATAGTGGGCAGTATCATGTCTTCATCAGAAGCTTCACAAGAGGGTCGTGAACTCTGTTGAACCGACAGTGCCTCAGCATTTGTGCTGGTCTGAGAAACCAATTTTATGGAGTTGAGAGGATCACCCACCCCGGGTTGATAATCCGGGCCATCTGGCCTTAGTGGTGGCACCTCAAGTTGGGGGGTATAAGTTCACCAAAGTGCTTATGGATGGGGGAAGTAGTATCAATATCCTTTACTATGATACCTTCTGCCGTATGGGATTGACAGATAAGAATCTTAAACCATCGAACACCATTTTTCATGGTGTGGTGCCTGGTAAGTCTGCATATCCAGTGGGCAAGATAGCCCTAGAGGTGGCTTTTGGAGATGATCATGACTCAAGATCAGAAACGTTGACTTTTGAGGTGGTGAAAAATCAAGAGTCCGTATCACTCCCTGTTCGGACGACCGGCTTATGCCAAGTTCATGGCAAGACCAAGTTATGTGTATCTACAGCTTAAGATGCCGGTTCATAAGGGAACCATCACAATACATTGGAGCAGGAAGATCACTTTGGAGTGTGAAGAGGGTGATGCGGCTTATGCTGAATCGGTTTGTGCCACAGAGGAGCTGAAGTTTCATAAGGACAATGTTGATCCGGCGGATATGACTTCTCTGAAGAATCCAACTACAGAGCATGATCCGGCAGTGAAGTTTAAATCGGCTACAGACACTAAGATGGATGATTTTGTTACCGGCGATTCATCCAAGTAGTTCAGCATCAGTGCTAACCTGGATCCCAAATAGGAAAGCGCGCTCATCGAGTTCATCCGTGAGAACCGGGACATCTTTGCATGGAAGCCTTCTAACATGCCAGGTGTACCGAGGGAACTCGTTGAGCACACACTTAATATAGATCCTAAGTTTAAACCGGTCAGACAGTTTCTCCGCCGTTTCAACGGAGAAAGGCGTAAGGCTATTGGTGAGGAGGTAGCTCGGCTGTTGGCCGCAGGGTTTATTGTGGAGGTTTTTCACCCGGAGTGGCTGGCTAATCCGGTGCTGGTTCTTAAGAAAAACAGCACTTGGCGTATGTGTGTGGACTGCATAGATTTGAACAAGGCCTGTCCAGCAGATCCCTTTTCCCTCCCTCATATTGATCAGATTATTGATGCTACGGCGGGTTGTGACCGTTTGTGTTTTTTGGATGCTTACTCTGGTTACCATCAGATCAGAATGGTAGTTAAGGACCAGGAGAAGACAGCTTTTATAACTCCCTTTGGAGCCTTCTACTATGTCTCCATGCCCTTTGGGCTCAAGAGTGCCCAGGCGACTTATCAGCACTGTGTTCAGAATTGTCTTCATAAGCAGATTGGGCGCAATGTTCATGCATATGTGGATGATATTGTGGTAAAGTCCAGGAAGGAGGAAACATTGATAGATGACTTGAGAGAAACTTTTGACAACCTACGGGTTTATAAGATGATGCTTAATCCGGACAAATGTGTTTTTGGTGTTCCGACAGGCAAGCTCTTGTGTTTTCTGGTGTCTAACAGGGGCATTGAGGCTAATTCGGAGATCACAGGTGACCAGCATGTATCAATGACGTCCAGTGTCTCGCGGGCCGGATTGCAGCTTTGAGCCAGTTTATCAGTCGTCTTGGGGAGAAGGCTATCCCTTATATCAGATGCTAAAGAAAACGGATGAATTTGTCTGGAGCGATGCGGCTGATAAAGCATTTGAGGATTTGAAGAGATAGTTAGCCGAACCACCAGTCCTTGCGGCTCCGGTTGATAAAGAGCCCTTATTGCTATATGTGGCTGCTAATGCCCGGGCTGTTAGTGTGGCTATTGTTGTGGAGCGCAAGGAGGCTGGAAAAGAGTATCCGGTTAACAGCCGGTTTATTATATCAGCGAGGTGCTTATCGAATCGAAGTAGAGGTATTTGCATTGGCAGAAGCTGATGTATGGGGTGTTTATGGCAAGCCGGAAGCTCAAACACTATTCGCAGGGTCATCCTATCATAGTGGTTAGTTCAGCCCCTCCGGGAGACATCATCCAAAACAGAGAGGCAACTGGCCGGATTGCCAAGTGGGCTATTGAGCTTGGACCTCACAGGCTCAAATATACACCTCACACAGCGATCAAATCTCAACAACTCATGGACTTCATCAATGATTGGACCAAGTTGCAGGCGCCAGAGGAAAAACCAGACAACACTTATTGGACTATTCACTTTGATGTGTCCAGGCAATTGGAGGGCTCGGGGGATGGAGTCATATTAACTTCCACATGAGGTGACAAGTTTTGTTATGTCCTCCGCTTAATGTTCCCTTGTACTAACAATGCAGTTGAGTATGAGGCCTTACTCCACAGTCTGCGGATGGCTAAGGAGATGAACTTAAGCTAGGTTAAGTGCTTCGGTGACTCAGACCTGGTGGCTCAGCAGGTATCTGGCACTTGGGATTCCAAGGATCCACTCATGGCTGCATATCGACGGGAGGTGGACATAGTGGCTGGTCATTTCAAAGGTTATCAAGTTGACCATATAGACCAGCGAAAGAATAAAGCGGCGGACGCTTTAAGTCGTCTAGGCTCTCAGCGTAAACCGGTGCCACCTAATGTCTTCCTCGATGTACTTCATAATCCGTCGATCAAACTACCCACAAAGGAGGAGTTGGCTATTCCTGACCCGGAGGCCCAGTTGGTTGCAGCTTTGCATGTCATACCGGATTGGACAGTCCCGTACCTGGCTTACATGAACCGGGGTGAGTTACCGGAGGATGAAACCTTGGCCCGGCAGATAATCCGGCGGTCCAAGTCAATGACCATTATCAATGGGGAGTTACATCATTACAGTGTGACAGGGGCGACTCAGTGTTGTGTGTCTCCTCAGTAAAGGGTATTCAAAGATTGTACAATCTAAAGATATCAAGTGTAAAGCGGAAGAACAATACATACAGCGGGCGGTTTGTTTTGCGTGTAAAAGGGGTTTAATCCGGTTTGACGACATACAACTTCCGATTCGTTCAATATTTTCTTGACAGCCTCAGTGACTTCTTCATCTGTTAACTGAATATCGATATGACGTTGGGAGTCTTCTACTTCACCAGTATACTCGCACATTAAGCTGGAGCAGCGACTTAACGGCAAGATACTCCAGGATATCCAGCAACGGACGAAGTTTACACCTGTTAAACTTTTGGCCAAGAAGGCTCTCAACTTGGCGAGTTGAGGTGCGTACGGGGCCCATTCCTGGGCACTTAGCCATTGTGGAAGTGGATGAGTATTGGCAAGCCGGTGGGCACGGTAACCCGGCAGAGGGTTCTCATCTTCAGGGGAGGTGTCTCTACAATAGAACCAAGTTTGATTCCATTCTTTAGGGTGACTGTGCAGCTTGGCATGAGGGAATTCAAACTCTTTTCTTTTCTGAATAGAGACGCCGCCAAGTTCAGTATTGGGTCGATCTACAAACTCAGTACGACGGTTCAGATGGAAGAAATCTCGGAACAACTCAACAGTTGGCTCTTCTTGTAGGTACACTTCACAGAAAACTTGAAAGTTGCATATATTGGATACCGAGTTGGGACCAATATATTGAGGGTGGAGTTGAAAGCTGGCAAGCACATCCCAGAAAAATTTGATCCGAGCGGTTTGAAACCACGGCCTATGTGATCAACAAACACCACTACCTCACCCTGCTTAGGGGTGGGAGGATTTTCCGGCCTAGGAACTCGCCACCGGGTCTCATTCTTCTTTGGTAAAGTGCCGATCTTGACCATTCCATTCAGTTGCTCCTCTGTAACCCGGGAGGGAGCCCAGTTGCAGGAATAAAATTGCTTGGCCATTGCAAATGAAAAGCTGGAAAGAAAAGCCGGTTTACAATTCATTGATAGTGATGCATAAGGTGCAACATGACAAAGGAATCTAAGTATGTGAAATTGTTAAACCTTAGGATGATACAATTATGAATGACAAAGCGATAAGTGGAAAAAGAGATATACACATATTATTAAACCGGAGTATGACAATAGAGATAAAGGGATTGCCGGTTTACAAGGGGACTAATGGTATGTGATAGATTGCTTTCTACAAAGGTAAACTTCCTATGTGGTAAAGAAGGAACATATCTAAGGCAAGAACGACTAAGTAAGGTAAAACAGGTTTCACAATATTGCATTGAAATTTTAGATCTACCGTAAGTTGGGAAAAGGAAAAATATTGAGAAGGTTTGGTCCCGAAGCAGTTCACACAAGGTTCAGATCAAGTTATTAGGTTTGGTTTAAATGGCCGAGGTAAGGAGTGTCATGGCTGCGATGCAGAACATGTTGAGATCAAGCTTTGCTATTTATGGGCTGACGAAGAACAAGAAGAGAGCAACATGAACCCGCGTGAACCCTAATGGATCTATAGAGGGAAAAGGAAGGGCTTACAACAGTTGTTACGGAAGCGGAGGTGCGTCGCGTTTATCTGGTGCGACCAGGTCGATGCAGCAGCCGTTGGTGATGCAGAGGCAAAGTTCGACGACGGTGGCGACGCTTGGAGGCAGGGGCGTCGCGAGGAGGAAGAAGAAGCAAAGAGACGGAGAGAAAAAAGGAAATGACTCTTGGCCCTATTTGTAAGGTAAAGGGGAGGTGATAGGCGCGAGAATCGAGGAGCCTGAATATTGGATATCTAACGGAGCGGTCGCCTCGATTGTCGGAAGATCATTAACTGAAGGTGAGATGTATCATTTTTAAATAACAAAGTGATGTCATGGCGGGTTATCATGATCCTGGAGTGTGACGTGATGATGGTTTACAAGATCAAAGTGAAGATGCAAGGGAAGAATTTTTCTAAGTATTGAAGATTGACATGAACAAGTCCAAATCAATCTGGGGCCTAATGTTGGGGATACTACTACTGGACATAAACCGGCCAGGAGTTGCCGGATTAACTCTATGAAGATTATAAGCCGATGAAGACGTAAGGGTGATGGCTCTTTACAGAGGCCCAAGGCCCAAAGGCGAGTTAAGGCCTGTAGATGTAAACTGACTTTCTCATGTAACTTGCATTGTAAGATAGGAAGGATAGAGACCGAGCCGTACACGCTTATGATCCGGCCTCGGGACTCTGTAAACCTGCGGGCATCAACCTGTGTATATAAAGGGACGACCCGGCCTTGGTTTAGGGACAACAGACAACAACTCGAGAGCCAGGCACAGTGGATTCACTCCCTGGTCATCAAAACCCTAGCAATACCAAACACAACTAGACGTAGGCTTTTACCTTCATCGAAGGGGACGAACTAGTATAAAAACCCTCGTGTCCCTTGTCCGGTTTAACCCATTTAAGCTAACCCATAGCTATGGCTCCACGACTAAGTCCTTTCACGAGGACATCTGTCGTGACAAAACCACGATGGGGTGCTTTCTACATCAACTACTAGCTAACCCCCTTCCCTTGATCTAAATCCCTGCTATCTTAGTCACCCTAGTAGGTGATCGAACTCAGTCAAAGCTCAGCCTTAATCTCCACACGTGTGAGCCACAACAAACTCCAAACACCTTGCTGTTCCATTGTATCTTTGCTAAATGTGGTCACCTAAGTGAGCAGTATGCTTGTTTCTCTCCTCCTTGGCATCACCCTCTGCACACCTTGTCTCCCAGAGAAGATTTGGCCGCTCATAGCACAGGTTAGCGTCGTGTGCACGCGGTGACCACCGCCCTGGAATGCCATGGACGCGAGCTGAGCGTTGTTTGCTTCGGGCCCCTCCTCCTCTAGTCGTCTTCGCGCGCGTGAGCATGTCTAACAGCTAGCACGCATCGTCGCCATCCTCCTGGAGCCATTTCCCTCTCCATTTGCTTCCCTGGCAACCCGTCCCCGTCGAGAAATAGAGCGCGCCCATGACCCCGTCGTCTTCCGCGGCCATGTGCTCTTCCTTTTCTTGTCCCCGAGCTTTAACTCATCTCCGTGAGATCTGCCACTCGTCCGTTCCCTCCCTCTTCGCCTTGCCGCCCCTCCCCGTGACCCTTGGCCGTACGTGCCCGTCGCCGGAGCATGGACACGTAGCCGCGCACGTGCCACCTCACCCAATCGCCACCCTGGCTATATAAGGCCACCCGGAGGTCGCTCAACCTCACCACTCACGTCAGTTCACTCCTAGGATCCCACCTAGCTACTTTCCCAAGCCAAGAGTCCCACCTCGCCGCAAACCATCGCCATGGCTGCCGTTCTGCTTGTTTCAAATTCAAGCACGGCAGCGCCCTCTTCCTCTCCGTCCTCCACTCGTAGACCCAGTGGAGCTAGCAGACCCTCCCCACCCCTTCTCCTCATTGCCGGAGCGCCGTAGCCCCGAGCTCCTCTCTGCCCATCGCCGGTCTCCGCCGCGCTCGTAGGAGCCCTTATGCCTGGTTTCCCCGAGGCCCGTGCCCTGCCTGGATGGGTGCGACACCTCCCCTCGATCCGAACGACGGTCCAAGCTCCGTCGGAGAGGGCCAGAGCCGCCCAGATGAGCGCCGACACCGGCGGCCTCTCTTTGGACCGTGGGCGAGCACGGGGGAAGACGAAGATGACGACCCCTCCCCGTCAGCTGGCCGTTGACCCCGCGAACCCACCCGTCAGCCCCTTCGCCCGTTGACCCCGCGCTGATGACGTAGATAAGTGAAGACGCCCTTCTCTATTTTGCATTTTCTGTAGTTGTTGGGGATATAACTACTGAGTATAAACCGCTCAGGAGGGGCCGGGTTATACCCATAAGGAGTTATCCATATTGAAGCGCATGAAGACAAGGAGCATGGCGCTTTATCGTAGAGATCCAAAGGCCCAGGGCCCAAAGGAGGATTAGGGCCCGAAGACATAAACCGCCATATGGTGTGTAACTTGTGTTGTAAGATAGGAAAGGGTAGAAATCGAGCCGGACACGTTTATGAGTCGGCCGAGATTTTGTAAATTGTCGGGCGTCAACCTGTATATATAAAGGGACGACCCGGCGGCGGTTTAGGGATAAGAAACAACAGATCGAGAGCCAGGCAAAGCGGATTCGCTCCCTGGTCATCGAAACCCTAGCAATTCCACCACAACTGGATTAGGCTTTTACCTTCATCGTAAGGGGCCAAACCAGTATAAACTCCTTGCGTCCTTGGTCCCGCTTTAACCCCTTTAAGCTAACTACGTTGGATGGCTCCACGACTAAGTCCTCACACTAGGACATCTGCCGTGACAAAACCACGACAGTTGGCGCCCACCGTGGGGCTATCGCACGATGGTTTCAAGTTCTTAGAGGGCAGCTTCGAAGGGCTCAAGGGATACGTTGTGGGCCGGATGACCAAGAGTCATCGCGGCAAGCTCTACATCGACGATCCAGCCTGGGGCCCCAAGGCCTGTTCAATTGTGTATGGATATCGGGTCCCCTTCGGCGGTATTCACGTTTTCATTGGGAAGATCAGTGAACCAGGCCCTGAGCCAGACATCTGCACCGACATCATCAAAACGGCTCAGCATGCAAGATCCACTCGGGTTCAGCCTGCCATGAAGCGTGGCTTCGTGGGAGTCATCCACGGAGTGGAATCCGAGGATAGATCAGTATCTGGTGGTGAAACCGTCGTTTACTCTGATGACGAGTCATCTACCAGAGAGACCGAGTCATTGTACCAACTGCAAGATGGCTGGTTTGGGGGCTGTTCCGATGGCGATAGTATTCCAGACCCCTTTGATCCGCCAAGCCGAGTTGCAATCTTCATGGCCGGTACACAGTCAGCATAACATTCTTCAATTGCAGCAGCAATGATCTCTAGTTCAACAGCAGCGACAACAGCTGGGGTAGGAGGCCCTACGCAACCGCCGGCTCAGGTTTTGTCCGGTTTATTCGACACTTTGGCAACACTACTGGAGGCTGAAGTTAACCCGGCGAATCAGGATCAGCATAATGCAGAAGTAACGAAGGTGAAGGATCAGATAGCTCAAGCCAAGGCAGACCTGGCAGCCGAGAACACCAGGATGGGTGCGGAGCGGGCCGAGTTGGATGCACAGGCTTATCGGCTTATGTTGGATCAGAACGCATCAAATGATGCAATGAGGAGAAGGTACCGGTCCCACCTATCTCCGGTTTATCACCCAAGGAATCTCTTTAACACGCCAGGGGTAGGAACCAGTAACCAGCCAGTGGTAAACCGGGTAGAAGCACCTGGAACGAGGGCGCCGGTTCAGCCGCGCACAATGGACCCGCCTCGTCCGAATATCCAGCCGCAGCACGTGTCAACGCCTCCGAGTCATTACTCCAACCCGTTGGATAACATAGTCACCGACGCTTCACAATTAGCGCCCGTCTTGGTCGAAGGCGAGTCCCCTATAGCGATTGAGACACGACAAGCCAGGGAACTTCTTCAGACAACTTTGACTCAGCAGCAAGCTTATTCGTACAGTTGCGAGAGGATTCATTCCACCCCCCGCACAAGCCGGAGTTACAGCAGGCATATTGATGAACCGGCTGTGTCAAGCAGTGCGTGGAACCGTAACCCGCCTCGAGGGCATAACCCGGCGGGCGGCGGTGCTAATGCTCAGGACGTGGTGGATCACGGTAGAGCACGACGAGAAGCCGAGTTAGCAGCGCAACACGCGGCCCGTCATCTTAGTACGGTCCGTCCAACTACTTCGGTGGAACTAGGTGTTGCTTTCAGCTCTTTGGGGGTGCCATGTCTCACCCCGGCTTTACGTAATGTGCGGCTGCCCAAGGATTTCAAAGGTCCTCATAAGGTGCCCAATTACACTGCCGGTTTACCCCCCGAGTCATGGGTTGAGAGCTATGAGATGGTGATGGAGATGCTGGATGTGGATGATGCGGCATGTGCTAAATACTTCACCATGATGTTGGAAGGAACAACTCGTACTTGGCTGAAAAGTTTACCAGCTAACTCCATTGGATCCTGGGCCGAGTTAAAGGCCTGGTTTATCCAGAATTTCAAGGATACGCGCAAGAAGCCCATGTCAATTTTGGACTTAGCCGCATGTGTCCAAGAAGAAGAAGAAGAATCAACAACCCACTGGGAGCGTCGAGTCTCAGCGATTCTGCATTCATAGGACCGCATCAATGCTGATACAACAATTTTGACATTGGAAGGCAATTGCTGGTTCATGCCTCTGAAGCTGAAGTTAGGGCGACTCAAGCGTCACTGTGGTGACATGGGAACACTTATGGCAGCTCTGGTTAAGTACACCGACTCTGATAGTACCAAGGATCCCGAGTCTGACGATGAAAAGCAGGGGAAGGGAAAAAAATGTAGCAATACCAAAGGGCAACAACATAACCCGGCGGGCCATGGAAACAATGGTAAGCGTAAAAAGCGGACACCAGTTTGGATTTTGTGGCTAATACCAACACGCAGAATAACGGTCAGCGTCGTAAGGGTAAACCGCCCTCGCGGAATGGAGGATCAGGTATCAAGCTTGAGTACCTGTTAAATCAGCCTTGCCCAAGACACGGGACGTGAGAAAGGCCAGACAGGCACCTCTGGAAGGATTGCTTTATTATGAGGGAGTTCAAAAACTCAAATCTTTTCCAAGATGGTCATGGACCGGGCGGCGGTTTGAGACCCAGTTCTCATGGGCCGTGTTATGGTGGAGGCAGTTCTAGTTCAGGACTTCAAGGCAATCATGGCAACCAAGGGGGTTATAGCCAACAACACTCTCAGGGAAGTCAACAACAGCAACAATTGGGTTATTAGAGCAACCCGAAGCAGTTGAATAGTGGGAATATCATGTTTTCACCACTAGCCTGTGCAGGCGCGATCAGAAGCTTCAAAAGAGGGCAGTAAACTCTGTTGAACCGGCAGTGCCTTGTTACTTGCGCTGGTCTGAACAACCCATTGTGTGGAGTCGAGAGGATCACCCGCCCCGGGTTGATAATCTGGGTCATCTGGCGTTGGTGGTGGCGCCTCAGGCTGGAGGATATAAGTTCACTAAGGTGCTCATGGATGGAGGGAGCAATATCAATATCCTTTATTATGAAACCTTCCATCGCATGGGGTTGACAGATAAAAATCTTAAACCGTCGAACACTGTTTTCCATGGTGTGGTACCCGATAAATCAGCGTATCCAGTTGGTAAGATAGCTCTGGAGGTTGATTTTGGAGATGATCATGATTCAAGATCAGAGACATTGACTTTTGAAGTGGTGAAAATCAAGAGCCCATATCATGCCCTGTTTGGACGGCCGACTTATGCTAAGTTCATGGCAAGGCCCTGTTATGTTTATCTGCAGCTCAAGATGCCGGGTCATAAGGGGACCATCACAGTACATGGGAGCCGTAAGATTGCTTTGGAATGTGAAGAAGGTAATGCGGCCTATGCTGAGTCGGTTTGTGCAACAAAGGAGTTGAAGCTCTACAAGGACAATGTTGATCCGGCAGATATGACTTCTTTGAAAAAGCCAACTACAGAGCTTGATCTGGCCTTGAAGTTTAAATCGGCTGATGAGACTAAGCTGGTTGACTTTGTTCCTGGCGATTCATCCAAGCAGTTCAGCATCAGCGCTAACCTGGATCCGAAATAGGAAGGCGCGCTCATCGAGTTCATCCATGAGAACCGGTACATCTTTGCATGGAAACCTTCTAACATGCTAGGTGTACCGAGGGAACTCGCTGAGCACACCCTTAATATCGATCCCAAATTTAAACCGGTCAAGCAGTTTCTCCGCCGCTTCAATGAAGAACGGCGCAAGGCCATTAGCGTGGAGGTAGCCCGACTCTTAGCAGCAGGGTTTATTGTGGAGGTTTTTCACCCTGCGTGGTTAGCTAACCCGGTGCTAGTACTTAAGAAGAACGACACTTGGCGTATGTGTGTGGACTACACAGATTTGAACAAGGCTTTCCCAACTAACCCCTTTGCTCTCCCTCGTATTGATCAAATCATTGATGCTACGGCGGGTTGTGAGCGTTTGAACTTTTTGGATGCTTATTTCAGGTTATCATCAGATGAAAAAGGTAGTTAAGGACCAGGAGAAGACAACTTTTATAACTCCTTTGGACCCTTCTGCTATGTGTCTATGCCTTTTGGGCTTAAGAGTGCCCAGGCGACTTATCAGCGCTATGTGCAGAATTGTCTTCATAATCAGATTGGGCGCCATGTTCATGCTTATGTGGATGATATCGTGGTGAAGTCCAGAAAGGAGGAGACATTGATAGATGACTTGAAGGAAACTTTTGATAATCTTTGGGTTTATAAGATGATGCTTAACCCGGCCAAGTGTGTTTTTGGTGTACCGGCAGGCAAGCTATTGGGTTTTCTGGTGTCTAACAGGGGCATTGAAGCTAATCCGGAAAAGATCAAAGCTATTACGTCTCTGGCTAAACCGGCGTGTATTAATGATGTTCAGCGTCTGGCGAGTCATATTGCGGCGTTGAGCCGGTTTATTAGCCGGTTGGGAGAGAAAGCTACCCCACTATATCAGATGATGAAAAAGACAGATAATTTTGTCTGGAGTGATGCTACTAATGCGGCGTTTGAGGACTTGAAGAAACAGTTAGCTGAGCCACCTAACCTTGCTGCTCCGGTTGATAGAGAGCCGCTGTTATTATATGTGGTAGCCAATGCCCGGGCTGCCAGTGTGGCCATTGTGGTAGAATGTAAAGAGGCTGGCGAGGACTATTCGGTTCAACGGCCAGTTTATTATATGAGTGAGGTACTTATTGAGTCTAAGCAGAGGTACCCGCATTGGCAGAAGCTGGTGTATGGAGTTTTTATGTCAATCTGGAAGCTCAAGCAGTATTTTCAAGGTCATCCCATAACTGTGGTCAGTTCTGGCCCTTTGGGAGATATAATCCAGAACAGGGAAGCAACTGACCGGGTTGCCAAATGGGCCATCAAGGTTGGACCTCACGGGTTAAAGTATATGCCTCGCACAGCAATCAAGTCCCAAGAACTTGTGGATTTCATCAATGACTGGACAGAATTACAGGCGCCGGAAGAAAAGCCAGATAACACTTATTGGACTATTCATTTTGATGGGTCCATGCAATTGGAGGGCTCGAGGGCTGGAGTCGTGTTAACTTCCCCACGAGGTGATAAGTTTTGTTATGTTCTCCGTTTAATGTTCCCTTGCACTAACAATGTAGCTGAATATAAGGCCTTACTTCATGGTGTTCGAATGGCTAAGGAGATGAATTTAACCCGGGTTAAGTGCTTTGGTGACTCAGACCTGGTAGCTCAGCAAGTGTCTGGTACTTGGGATTCCAAGGATCCGCTCATTGTGGCGTATCGATGAGAAGTGGACATAGTGGCTGGTCATTTCAAGGGTTATCAGGTTGACCATGTGGACCGGCGAAAGAATGAAGCAGACGACGCTTTAAGCCGTTTGGGATCTCAATGTAAACTGGTGCCACCAAATATTTTTCTGGATGTTTTGCATAACCCGTTAGTCAAGCTACCTACAAAGGAGGATTTGGCTGTTCCTGATCCGGAGGCTTAGTTGGTGGCAGCTCTTCATGTTATCCTAGATTGGACAGTCCCATATTTGGCATATATGAACCGGGCGAGTTACCGGAGGATGAAACTTTGGCCAGGCAGATAAACCGGCGATCCAAGTCAATGACCATTGTCAACAGAGAATTGCATCATTGTAGTATAACAGGGGCATTTCAGCGTTGGTATCCCCTGAAGAAGGTTGTGAGATTTTGCGTGAGATTCACGAAGGAGATTGTGGTCACCACGCCGGTTCAAAGTCCCTGGTAGCTAAGGCCTTTCGCCACAGTTTCTATTGGCTGACGACTCACGCTGATGCTAAGGATTTGGTAAAAAGGTGTGATGGTTGTCAGAAGTTTTCACGTCGAGTTCATGTTCCCGCTCAGGAATTGAGGATGATTCCAATCACTTGGCCGTTGGCAACTTGGGGTCTGGATATGGTTGGGCCCTTTAAGAGGTCCAAGGATAAGAAGACCCACCTTCTGGTGGCGATTGATAAGTTCACTAAGTGGGTGGAGGTAGAGCCAGTCAGTAAGTGTGATGTAGCCATGACTGTTCAATTCATCAAGAAGGTGATTTTCCGGTTTGGTTTTCCACACAATATCATAACTGATAATGGTACTAATGTGTCCAAGGGTGCTATGGAAGAATTTTGTCAACGCGAGCACATCCGGCTTGACGTGTCATCAGTGGCTCACCCCCAATATAATGGTCAAGCGTAGTGAGCCAATCAAGAGATACTACGAGGCATCAGGCCCCGGCTTATGGTTCCTTTACAGCGGACGCCGGGTTGTTGCGTGGAGGAGTTTCCTTCTGTGTTATGGAGCATCAATACCACACCCAATAGATCTACGGGTTATACACCTTTTTTCATGGTTTACGGAGCAGAGGCGGTTCTCCCTAGTGACATCCGTCATGACTCACCCCGTGTGGCGGCTTAAGTTGAAGCTGACAATGAGAATGCACGTCAGGAAGCACTTGACCTGTTAGATGAGGAGCGTGATATTGCAGCGGCGCGTTCGGCGATTTACCAGCAAGATCTGCGTCATTATCATAGTCGTCGGGTTAAAACCAGAATGTTTCAAGATGGGGCTCTGGTGCTCCGGCTCATCCAGGATTAGACTGATATGCACAAGTTATGCCCGCCTTGGGAAGGACCTTTTGTGGTCAGCAAGAATCTGCACAACGGGTCATACTACCTTATCGATGTTCGAGAGCACAAAGACTCACGTAAATCAGAGGAGGATACCCATTGGCCATGGAATATAGCTCATCTTTGGCCTTACTACACCTGAACCATATGCTCCTCTTATGTACACATTATTGACAATGTATATATTATGATGATCAATATAATAAACCAGCATCCCTGCTAAAGCGGGGCCTCTGCCGTTATTCCTTACAAGGTTTTTGGTTACATGGGGGCTTCTGTTTGTAAAGCGGAGTTCTAATTACCCATTGATCCGGCTCATAAGCCACACATAAAAAAACTTGGGGGCTTGCTACCCAATGTCAAAGGAGCCAAAGAGAGTCTATTGTAAAGAAAAGCTCAAACATAGGCACCCATTGAGCAAAACTCAAAATATTACTTGGGGGCTCTTTGCTTCTACAAGAACAAAGAGTCTATAACCTCGTAATAGGCTATAAAAGCCAGGCTCGGAAGCCAGGTGTATTCACCTAAAACCCCGAGTTATCCTGCCTTTTTAAGTAAGCTACTCCGCCTAGGTAATCCTGATAGACCCGTCGAACGTTTGACAAGTCAATCTTATAAAGACCCTGAACTTGTCATAGTTAAAATGACGATTGGTTGATGTGAGGTCCATCTTATAAGGCTTTGTAAAATGGTTTAACTCAGTGGCCTGGCAGCCCATGAAAAGCCTCACAGTTTTTGCATATTTTCTTCTGAAATCTTTCTGATATTTATTTTGAGGCGTTTTATACTAATCCAGTGTTTATTGACCCGAACTAGCCGTTGGCTATAAGTCGGTCGAGCAAACTGAAAATATTGCCGCTTTCTATTGACCTGTTTTTTCTGGCGATTATAAGTCGTCAGTATACACTCAACTATAATCCGGTGTCGATTGACCCGGTCTGGCTTTGACTACAAATCACCAGTATGATATACGAATAATCCGGCGTTTATATAACCCGGCACGGCTTTACTATAAACCGGAAAAATAGGGAGGAGTTATCAGTATTCAAAGATTTGGGTCATCACCCTTATTACAAAAAGTTGGTTAACCAACGATGTGATTCCATGTCACAGGTATGATATATTTCATATTTGATTCTTCTTAAATACAGCCCGGGTTATATGTGGGGCATTATGACCCGTTCGGCGATAAACCGCCAGGACACTTTAAACTTGTTATATGGAGAAACAGGTTGAATAAAGCTGCTAAAGATCATAAACAGGCATAGCATAATATGGCAGATTAATAGTATCACGCAAAGTGAATATGCGGGATGGCATAGCAGACCAAGTATTTAAACTAGCCTGTTACAAGGCGTTTTGATGCCCAAAAGGATAATTGTTTTCAGCAAGTATTGCAGTATGCAGAAGATCAAACCGGTTTCCGGATCATGACTCTTTGCCAGGCTGGCTTGACGGCTGTGGATCATCCTGCACCAGTTCATCCTCCTCCTCTCAACCCAACAGCTGGAAATCAATGGTTGTCTAGTTGATTCTAGTTAGGGCCTTGAATATAGCTTCATTGCTTATAAGGGTGGAGGGGTCAACATCAGGAGCATAGGTATGCTTACGGATTGGTGGGATAAGATTCTCCACATCATGGGTTGGCACATTAGCCCGTTTGTTGTCGGCATCATAAACCGCTTGGTAATGAGAAAGATCTGTTTCTTCAGCCAATTTGCTTGCTAAGGGGTGCATTTCCTTCATCAAAGCTCAGAGATCATCATTGTCAAAATCTAACCCGTCCTCCTTTATACTCGCATAGCCGCCTCCTACATCAGCCGAGTGAAGATTGGGTATCCAAGCTTTAGCCCGGATTAACGCAGTCAGAGCACCTGCCCTTGCAGCTGATCTTTTTAACTCCTCAAGCCGGGCAGGCAGCATGGATAGCTTCTCCAATGTTTCCTTGATCAAGGTTGGGGGTGGTTTATTATGAGCTGCATCACAAATGATCCATTGTGCGCTTGTATATAACTGCTCTATAAGAGTATAGGCAGCCTTCAATTTCTTCTGCATATTAGAGCCCAAATGGGTAATGCGAGATCCTGCATCATCATGCATATCGGTAAACCAACAGTTTATGGGATAATACATATTAGTAGCTTATACTAAGGGGACTTACCAAACACAACACTGGTCATGGCATTGATTTGCCGCTTCAAGCCAGCCAGTTCTTCTGCTACCGGATTAAGGGCTGTTTCAGCATCCTCCGCTTGTTTTAGCAGAGTTGCTTTTTTAGCGTCCCATCCTGCCCGTTCGCCTTTAAAGCCTTCTTTCAGTTGTTCCATGGCTGTTAAAGCGCCCGTCAGCTCTTCTTTAACCTTGGAAGTTTCTGCTTGCTGGGACTTCATATTTTCCTGAAGGTTGGCGATTTGACATTCTTTTTGGCTCAGATCAGCCTGCAAGAGATATTTAATGAGTTAGTAGTGCATATTTGAAGTCCCAAGCACATACCAGGTTATACACTTGGCACTTGGGGGCTAATGCATATGGCTTTTATCAACTGACATTTTAAGTCCCAAGCACATAACACGTTATACACTTGGCACTTGGGGGCTAATGTATATTTTCTCAAGTCAAAGTTATGGATTTTTTTCTTTGTCAATCAGTTTACAAAGATGGTTATCAAGATTTTTGGAAGCTTCATGACAGAAAGGTACCGATTCATCCTAAAGGTATAAACCGGCCCTTGGGGGCTACACAAGCAAAAAATGCAAGATTCATACTTTAAAGTCCCGGTTCATCCTGAAACGATAAACTGGCCCTTGGGGGCTACGCAGGCAAAGTTGAAGTATTACGAAGTCCCGGTTCACGTTGATATTATAAACCAGCCCTTGGGGGCTGTTGGAGTTGATATTAGAAATTGGACACAAGAGAAACAATTATGAAGAGTCAGCAGTGTTTACCTCATGTCGCTCCTTCATCAGGCCCACTAAAACGGCTTCATGGTCGCGGCTTGTATACAGACGGTTTAAGAAGCCAGAATGGATCTCTTGGGCGTTGTGGTGGGCATAGCTAGATAAATTTGTTTCCCACTTGCCCTTATCCATAGCAGAAAATTCTTCCTTGGCACTATGCTTTGATAAAGTGATAGGATTGCCAGGGGTGGTGTGGCCGATGTCAGTGACAATGACATTGTCCGATTGGTCATTATCCGCTTTGGCTGGCCTTGGCGGGTTAGTAGATTGGCCGGTGGGATCATCTTCCATCGGTTCAGCAAAGGTTTCGTGATGTTCTGGTGGTGGATCATCATGTATAGCATCAGCATTCAGCTCAAATTGTTCTGGGATCTGTTCCGGTTCAGTGGCCGGGTTATCATCAGCCGATTTATTCAATTTGGCCTTTTTGCTGGGCCTGGCCTTGGCTTTGAAAGGAAAAGACATAAAGGTTAGTATAACAAACAAGTATAAAGCGTCAAGAGTTAAGTTTAAAGTGCTCACCCAGGAACAGTCTTGAGAGGAGGGAGTTATGTGGCCGTTGACTCGCCGGATGATGAATGAGGTGTTCCCTAATAGTTTGAATTAGACGAATTAAGAGGTTGCCTGAAATAACCCGCCTTGGGATATGGAGTATCAGAAATATATGAGACCTCTGATCGATATTTCAGGGTTGGAGTGTTCGGTAAACCGGCTGAAGTAATTACATGGCCGCTGTGCCGGGTTGTGCGGCGAGCTTCTTGTTGCTGCTTCTTCAAAAGAAAGTTTGGGTCCAAGTGAGCTAGAGGGTGAGAAAATCTTACTTTCCGGATTGCTTGACGGGTTTTCTGTGTTGGCAGAGGATCTGAACCGGAGGAAAGAATAATTACCTCTACATCATCAGCTTGGCTGGCTTCAGCGTCATCCTGATAATAGTCATTGTCAATGAGGTGTATGAAAAAAGAACCAAGAGAATAAATTTCTACCTCTGATTTCGGATTATCCAGATCATCATCAACGTTTGGTTCAGGGGATTCAGCGGTTTTCTTCTTGGCAAGTTTTTTGGTAACCTTAGACTTGGGGCGAGGTGTCTTTGCCGGTTTATCCTGTGGTTTTTTCTTCCAGAACGGATCATCACCCTGTCAAAGTTTGATAAAATTTTGAGGGAATATTTAAAACGATCAGGTTAAAAAAAGTTATATGATTCTTATAGCTGGCAGTTTATTAGAAGCGCAGAATGGACTTAGCACTATCTTGCTGCAGACAGCCTCCGGTTCGTTCAGATTTTTCTTGATAGCCTCAGTAATTTCAGTTTTTGTTATTGAATGTCCACATGCCGTTGAGGGCCTTTTAAGTCCCCTGTGGACTCGCACATTAAACCGGGGCGTCGGCTTAAAGGCAGAATACTCCAGGAGATCCAACAGCGAACAAAATCAATGCTTGTTAAACCGTTTGCAACGAAGGCCCAAAGCTTTGAAAGCCGTGGAGCATACTTGGCTCGTTCTTTGGCGCTAAGTCATTGGGGAAACGGATGTGTGTTGCTAAGCCGGTGAGGACGATAACCCGACAGAGGATTTTCATCAGTTGGAGACGTATCTCGGCAGTAAAACCAAGTCTGATTCCAGTCGGGTGACTATGATGCTTGGCATGAGGGAAACTAACATATTTCCTCTTCTGGATTGAAACCCCGCCAAGTTTAGTATTGGGCCCGTCTACAAATTCGGTACGGCGGTTTAAATAGAAAAAGTCCCTGAACAGTTCAACGGTCAATTCTTCTTGCAAATAAGCCTCGCAAAACACTTGAAAATTACAAATATTGGACAAAGAGTTAGATCCAATATCTTGAGGGTGGATCTGGAAGCTAGCAAGCACATCACGAAAAAACTTTGATCCGGGAGGTTTAAAACCACAGTTCAGATGATTAACAAACAGTACTATCGCGCCATCCTTGGGCTCAGGAGGATTTTCTTGACCGGGGGCTCGCCAGTGGATTTCACTCTGTTTTGGTAAAGCACCAGTTATAACACATCCTTTCAGATCTTCTTCCGTAATCCAGGATGGAACCCATTTACAAGCATAAAAAGTCTTGGCAATTTTTTGGACAACCTGAAGGAGGGTTTGTGCCATTTTATGAGTCATAGTTGACACACATAAAGCATTGCAGGTTAAGAGACAAAAGGTATTCAGGCATGCAAAATTGTTAAACCGAAGGTTGATGATATTATAAATGATAAAGCAATTGGCGGTTTACAAGGGGACTAATGGTATATGGCAGGTTATTTTCTAAAAGATAAACCGCCTACATGGACAATGAGAGTATAGATCTGAAGCCAAAAAATGACTAAGTGAGGAAGAACAAGTTTCACAGTTTCACATTAGAATTTCAGATCTACCACATGTCAGGAAAAGGAAAATATTTAGACCTAAAGGTTGGTGCTTGAGCAGTTCATGAAGTTCCAGATCGGGTTTTTATACACAAAAGAGATCATCTGATGGCAAAAGAAGGACTATCATTGCTACCACACAAGAGTATATCAGGTTTGGAGTCTATCATTAGGCTCTAATGAAGGACGGGGGAAGAACACCACGAAGCTTCCATGAGCCCGTGCGAACCCTAAATGGATCTATAGAGGAGAGGAAGAAGAACTCACTGAAACTGTTGAACAACGGAGAGGCGCCGTGATTCTCTGGTACGTTCAGGGTGATGCAGCGGCCAAGGTTGGGGCAGAGGCGAAGGTCGACGACGGCGGCAGCGCTCGAGTATTGAGGCGACGCGAGGTGGAAAAAAGACGAAGATACAAGGGGAGAAAAGGAAAGGGACCCTCGGCCCTATTTATAAGACGAAGGGATAAGCGATAGGCGCGGGAATCGAGGAGCCCAAAAAATGGATATGTCACAGAGCTGTCGCCTCGATTTTTGGAGGCTCATTAATAAAAGTAAGGTATATACGGTTTTTCAATGAACAGGTGATGTCATGATGGTTTATTATAATCCTGGAAGATGATGTCATGCTGGATTACAAAGTTTACTCGAAGGTGCTGAAGAAGAAAATTTTCCTAAAGTGTTGAAGATTGACATGAACATGTTCAAATCAATCTGGGGCCTAATGTTGGGTATATAACTACTGAGTATAAACCGCTCAGGAGGGGACGGGTTATAGCCATAAGGAGTTATCCATATTGAAGCCCATGAAGACAAGGAGCATGGTGCTTTATCATAGGGATCCATAGGCCCAGGGCCCAAAGGCGGATTAGGGCCCGAAGATATAAACCGCCATATGGTGTGTAACTTGTGTTGTAAGATAGGAAATGGGTAGAAACCGAGCCGGACACATTTATGAGTTCTCTGGGATTCTATAAACCGCCTGGCGTCAACCTGTGTATATAAAGGGACAACCCGGTGGCGGTTCAGGGATAAGAAACAACAGATCGAGAGCCAGGCAAAGCAGATTCGCTCCCTGGTCATCGAAACCCTAGCAATTCCACCACAATTGGATTAGGATTTTACCTTCACCGTAAGGGGCCGAACCAGTATAAACTCATCGCGTCCTTGGTCCCACTTTAACCCCTTTAATCTAACCCATCGCGATGGCTCCACGACTAAGTCCTTACGCTAGGACATCTGCCGTGACAAAACCACGACAGTAGTCGAAAGCGTATTTCTCTGCGGCTTATAACAAGAGTACGTTTTCTCTACAGGAAAGCGTATTTCCCAGAAGGCGCTTTCTCTTTTTCCAGCCACCGGCCGAAACCCCTATTTTGTAAATGTTCGTCTATTTAGGGCAGAAATGAATAAGTTTTTTTTGTTTTCTGCCTAACGAACAAACGGCCGTATCTTTTCAACCACAACTCCGATTGAGGTGAATCCAAAGCCCACATCTTCGTCTCTTCGAGCCTGAACTTTTGGTATCATTTTCACTATCGTTTGACATAATGGAAATGACCATTTTACCCTTTCCCTAATCAGCCCCCTCTGAGAGCGAACCCTTTCCGACAATTCTTTCCGCGGTCGTTCCGCACCTCTCCTCGGAGCCTTCTTCATCCCCAGGTAAGCCATAACCACCATGTGCATGATAGCCATGCAGAAGCATTGGTTTTCAACTTGAATCTTTAATGACTGTGTGTTTGTTTTGCTACTGCTCTCGTTATTTCGGTTATGCTTATGGATCGGTGTTTACCGTCATGCTATGCTTTCATGCGCGTTGTTATCGTGTTCTTCATGCAAGTATTAATTTAATATTGGCAATGTTTTGTAGTAGTACATGTTGGTGACTTCCAGCCAATGGATAATCAAGGAGATGAAGAAGAAGAAGCGCAGGATGACCCGGAGGCTTCAACCCGTCAAGACTAGAGGTCTGAATTCATGATCTGGTTTACCAGCCATATCATTTGGATGCTATGTCTCAAAAACACTTATACTTTTGGACCATCAGGTGCCTTATAATAGGGTAGTTAAAACAATGATCTGCCGTGCCATCGTGCATGTTTTATTTGCATAACACTGTCGATCCATTATTTGAAGATCTGCCACTTATGCTCATAATACCATCAATTATGTAGACCATACTTAGCATGTTTTCTTGCACATAAGTAGATAATAGGTGCCCTGGTGATACGTCTCCAACATATCTATAATTTTTGATTGCTCCATGCTATTATATATTCTGTTTTGGATGTTTAATGGGCTTATTTATACACTTTCATATTATTTTTGGGACTAATCTATTGACCAGAAGCCCAGCCCAAATTGTTGTTCTTTGCCTATTTCAGTGTTTCGCAGAAAAAGAATATAAAATGGATTCCAAATGGAATGAAACCTTCGGGAGCATGATTTTTGGAACAAACATGATCCAGAGGACTTGGAGTGAATGTCAAGCAACCAACGAGGAAGCCACGAGGTAGGGGCGCGCCTACCCCCCTAGGCGCGCCCTCCACCCTCGTGGGCCCCTCGTGGCTCCACCGACCTACTTCTTCCTTCTATATATACCTACGTACCCTGAAAACAACAGAGGGCACCACGAAAACCTAATTCCACTGCTGCAACCTTCTGTACCCATGAGATCCCATCTTGGGGCCTTTTCCGGCACTTGCCGAAGGGGGCATTGATCATGGAGGGCTTCTACATCAACACCATAGCCTCTCTGATGATGTGTGAGTAGTTTACTTCAGACCTTCGGGTCCATACTTATTAGCTAGATGGCTTCTTCTCTCTCTTTGGATCTCAATACAAAGTTCTCCTCGATTTTCTTGAAGATCTATTCGATGTAACTCTTTTTGCGGTGTGTTTGTTGAGATCCAATGAATTGTGGGTTTATGATCAAGATTATCTATGAACAATATTAGAATCTTCTTTGAATTCTTTCATGTATGATTGGTTATCTTTGCAAGTCTCTTTGAATTATTAGTTTGGTTTGGCCTACCAGATTGATCTTTCTTGCAATGGGAGAAGTGCTTAGCTTTGGGTTCAATCTTGCGGTGCTCGATCCCAGTGACAGTAGGGGAAACGAAACGTATTCTATTGTTGACATCGAGGATAAAAAGATGCGGTTTATATCATATTGCATGAGTTTATCCCTCTACATCATGTCATCTTGCTTAAAGCGTTACTCCGTTCTTACGAACTTAATACTCTAGATGCATGCTGGATAGCGGTCGATATGTGGAGTAATAGTAGTAGATGCAGGCAGGAGTCGGTCTACTTGTCAAGGACGTGATGCCTATATACATGATCATACCTAGATATTCTCATAACTATGATCAATTCTATCAATTGCTCGACAGTAATTTGTTTACCCACCGTAATACTTATGCTATCTTGAGAGAAGCCACTAGTGAACCCTATGGTCGTCGGGTCTATTTTCCATCATACAAGTTTCCAATCAATTTTATTTTGCAATCTTTACTTTCAATTTATCTTATTATTATTATTATCTCTATCAGATCTCACTCTTGCAAGTGGCCGTGAAGGGATTGACAATCCCTTTATCACGTTGGTTGCGAGGTTCTTATTTGTTTGTGTAGGTACGAGGTGACTCACGCGTGGTCTCCTACTGGATTGATACCTTGGTTCTCAAAAACTGAGTGAAATACTTACGCTGCTTTGCTGCATCACCCTTTCCTCTTCAAGGGAAAACCAACGCATGCTCAAGAGTTAGCAAGAAGGATTTCTGGCGCCGTTGCCGTGGAGATCTACACCATGTCAAGACATACCAAGTACCCATCACAATCTTACCCTTCACATTACATTATTTGCCATTTGCCTCTCGTTTTCCTCTCCCCCACTTCGCCCTTGCCATTTTATTCGCCCTCTCTTTCCGTTCGCTTTTTCTTCGCTTGTTTGCTTGTGTGTTGGATTTCTTGCTTGTCGCTATGGCTCAAGATAATACTAAATTGTGTGATTTTGCCAATACCAACAGTAATGATTTTATTAGAACTTGATTTCTCCTCTTACTGATGCTGGATCTTGTGAAATTAATAGTGCTTTGCTGAATCTTGTCATGAAAGATCCGTTTTCTGGCCTTCCTAGTGAAGATGCCGCTACCCATCTAAACAAGTTTGTTGATTTTTTTGATATGCAAAAGAAGAAAGATGTGGATAATGATATTGTTAAACTTAAGCTATTTCCTTTTTCGCTTAGAGATCGTGCTAAAGCTTGGTTTTCGTCTTTGCCTAAAAATAGTATTGGTTCGTGGAATAAGTGCAAAGATGCTTTTATCTCTAAGTATTTTCCTCCCGCTAAGATCATCTATCTTAGAAACGATATTATGAATTTTAAGCAACTTGATCATGAGCATGTTGCATAATCTTGGGAGAGGATGAAATTAATGATACCTAATTGCCCTACACATGGTTTGAATATATGGATGATTATACAATTTTTTATGCTGGATTGAATTTTGCTTCTAGAAATCTTTTAGATTCGGCCGCGGGAGGCACTGTTATGGAAATCACTTTAGGAGAAGCTACCAAACTCCTAGATAATATTATGGTTAATTATTCTCAATGGCACACTAAAAGATCTACTAGTAAAAAGGTGCATGCAAGTGAAAAGATTAATGTTTTGAGTGGAAAGATGGATGAACTTATGAAATTGTTTCCTAATAAGAGTACTCCTACTGATCCCAATGATATTCCTTTGTCTACTTTAATTGAGAATAATAATGAATCTATGGATGTGAATTTGGCTCGTAGGAACAATTTTGGTAACAACGCGTATAGAGGTAATTTTAATTCTAGGCCGTTTCCTAGTAATTCCTCTAATAATTATGGTAATTCCTACAACAATTCTTATGGAAATTATAATAAGATGCCCCCTGATTTTAAATCTAGTATTAAATAATTTATTAGTTCGCAAAAGAGTTTCAATGCGTTGATTGAAAAAAATTTGCTTAAGATTGATGAATTGGCTAGGAACGTGGATAGAATTTCTCTTAATGTTGATTATTTGAAACTTAGATCTATTCCACCTAAGCATGATATCAATGAGTCTCTCAAAGCCATGAGAATTTCCATTGATGAGTGCAAGGAAAGAACCGCTAGGATGCGTGCTAAGAAAGATTGCTTTGTGAAGGCATGTTATTCTAGTTTTCATGATAATAAGGATGAAGATCTAAAAGTGATTGATGTGCCCCCCTATTAAATCTTTATTTTGCAATATGAATCTTGATAATGATGGGACTGGAGATGAGTCAACTTTAGTTAGAAGGCATCCCAAAAATTCGGAGTTTTTAGATCTTGATGCAAAAATTGGTAAAAGTGGGATTGAAGAGGTTAAAACTTTAGATAGCAACGAAACCACCATCTTGTATTTCAAGGAATTTAATTATGATAATTGCTCTTTGATAGATTGTATTTCCTTGTTGGAATCCTTGCTAAATTCTCCTCATGCTTATAGTCAAAATAAAGCTTTTACTAAACATATCGTTGATGCTTTAATGCAATCTTACAAAGAAAAATTTGAGTTGGAAGTTTCTATCCCTAGAAAACGTTATGATGAGTGGTAACCTACAATTAAAAATAAAAATTAAAGAACATGAATGCTATGCTTTGTGTGATTTGGGTGCTAGTGTTTCCACGATCCCAAAAACTTTGTGTGATTTGCTAGGTTTCCGTGAATTTGATGATTGTTCTTTAAACTTGCACCTTGCGGATTCCACTATTAAGAAACCTATGGGAAGAATTAATGATGTTCTTATTGTTGCAAATAGGAATTATGTGGCCGTAGATTTCATTGTTCTTGATATAGATTGCAATCGTTCATGTCCTATTATTCTTGGTAGACCTTTCCTTAGAACGATTGGTGCAATTATTGATATGAAGGAAGGGAATATTAGATTCCAATTTCCGTTAAGGAAAGGCATGGAACACTTCCCTAGAAATAAAATTAAATTACCATATGAATCTATTATGAGAGCCACTTATTGGAATGCCTACCAAAGATGGCAATACCTAGATCTATCCTTGCTTTTATGCCTAGCTAGGGGCGTTAAACGATAGCGCTTGTTGGGAGGCAACCCAATTTTATTTTTATTCCTTGCTTTTTGTTCCTGTTTAGTAATAAATAATTTATCTAGCCTCTATTTTGGTTGTGTTTTTTGTGTTTAATTAGTGCTTGTGCCAAGTAGAACCGTTGGGAAGACTTGGGGAAAGTCTTTTTGATCTTGATGTAAAAAACAGAAACTTTAGCACTCACGAGAATTGCTGCCATTTTTTTACTAGAGATTGCTATTTAGTTAATTTTTGGGGTTCCAGAAGTTTGCGTTTGATACAGATTACTATAGACTATTCTATTTCTGACAGATTCTGTTTTTCGTGTGTTGTTTGCTTATTTTCATGAATCTATGGCTAGTAATGGAGTTTATAAACCATAGAAAAGATGGAATACAGTAGGTTTAACACCAATATAAATAAAGAATGAGTTCATTACAGTACCTTGAAGTGGTGTTTTGTTTTCTTTCGCTAACGGAGCTCGCAAGATTTTCTGTTAAGTTTTGTGTTGTGAAGTTTTCAAGTTTTGGGTTAAGATTTGATGGATTATGGAACACAGAGTGGAAAGAGCCTAAGATTGGTGATGCCCAAGGCACCCCAAGGTAAAATCCAAGGACACCCAAAAGCCTAAGCTTGGGGATTCCCCGGAAGGCATCCCCTCTTTTGTCTTCGTTCATTGGTAACTTTACTTGGAGCTATATTTTTATTCACCACATGATATGTGTTTTGCTTGGAGTATCTTGTATGATTTGAGTATTTGCTTCTTAATTTACCACAATCATCCTTGCTGTACACACCTTTTTAGAGAGACACACATGATTCGGAATTTGTTAGAATACTCTATGTGCTTCACTTATATCTTTTGAGCTATATAGTTTTTGCTCTAGTGCTTCACATATATCTTTTAGAGCACGGTGGTGGTTTTATTTTATAGAAATAATTGATCTCTCATGCTTCACTTATATTATTTTGAGAGTCCATTAGAAAAACATGGTAATTTTCTTTTAGGCATAATAAAAACTTTCATATAAGAGCATTGAATACTATGAGAAGTTTGATACTTGATAATTGTTTTGAGATATGGAGATGGTGATATTTGAGTCATGCTAGTTGAGTAGTTGTGAATTTGAGAAATACTTGTGTTGAAGTTTGTGATTCCCGTAGCATGCACGTATGGTGAACCGTTATGTGATGAAGTCGGAGCATGATTTATTTATTGATTGTCTTCCTTATGAGTGGCGGTCGGGGATGAGCGATGGTCTTTTCCTACCAATCTATATCCCTAGGAGCATGCTCGTAGTACTTTGTTTCGATAACTAATATATTTTTTCAATAAATATGTGAATTCTTTATGACTAATGTTGAGTCCATGGATTATACGCACTCTCACCCTTCCACATTTGCTAGCCTCTCTATTGCCGCGCACTTTTCGCCGGTATCATACACCCACCATATACGTTCCTCAAAACAGCCACCATACCTACCTATTATGGCATTTCCATAGCCATTCTAAGATATATTGCCATGCAACTTTCCACTGTTCCGTTTGTTATGACACGCTTCATCATTGTCATATTGCCATGCATGATCATGTAGTTGACATCGTATTTGTGGGAAAGCCACCGTTCATAATTTTTTTCATACATGTCACTCCTGATTCATTGCATATCCCGGTACACCACCAGAGGCATTCACATAGAGTCATATTTTGTTCTAAGTATTGAGTTGTAATTCTTGAGTTGTAAGTAAAAAGAAGTGTGATGATCATCATCATTAGAGCATTGTCCCAGTGAGGAAAGGATGATGGAGACTATGATTCCCCCACGAGTCGGGATGAGACTCCGGATGAAAAAAAGAGGCCAAAAAAAGAAAGAAGGCCCAAATAAAAAAAATGAGAGAAAAAGAGAGAAGGGACAATGTTACTATCCTTTTTCTACACTTGTGCTTCAAAGTAGCACTATGATCTTCATGATAGAGAGTCTCCTATGTTGTTACTTTCATAAACTAGTTGGAATTTTACATTATTGAACTTGGCTTGTATATTCCAATGATGGGCTTCCTCAAATTGCCCTAGGTTTTCGTGAGCGAGCAAGTTGGATGCACACCCACTTAGTTTCTTTTGTTGAGCTTTCATACACTTATTGCTCTAAGGCATCCGTTGCATGGCAATCTACTCACTCATATTGATATCTATTGATGGGCATCTCCATAGCCCGTTGATACGCCTAGTTGATGTGAGACTATCTTCTCCTTTTTCTCTTCTCCACAACCACCATTCTATTCCACCTATAGTGCTATGTCCATGGCCCACGCTCATGTATTGCGTGAAAGTTGAAAAAGTGTGAGAACATCAAAAGTATGAAACAATTGCTTGGCTTGTCATCGGGGTTGTGCATGATTTGAATGCTTTATGTGGTGAAGATAGAGCATAGACAGACTATATGATTTTGTAGGGATAACTTTCTTTGGCCATGTTATTTTGAGATGACATGATTGCTTAGTTAGTATGCTTGAAGTATTATTATTTTTATGTCAATATTAAACTTTTATCTTGAATCTTCCGGATCTGAACATTCATGCCACAATAAAGAAAATTACATTGAGAAATATGTTAGGAAGCATTCCACATCAAAGATTCTATTTTTATCATTTACCTACTCGAGGACGAGCAGGAATTAAGCTTGGAGATGCTTGATACGTCTCCAACGTATCTATAATTTTTGATTATTAGCTATTATATATTCTGATTTGGATGTTTAATGGGCATATTTATACACTTTTATATTATTTTTGGGACTAACCTATTAACCGGAGGCCCAGCCCAAACTGATATTTTTTTTGCCTATTTTCACAGAAAAAGAATATCAAACGGAGTCCAAACGGAATGAAACCTTCGGGAGCATGCTTTTTGGAACAAACGTGATCCAGAGGACTTGGAGTGAAAGTCAAGCAACCAACAAGGAAGCCACGAGGCAGAGGGGCGCGCCTACCCCCCTGGGCGCGCCCTCAACCCTCATGGGCCCCTCGTGGCTCCACCGACCTACTTCTTCCTCCTATATATACCTACGTACCCTGAAAACATCAGAGGGCACCACGAAAACTTAATTCCACCGCCGCAACCTTCTGTACCCGTGAGATCCCATCTTGGGACCTTTTCCCGCGCTCCGCCGAAGGGGGCATTGATCATGGAGGGCTTCTACATCAACACCATAGCCTCTCTGATGATGTGTGAGTAGTTTACTTCAGACCTTCAGGTCCATAGTTATTAGCTAGATGGCGTCTTCTCTCTCTTCGGATCTCAATACAAAGTTCTCGTCGATTCTCTTGGAGATCTATTTGATGTAACTCTTTTTGCGGTGTGTTTGTTGAGATCCGGTGAATTGTGGGTTTATGATCAGGATTATCTATGAACAATATTTGAATCTTCTCTGAATTCTTTTATGTATGATTGTTTATCTTTGCAAGTCTCTTCGAATTATCAGTTTGGTTTGGCCTACTAGATTAATCTTTCTTGCAATGGGAGAAGTGCTTAGCTTTGGGTTCAATCTTGTGGTGCTCGATCCCAGTGACAATAGGGGAAACAACACATATTGTATTGTTGCCACCGAGGATAAAAAGATGGGGTTTATATCATATTGCATGAGTTTATCCCTCTACATCATGTCATCTTGCTTAAAGCGTTACTCCGTTCTTATGAACTTAATACTCTAGATGCATGTTGGATAGCAGTTGATGTGTGGAGTAATAGTAGTAGATGCAGGCATGAGTCGGTTTACTTGTCACGGACGTGATGCCTATATACATGATCATACCAAGATATTCTCATAACTATGCTCAATTCTATCAATTGCTCCATAGTAATTTATTTACCCACCGTAATACTTATGCTATCTTGAGAGAAGCCACTAGTGAAACCTATGGCCCCCGGGTCTATTTTCCATCATACAAGTTTCCAATCTATTTTATTTTGCAATCTTTACTTTCAATTTATATCATAATAATACCAAAAATATTTATCTTATTATTATTATCTCTATCAGATCTCACTCTTGGAAGTGGTCGTGAAGGAATTGACAACCCCTTTATCGCGTTGGTTGCGAGGTTCTTATTTTTTTGTGTAGGTACGACATGACTCGCGCGTGGTCTCCTACTGGATTGATACTTTGGTTCTCAAAAACTAAGGGAAATACTTACGCTGCTTTGCTGCATCACCCTTTCCTCTTCAAGGATAAACCAACGCATGCTCAAGAGGTAGCACCTGGCGGTTTACCCTAGGGTCACAATACCTCATATAAAAACCACCGATGACTAAATAGTCCATCACCAGGGCCGGTTTATCAAAAACCTAATATAATCACAACAAAATAAATATCATACCTATGATATTTGTTCATACCACTAGCTTATCATGCGTCATGCAGTAATGGGTAACATCCCGAAGCTTAGAGCCAGTAATCCAAGCACATAATCATCATACACTGGCGACTTAAAGACCAAAGCCAGTCCGGGTTAACAAAACGTGGGATAGATTCATATATGAACCATTAAGGCAACATGGACCTAATCCATTTTTCAACCATATATCAATATGGAAACAAAAGATAATTCTCAAAAAATATTTAAAGCAAATATAAATCAGAAAAACAAGGCATTCATAGGCTGCCAAGCCTTAATGTCAAGTGCTATTCAAGGGCTACACATCCATTGAGTTAAACCTTAATTCAAACCCGTAAGACGGACGTCAATGACCAATCACATATTTTAACCTTGACAAATTCAGGGTCTTTATAAGATTGATTGTCAAGAGTACGTCGAGTCATTCCAGGATTACCTGGTCGGAGTGGCAGGCAAACATAGGCAGGATAACCCGGATTTTTGGTGAATACACCTGGCATCCAAGCCTATTACAAGGGACAACAAAGCTCTCGTTCATTAACAGGAGCCCCCAAGTAATATTTCATTCCAGACGTATAAGCCGGATTATAGGATAGTCATAGCTGTCGGCGTTCTGGGAATGGGGGCCCCAAACTTGCCTGCCTGCGGCCCGAAGTGTGGCTCCACCAGCGGTCCCGTATGACCCATCTTCACCAGCAAACATTCAAGACACTCGCGAGGGGCCAAGCCTCGCAAGGCGGACGACGCAAGACCTCCTCAGGGACAGCCTCACCAGGATGGATCGCGAGGGGCAGAGAGACCAAGGCGAGGGGCACCTCGCGAGGTTCCTGTGATGCAAGCCATGACGACCGGAACAAGGCGGGCGCCAACGCGCGCAGTGTCCTCGTGTCCTATTTGGTGCTAAAGGGGCAAGCGCAGGCGAGGAGTCCCAAGGCATCAGACAAAGGTTTCCATATCGATGCAACAAGACCAAGACCAGCAGGACGACAAGATGGAGGTCACCGTGGAGCCCAAGGCGGCGTCACCACCAGAGCCTTTGGCAGGCGAAGACCACTTTGTCAGGATGGCTTGTACTAGTTGTCTCCCTTTGAATTTTGCCGTTGTGGGATCCCTTCCCGCTCAATATTTGGGAAGAGGACCAGGGCCTCTATAAGTAGGACTAGACACCACCAAGGGAGGAAACTAATTCAGACCCAGATCATCCCGGACCACACAAGTTCACCACGCACAAGAACACCTCTCCTCAGGAGGCTGTTCTTTCCTTGTAACAGTTCATCCTCTGCCCAAGAGGCAATCCACCACACCACACTCGAGTAGGGTATTACACCACAATGATTGCCTGAACCAGTATAAATCTTGTGTCTCGTGTTCTTTGGGTTCGTCGAGCTAGGCTATGAGATCGTAGAGTGCGTGAACTAGAGAGGGGAAGAGATCTTTGTGCACACCCCAGTGTTCGAACCTCAAGGGTTTTTGCCGGAACCCAAAATCCGACATTTGGCGCGCCAGGTAGGGGTGCGCCGGAGCCTTTTCCCCCTGACGGCCTTGCCTCTCCAACCCACTCTCATGGATGTCGCCTCTTCTCCGACTAGATTGACTGGCGCCCTCCGCGGCGCCGGAGGGCTCCTGGCCCTCACCCCTGCCTTGCGGCGGGTGCAGTGGCCGCACAAGTTTAAGCCGGAGATGCCGCCCGTTGCGATGGTGCGGCGGATCCGACAACCTTCCTACTGGCGTACGAAGAGGCCATCTTGGAGGCCGGGGGTGATGGTAAGGTCATGGCCAACTGGCTCACAATGTCCCTGGCTGGCGTGCCGCGCACCTGGCCCCTCCATCTGCCAGAATCTTCTTTGGCCTCCTGGGAGGAGCTACGTGACCGCTTCATCACATGCTTCGGAAGACCGGCACTCCCTGTCGTCGCGGCCCTCCTCAGTGACTCGCAAGCGCCGCCCTCGGATCCTCACACCAAATCATTCTTTTGCCAGATCAGTGTCGTCTCCACGCGGAAGGGGGTTCCCCCGGGTTGGGCGGCGCCCAAGGCCGACCTGATCTTCAACTCGGGGGATCACCCAGTCAACACCGCCGGCTTGGGCGTGCTTCCGATGCTTTGCATGCCATTCGGACTGCGCAATGCGGGAGCAACCTTGGGGCAGCAGCTCAGAAAAAACACTGAGGCTTACGTCGACAACATTGTGGTGAAGTCTCGGGAGGCAAGAACTCTGATTCAGGACCTGGAGGAGACCTTCGCGAGTCTATGCCAAGTGGACCTGCAGCTCAACCCGGAGAAGTGCGTGTTTGGTGTCCCTTCAGGCAAGCTGATGGGCTTCCTCGTGTCTCACAGGGGGATCGAGGCCAACCCAGAGAAGGTCAAGGAAATTGAAGACATGAGCCCACCACAAAACCTCAATGAGATGCAGAAGCTTGCAGGCTGCGTGACTTCGTTGGGATGCTTCATGTCCAAGCTAGGGGAGCGTGCATTGCCGTTTTTCAAGCTGATGAAGAAGAAGGGTCCATTCGAGTGGACCCCCGAGGCCGACCAGGCGTTTTAAGACCTCAAGAGATACTTGACCAGCCCACCGGTGATGGTGTCGCCTCATCCTCGCGAGCCCTTGGTACTCTACCTGTCCGCAACACCCCACTCCGCCAGCACCGCGTTGGTGGCCCTCAGGGAGGGGCCCGGGGTCGAGGACCCACCAAGTGGAGTCGCCAAGCCGGATGATGAAGCTCAGCACCAAGACGACGCTCCTGAGACAGCGGCTGCCATGACAGGTCATCAAGCGCAAGGAGCTGGATACCCGCAGGGAACACCTGAGTCCTCGGGAGCTAAAATCCCTGTCAGCTCTCCCACCCTGGTGTAGCATCCAGTATACTTCATCAACACAGTCCCACGAGATGCATGGGCGCGATACCCCATGCCTTAGAAGCTCTTGCTCACGCTCCTGGTGGCCTCGCGCAAGCCGCGCCACTACTTCCAAGGTGTAACGCCCTGAGACCGATATGCCAGGTGTCCTCCAGTTATTCGCTGTTGTTGCCTTGTCATTGCTTGCGTGTCATGCATTGCATATCATGTCATCATGTGCATTTCATTTACATACATGTTCATCTCATGCATCCGAGCATTTTCCCCGTTGTCCGTTTTGCAATCTGGCGCTCCTATGTCACCCGGTGTCCCTTTCTACCTCTTTTCGTGTGCGTGTGTTAAATGTTTTCGGATTGGACCAAGACTTGTCATGCGGCCTTGGTTTACTACCGGTAGACCGCCTGTCAAGTTTCGTGCCATTTGGACTTCGTTTGATACTCCAACGGTTAACCGAGGGACCGAGAAGGCCTCGTGTGTGTTGCAGCCCAACACCCCTCCAAAGTGGCCCAAAACCCACCTAAACCCCATCCATCATCTCGGTCGTTCGGTCACGATCGCGTGGCCGCGAACCACACCTCATTTGGAGCTTCCTAGCTCCATCTACCTATAAATATGTGGCCTCCCCCGTCAAATTCGCGGATGAAACCCTAGTCATCTTCCTCCTCCCGCAGCCGGACATGTCCGTCCTGCTGCCGGACGTGCCCACCACCTCCAGCCACCTCACCCTGGCCAATCACAGGCTGCCACCTCAGCTCCGCCACCATCTCGCCCAATCGCGTGCAGCCACGCGTAGCCGCCTCTCTCTCCTCCACCGCGCGGCCCGCGAGACCCGGATCGGGCCCGCGCCGCCGCCGCCGTCCGCCTGCTAGGCCCGTGCCTCAGCGCCCACTCCCGCCGCCGGAACCCTAGCACCGCCGTGCACGCGCTGGATCCCGTCGCCGCGCCGGTGCGCCACGCCGCCGTGTGCCTCCCGCCGGCAACCTCCGCCACCTGCCACCGGACCCGCGGCGCCCCGTTCCCTGCCGTCGTCCGCCTCGACGCCATGCGTCGCCCCGCCACCCGTCGACGACCGTGCGCCGCCGCCCGCCATTTGCAGCGCCGCCCGTCGCCACCGGCCGGAGCGTGCCTCCCCGTCGCTGCCGCGCCCGGATCCGGCGAGGTCCGGGCCGGATCCGCTCCTCGCCGACCTCCTCCGCAGGCCTCCCTCGCCGGAGCTGACCTCGGGAAGTGTGCCCCGTTGACCTAGATCCAGATCTGGAGGGTACAATTTCGCCTAAGTCCCTTTTCCCAGTAATATTTTTGAGCATATTCAACGCATCATAACTTCCTCATCGTAGCTCCAATTCGTGCGTGTAGCATATCAAAACGTTCGCCTCGACGAGTACATCATTTCATCTCACTGCATCATTTTCATTTGAGATCATCTTGATGCCCGAAATGCTGTTGGAAAAGGGCTATGTGATGATTGTTTCAGATCTGTTTCAGCAAATGGCATTTTCTCATTTTTGCCATGATTAATGTGTGCATGCTATGATCCTGAGCTCTACATGTTTTTTGTTATATGCCATGCCATCTTTACAGGGTTGTATGCCATGTATTTTTGTGATATTTCTGGTGACTAGCACAAGCATGCAAAGTAGCTTATTCAATGATGCTGATTTCAGGGACTTAGAATTTCACGAAGTCCTTGTCCTGTTATTGTTTTTATGCCATATGTTCATGTTGTTTCCTAGTGATTTGTGCCTCTTTTGAGGATCATCAGTAAGGATGTTTTGTTAATATTGTGCTGCTGTATCCATCCATGTCTTTGTTTGCATTTATCAAGCACCCTAGCTTGAGTCAATCGAGCTCTACTTTTGCTATAAAATGTTTCTGGCAGATTGTTAACTTGTTTAGCGATTTTGCCGAGGTTGTTGCTATTGATCCGTGCATGCTATGATGTTGTTCTTGCCATGTCTAGCTTCTATGCCATGTCTTATTCATGGGTGTATGCTTAGTTTGTCATGCCATGCTCTGTAGTGAGTGCATCGATCTCGTAAACATGCCTACTTGTTAATCTGTTTTGCATGCTCCAGTTTTTCACTAAGTCTGAATCTGTTTATGTTTTTGCTCTGTTCACTTGCTTGTAATTGTATTTTCTGATCCCTTTTGGCTCATGGTCACTAAGGGACTTTTGTTATATACTTTGAGTAGCTTCATGCCATGCCTTGCTTTGCCATGATATGTTCTTGTAGCTTGTAGATTTTATGCTCTAAAGATTGCTTCCTGATGATAAATTCCTGACTTGCTGTTAATTTCACCAAGTCTGTAACCTGTTATTATTTGCACTTTTGCCATGCTTGTTTGAACCAGTTAATGAGTGAATTAGCCGTAGCTCAGTGTTCATCTTCTGGCAAGCATCATGAGTGGATCCCTGCCATGTATTGTTTTGCTATGTTTGATTGCAGTAGCTTAATTATCTTGATGCATTTAGATGGCTACTTACTGTTTATCGCAGACCGGTGCCATTTTTGTTTTGCTTGCCATTTCCAAAACGTGCATCCGATTCCAGTGATCTTCATATCGATTTCGACCAAAATCGACTCACCTTTCCAGTGGCACTCTTGGTTTTCCATGTTGAGTCCAGGTTAAATCACTCCTTTCCAAATCATGCATATGCATCACATACCGCATCCCGCATATCATGCCATGTTCATGGGTTGGTTGTTTACTATGTTGTGTGTTTCTTTCCGGTGTTGCTTCTTGGGGTTGGTTCCGATAACGTCGCATTTGTGAGGACCCGTTTGACTACGTCCATTTGTCTTCTTCATGGATTTGTTCTTCTTCCTTGCGGGATTTCAGGCAAGATGACCATAGCCTCGAAATCACTTCTATCTTTGCTTGCTAGTTGCTCGCTCTTTTGCTATGCCTATGCTGCGATACCTACCACTTGCTTATCATGCCTCCCATATTGTTAAGCCAAGACTCTAACCCACCTTATCCTAGCAAACCATTGTTTGGCTATGTTACCGCTTTGCTCAGCCCCTCTTATAGCGTTGTTAGTTGCAGGTGAAGTTTGGAGTTGTTCCTTGTTGGAACATGGATATTTTGTTGGGATATCACAATATCTATTATTTAATTAATGCATCTATATACTTGGTAAAGGGTGGAAGGCTCGGCCTTATTCATGGTATTTTGTTCCACTCTTGCCACCCTAGTTTCCGTCATATCGGTGTTATGTTCCCGGTTTTTGCGTTCCTTACACGGTTGGGTTATAATGGGAACCCCTTGACAGTTCGCCTTGAATAAAACTCCTCCAGCAAGTCCCAACCTTGGTTTTACCATTCACCACCTAGCCTCTTTTTCCCTTGGGTTAGGCCAGCCCAAGGGTCATCTTTATTTTAACCCCCCCGGGCCAGTGCTTGTCTAAGTGTTGGTCTGAAATGGGCAGCCTGTGGGGCCACCTCGGGGAAACTTGAGGGCTAGTTTTACTCGTAGCTTGACCTATCCGGTGTTGCCCTGAGAACGAGATATGTGTAGCTCCCATCAGGATGTCGGTGCATCGGGCGGCTTTGCTAGACTTGTTTTACCATTGTCGAGGATGTCTTGTAACCAGGATGCCGAGTCTGATCGGATTGTCTTGGGAGAAGGAATATCCTTCGTTGACCGTGAGAGCTTGTGATGGGCTAAGTTGGGACACCCTGCAGGGATTTGAACTTTCGAAAGCCGTGCCCGCGGTTATGGGCAGATGGGAATTTGTTAATGTCCGGTTGTAGAAAACCTGAAACTTAACCTTAATTAAAACGCATCAACCGCGTGTGTAACCGTGATGGCCTCTTTCCGGTGGAGTCCGGGAAGTGAACACGGTGTTGGAGTTATGCTTGACGTAGGTTGTTCTAGGATCACTTCTTGATCATAGTTGTTCGACCGTGCTTTGCCTTCTCTTCTCACTCTCTTTTGAGTATATGTTAGCTACCATATATGCTAGTCGCTTGCTGCAGCTCCACCTCATACCTTTACCTTACCTATAAGCTTAAATAGTCTTGATCGCGAGGGTGTGAGATTGTTGAGTCCCCGTGACTCACAGATACTTCCAAAACCAGTTTGCAGGTGCCGATGATATCGTGCAGGTGACACAACCAAGCTCAAGGAGGAGCTCAATGAAGATTTTGTCCTTTGTGTTGTTTCACTCTAGTTGATCAGTAGTGGAGCCCAGTTGGGGTCGACCGGGGATCTGTGTAGCATTTGGGGTAGTCTTCTTTATTTTGGTTCCGTAGTCGGCCCTTGAGTGTATTTGGATGATGTAATGCTATATTCATGTATTGTGTGAAGTGGCGATTGTAAGCCAACTATGTATCTCTTTCCCTTATGTATTACATGGGTGGTTGTGAAGATTACCTCACTTGCGACATTGCTTTCAATGTGGTTATGCGTCTAAGTCATGCTTTGACACGTGGGAGATATAGCCGCATCGAGGGCGTTACAAGTTGGTATCAGATCCTTCCCCGACCTTAGGAGCCCCCTACTTGATCAAATCGTTGGCGTTGTTGAGTTTAGAAAAATGTTTTGAGTCATTTAGGATTATATATATCGGAGAGTTAGGAATTATTTTTACTCCTCAGTCCCTTCATTGCTCTGGTGAGGCATCCTGACGTAGAGTTTTGACTCTTCTCTTCTCAAATTTTACTAAATATATTTTAGGATCACGCGGGTATCTTGGAATCGTTCCGATGGTTTTGTGATGTGAACATTGTTCTTGGTGCCTCCTGACATTTAGGGGTTGTGGCAATGTCCCGGTGAGTTGAGCTCCGAGGTGTTGTCGTCACAATTTTATCATTGCAATTCTGGAATACCTGAGTTCTGCCGACATCGAACATCTCTTTTATGCAGTTGTTGGTGAGATAACCTCGACGCGGCCCAGTACTGGGGCTAGAGTTCGGGAGTATTGCCATAACTCGTATAATGGATGCTTTTTGAAGGTTGAGGTAAACTATTTCCGAAGGTTTCTTGGTTATGTGTTGAAGGATGGGTACATCTGGATGTAGGATTTGTTAGTTTTGGGTGAGATATTATGCTTCTCCTGTATCCCCAACACCTGATTGCATAATGGGAAAATTTCGGGAGTTTATAAGTGGGAATTCAAGTAGCTCTTAGGATATCTTTCCGACAGATGTATGATATGAAATTGGGGTTCGACGTCTAGTGGTCCGCCTATTCACGGTTGGTTTTATAGTGGTGTCATTGTGCCTTAAAGAGTCCTTGGTTATGCCGACTCGGGGACGCTTCGTATGTCATGTGCACTGCCTTGTACATGAGGGTGCTGTACGATTGAGCCCGTGTAGGCCCCACCACGAAAACTTCGGACGAAATCTCTATCATATGTTTGTTCCGGCTTATTCTGCAAGCCAACCCTTTGTTTTGTTTTGAGTTATGGTACTCGAGTTGCTTCGAAGTCAAGTGTTGATTCCATACCTTTCCTAAGCGGTGTTCTCATATTCCTATGCGAATACTAATCCTTCTCATTTATTGAGATTGTCATGTCAATCCTTTTCAACCGGTGTGTTTTTCTTCTAGTGGATCCGGCCATTTCATCATCCGCAAGATCAATGATCAGTTCTTCTCAACGGTGTTCATTTCATTCGTCCCAAGTTGTTTTTGTTTTCCCGCCCACCCACCCCTTTTTCTTCAAGGACTCAGATTTCTTTATCAAGTATCTATCTTATGATTATGAAGTCTCTCCTTTCTTTTCCGTCAATATTCTTACCCGATGATGCTCATGAAGATTCTAACGGAGGCTCAAGTTTATCATTCTTTGTTCTTTTATCTTCCCCGGTGTGTTCAATGCATTCTTTCGATGGTGATCACATCCTTTTCCTCGTTTCAAATGTGTTCTTATGCCGGTGCACCTCATAATCATTCCCCGCATGCTATTCAATTGTTCCGGAGTGCTGAAGAAATCTCAGAAGGCTCATTTTGTCATTCAAGATCCGTTCAACTTATTTCGAGGTTGTTGTCTCTTCCAAGCCATTAAATTCAACCGGTGCACTCTATCTTTTAAATCATTTCAACGGCGTTTCTTTGAGTGGGCCCTAACCCACAGGTCTTTTCCCAGGATCTTACCTTACTCTTCTTATTTTTCGGGAGCTTCTCAAATTCTTTTTTCTAAAGTTTGACGTAAGAATGATTTATCATTAGTCAAATGTCTTTCTCCAAGATCTGTCAAATTCTTTTCATCGTTGGCTCAACCTTTTCTATTCTTCATTCCGGAGTGCCTCAATAATTTTTGCTGGTGTTTCTCATCGTCATTCTCTGCATTTGAAGACCAAAGAAGAGTTTTCCCTTGAATCTTGTTTCGTTCTATCAAAGATTCGTGGTTCTAGCTTAATGCCTTCTTCTCATAATTGTTTTTGATTGTGAGAATTCTTTTCACCTATCCAGAGTAATTCAGGAGTCTTTTCAGTTTGATTCTCCGAAGGCCATCATTGCAGAAGATTTATTAATTCTTTCCAATCTTACCGGTGCATCGTTCAAGTGATCTCTAATCAGCTCGTGATCTCTTCGTTCTCTTGTATCTAAATCCTAGCAAGTATCTTCATTTGTTCTCTAATTCTTCCCGGTGTTTCGTTATCCTTTCTTCGTTCATTTTTTAATTCTTACGGTGGTTCGTTCAAGAGTTTTCTCTTCCTTCTTTATAATATCAATTTATTCGTTGTTTCAACCCTTCCAGTGGTTCGTTCAATACCTTCCCAAGTTGGCGCGATATCTATCTTAATATTTTCTTCGAGAATAAGTAGTATGCCAAATCCGTTGATTGTCATCAATTTAATTGTGAAGGATAAGCATAATGTATTTCTTATTCTTGTTTCATCCAAGTGATTAATTCCCTATTCCGGAGGCTCATCAAATTCTCGGTTTCATTTGTTTCATCTTGCTTTTCCGGAGTTCCAAGCTTTTCCACATTATATTGTCGCAAAGATTCATCTAAATCACCACAAGGCTTCACCTTGTGTTTTCAACTCCTCTTTCCTTCCGTTCGATCATCATTTTTGTTACCGGAGTTCTTCATGGAGGCTCATCATGGTGGTTCATCAAAGATTTAATTCCTTCTCCAAGTTTTTATCGAGATTCTTTTCAGAGGAGCTCAAGCATTCTTCATCTTGCAATCCAGAGTACAATTCTTTCTTCCATATCATTGGAGGTGGTATTATGTCGTTCTTGATAATTTGAGTTCATGTTTCATGATTCACAGGTTGTTAAGAATGGGGTATTTTAAATCCATCAACCTCTTCGTTGGAGTTATTTTGGGTTATATTTCACCTAAAGCCGTCCCTAAGGATTGTTGCTAATTGTGGTGCTCATATATGATCCAAGTTCTTCATCTACCCTCCCGATGAAATAACTTAATCATCTCCTTGTTCATATCAATTCAATTTTTATTCCCGTGAGTGGCAGGTTGTCACCTCATAATTTGAGATGTATTCCATAAGACCATATCAAGATTATTCTTTTCGTTGTTGGTTTTCCAACAACTCTGTCCGACCCTTCTCCTAGGGATGCCTTGTCAAGCTCAATTGTGGCACAAGTTGGCATTTTCTTCCCCATTCTTTTATTTCAATTATCTATCTTTTATTTCTTCCTTCCGGAGGCATTGTGATGTTGCTCTCTTCAACCCATCTTCTTGTTTTGTCAGGATCACGTTCTTTTCGTGCATTTCCATTTAACCGGAGTGTTGTGTTTTCATTCAAGTATCTTCTCATCTTATCAAGTTCTTATTCAATTCCTTTTCTTTTCAATCGGAGTGCTGCCCGAAGTTGTTCTTCCTTGTTCCTCTTTTCTAACGGAGTGTTTTCAACTTCGTCATCTCCGTTGTATTCTTTTCTCGAAATGGATTAACCTCTCAGGTCTCGTGGTTTCACTCGTTTGTCAAAGAAGCAACTTAGCTTTACCTCTCCTCTTTCTCTTCCGTTGTCCCTTCGGTGCCATTCTAGATCTCGGGACGAGATCCTCTCATAGTGGTGGAGTGTTGTAATGCCCTGAGACCGATGTGCTAGGTGTCCTCTAGTTATTCGTTGTTGTTGCCTTGTCATTGCTTGCGTGTCATGCATTGCATATCATGTCATCATGTGCATTTCATTTGCATACATGTTCGTCTCATGCATCCGAGCATTTTCCCCGTTGTCTATTTTGCAATCCGGCGCTCCTATGTCACCCGGTGTCCCTTTCTACCTCTTTTCGTGTGCGGGTGTTAAACTCTTTTGGATTGGAATGAGACTTGTCATGCGGCCTTGGTTTACTACCGGTAGACCGCATATCAAGTTTCGTGCCATTTGGACTTCGTTTGATACTCCAACGGTTAACCGAGGGACCGAGAAGGCCTCGTGTGTGTTGCAGCCCAACACCCCTCCAAAGTGGACTAAAACCCACCTAAACCCCCTCCATCATCTCGGTCGTTCGATCACTATCGCGTGGCCGCGAACCGCACCTCATTTGGAGCTTCCTAGCTCCCTCTACCTATAAATATGTGGCCTCCCCCGTCAAATTCGCGGATGAAACCCTAGTCATCTTCCTCCTCCCACAGCCGGACATGTCCGTCCCGCCGCAGGATGTGTCCACCGCCTCCAGCCACCTCACCCCGGCCAATCACAGGCTGCCACGTCAGCTCCGCCACCGTCTCGCCCAATCACGTGCAGCCACGCGTAGCCGCCTCTCTCTCCTCCACCGCGTGGCCCGCGAGACGCGGATCAGGCCCGCGCGAGCCCGCGCCGCCGCCGCCGTCCGCCTGCTCGGCCCGCACCTCAGCGCCCATCCCCGCCGCCGGAACCCTAGCGCCGCCGTGCGCGCGCCGGATCCCTTCGCCGCGCCGGTGCGCCACGCCGCCGTGTGCCTCCCGCCGGCGACCTCCACCGCCTGCCACCGGACCCGCACCACCCCGTTACCCACCGTCGTCCGACTCGACGCTGCGCGCCACCCCGCCGCCCTTCGACGACCGTGCGCTGCCGCCCGCCATTTGCAGCGCCGCCCATCGCCACCGGCAGGAGCGCGCCTCCCCGCCGCCGCCGCTCCTCGCCGACCTCCTCCGCAGGCCTCCCTCGCCGGAGAGTGCCTCCCTCGCCGGAGTTGACCTCAGGAAGTGTGCCCTGTTGACCTAGATCCAGATCTAGAGGGTACAATTTCGCCTAAGTCCTTTTTCCCAGTAATATTTTTGAGCATATTCAACGCATCATAACTTCCTCATGTATCTCCAATTCGTGCGTGTAGCATATCAAAACGTTCGCTTCGACGAGTACATCATTTCATCTCAGTGCATCATTTTCATTTGAGATCATCTTGATGCCCGAAATGCTGTTGGAAGAGGGCTATGTGATGATTGTTTCAGATCTGTTTCAGCAAATGGCATTTTGTCATTTTTGCCATGATTAATGTGTGCATGCTATGATCCTGAGCTCTACATGTTTTTTGTTATATGCCATGCCATCTTTACAGGGTTGTATGCCATGTATTTTTGTGATATTTCTGGTGACTAGCACAAGCATGCAAAGTAGCTTATTCAATGATGCTGATTTCAGGGACTTAGAATTTCACTAAGTCCTTGTCCTGTTATTGTTTTTATGCCATATGTTCATGTTGTTTCCTAGCGATCCGTGCCTCTTTTGAGGATAATCAGTAAGGATGTTTTGTTAATATTGTGGTTCTGTATCCATCCATGTCCTTGTTTGCATTTGCCGAGGTTGTTGCTATTGATCCGTGCATGCTATGATGTTGTTCTTGCCATGTCTAGCTTCTATGCCATGTCTTCTTCATGGGTGTATGCTTAGTTTGTCATGCCATGCTCTGTAGTGAGTGCATCGATTTCGTAAACATGCCTACTTGTTAATCTGTTTTGCATGCTCCAGTTTTTCACTAAGTCTGAATCTGTTTATGTTTTTGCTCTGTTCACATGCTTGTAATTGTATTTTCTGATCCCTTTTGGCTCATGGTCACTAAGGGACTTTTGTTATATGCTTTGAGTAGCTTCATGCCATGCCTTGCTTTGCCATGATATGTTCTTGTAGCTTGTAGATTTCATGCTCTAAAGATTGCTTCCTGATGATAAATTCCTGACTTGCTGTTAATTTCACCAAGTCTGTAACCTGTTATCATTTGCACTTTTGCCATGCTTGTTTGAACCTGTTAATGAGTGAATTAGCCGTAGCTCAGTGTTCATCTTTTGGCAAGCATCATGAGTGGATCCCTGCCATGTATTGTTTTGCTATGTTTGAGTGCAGTAGCTTAATTATCTTGATGCATATAGATGGCTACTTGCCGTTTATCGCAGACCGGTGCCATTTTTGTTTTGCTTGACATTTCCAAACCGTGCATCCGATTCCGGTGATCTTCATATCGATTTCGACCGAAATGGACTCACCTTTCCAGTGGCACTCTTGGTTTTCCAAGTTGAGGCTAGGTTCAGTCATTCCTTTCCAAATCATGCATATGCATCGCATACCGCATCCCACATATCATGCCATGTTCATGGGTTGGTTGGTTACTATGTTGTGTGTTTCTTTCCGGTGTTGCTTCTTGGGGTTGGTTCCGATAACGTCACATTTGTGAGGACCCGTTCGACTACGTCCGTTTGTCTTCTTCATGGACTCGTTCTTCTTCCTTGCGGGATTTCAGGCAAGATGACCATACCCTCGAATTCACTTCTATCTTTGCTTGCTAGTTGCTCGCTCTTTTGCTATGCCTATGCTACGATACCTACCACTTGCTTATCATGCCTCCATATTGTTAAGCCAAGACTCTAACCCACCTTGTCCTAGCAAACCATTGTTTGGCTATGTTACCGCTTTGCTCAGCCCCTATTATAGCGTTGTTAGTTGCAGGTGAAGTTTGGAGTTGTTCCTTGTTGGAACACGGATATTTTGTTGGGATATCACAATATCTCTTATTTAATTAATGCATCTATATACTTGGTAAAGGGTGGAAGGCTCTGCCTTATGCCTGGTGTTTTGTTCCACTCTTGCCTCCCTAGTTTCCGTCATATCGGTGTTATGTTCCCGGATTTGGCGTTCCTTACACGGTTGGGTTATAATGGGAACCCCTTGACAGTTCGCCTTGAATAAAACTCCTCCAGCAAGGCCCAACCTTGGTTTTACCATTCGCCACCTAGCCTCTTTTTCCCTTGGGTTAGGCTAGCCCAAGGGTCATCTTTATTTTAACCCCTCGGGCCAGTGCTTGTCTAAGTGTTGGTCTGAAATGGGCAGCCCGCGGGGCCACCTCGGGGAAACTTGAGGGCTGGTTTTACTCGTAGCTTGACCTATCCGGTGTTGCCCTGAGAACGAGATATGTGCAGCTCCCATCAGGATGTCGGCGCATCGGGCGGCTTTGCTGGACTTGTTTTACCATTGTCGAGGATGTCTTGTAACCAGGATGCCGAGTCTGATCGGATTGTCTTGAGAGAAGGAATATCCTTCGTTGACTGTGAGAGCTTGTGATGGGCTAAGTTGGGACACCCCTGCAGGGATTTGAACTTTCGAAAGCCATGCCCGCGGTTATGGGCAGATGGGTATTTGTTAATGTCCGTTTGTAGAAAACCTGAAACTTAACCTTAATTAAAACGCATCAACCGCGTGTGTAACCGTGATGGTCTCTTTCCGGTGGAGTCCGGGAAGTGAACACGGTGTTGGAGTTATGCTTGACGTAGGTTGTTCTAGGATCACTTCTTGATCATAGTTGTTCGACCGTGCCTTTGCCTTCTCTTCTCGCTCTCTTTTGCGTGTTAGCCACCATATATGCTAGTCGCTTGTTGCAGCTCCACCTCGTACCTTTACCTTACCTATAAGCTTAAATAGTGTTGATCGCGAGGGTGTGAGATTGCTGAGTCCTCATGACTCACAGATACTTCCAAAACCAGTTTGCAGGTGCCGATGATATCGTGCAGGTGACGCAACCAAGCTCAAGGAGGAGCTCGATGAAGATTTTGTCCTTTGTGTTGTTTCGCTCTAGTTGATCAGTAGTGGAGCCCAGTTGGGGTCGACCGGGGATCTGTGTAGCATTTGGGGTAGTCTTCGTTTATTTTGGTTCTTATAGTCGGCCCTTGAGTGTATTTGGATGATGTAATGCTATATTCATGTATTGTGTGAAGTGGCGATTGTAAGCCAACTATGTATCTCTTTCCCTTATGTATTACATGGGTTGTTATGAAGATTGCCTCACTTGCGACATTGCTTTCAATGCGGTTATGCCTCTAAGTCGTGCTTCGACACGTGGGAGATATAGCCGCATCGAGGGCGTTACACAAGGTCACCCCATCAAGGTCGTTTCAGCCTACCCATTGGAGAGAGTGCTCAGAAGCCCTAATGCTGCGGGAAGGGTCGCCGAATGGAACATCGAGCTGCAAGTGTTCAACCTGGAGTTCAGCACAACCAGAGTCATCAAGGGGGCTGCGCTTGCCGACTTTGTGGAAGAATGGACTGCCACCCCGGGGCTCAAAGCAGGCGAGAACCGATCTCTCTCGCTAGGAAGTGAGGCGCCGGATGGCTGGGACATGTACTTCGACGGCGTGTTTGTGCATCAGGGCGCGGGGGCTGGAGCCGTGCTTATCTCGCCCACTCAGGAAAAGCTTTACTACGCCGTGCAACTCTGCTTCAAGTGAGGCGAGAAGGTCTCCAGCAACATTGCATTGTATGAGGACTTCATCGCCGGCCTCAAAGCAGCAGTGGCGCTGGGAGTGAAGCGCCTCACCGTCAAAGGAGACTCATAGCTCCTCGTCAACTTCTCCAACAAGGTGTACGAGCCAAAGGATGAGCACATGGAGGCATACCTCGCAGAGGTGCGCAAAATGGAGAAGCAATTCTTGGGTCTGGAACTACAGCATGTACCTCATGGCACCAACAAAGAGGCCGATGACATCGCCAGAAGAGCATCCAAGTGGCAGCCCCAAGAGCCTGGCGTCTTTGAGGACCGGCTCTTCAAGCCCTCGGCAGCACCTCCACCTGCGGAGCCACTGCCATCTCAAGAGGAACTCCCCCAGCCTCCAGCCTCAGGAGCCCCTGCCTGCGGCCCGACCTCGGGAGCGCGCCCCCTCTTAGCACTCGAGCCTCAGGAGGGGAGCTGGATCGAAGAGTTCAAGGCATACCTGACGCAAGGCACGCTGCCGGAGAAGGAGGAAGACGTGGAATGTGTGGCCTGGTAGGCTACGGAGTACTGCATTCATGATGGTGAGCTATACAGGAAGCGGCCAAATGATGTCTCTCTACATGTATTTCCAGGGAACATGGGAAAGAGTTGCTAGCTAACATACATGGCGGAGACTGTGGGCACCACTCGTCGTCGCGCACCCTGGTCGGCAAGGCTTTCCGCAACGGGTTTTACTGGCACACGACACTCAACGACGCGGCCGAGCTGTTGAAATCTTGTGAGGCCTGCCAGTTCCACGCCAAGCACATCCACCAGCCTGCTCAAGACCTCCAGACTATCCCGCTCTCATGGCCGTTCGCGGTCTGGGGGCTGGATATACTGGATCCATTCCCTCGAGCGCCAGGAGGCTACCGCTACCTCTACTTCGCCATTGACAAATTAACCAAGTGGGTGGAAGTGGAAGCTGTCCGCACCATCCTGGCCGGGTCAGCAGTCTAGTTCATCAATGGCCTCGTAAGCCGATTTGGGGTCCCTAACCGCATCATCACCGACAACGGCTCGCAGTTCACTAGCAATCTCTTCAAAACTTATTGTGCTAACCTTGGAACGCAGATCTGCTACGCCTTCGTGGCGCACCCCAGGAGCAACGACCAAGCTGAACGCGCCAACACGGAGGTCCTGAGGGGTCTCAAGACAAGAACCTTCAAGAACAAGCTTGAGGCCTGCGGCAGGGGCTGGCACGATGAGCTCCAATCCGTGCTGCGGTCCATCTGCACCACTGCCACCAGGCCGACAGGCGAGACCCCGTTCTTCCTCGTCTACGGAGCAGGAGTGGTTCTCCCATACAAGGTCAGGCATCGCTCTACGCGGGTCCTGGCGTTTGATGAAACACGACAGGACGCCATGCGGGGGATGGATCTCGTGCTGGGGGAGGAATGCCTCCGAGAAGCCTCACTTTGAGCTGCGAGGTACCAACATGTGCTGCGGCGGTACCACTGCCGCAGCGTCTACTCCAGGACGCTCGAGGTGGGTGATCTTGTCCTGAGGCAGGTTCTCTCCAAGGAAGGGTTGCACAAGCTCTCTCCCATGTAGGAGGGACCGTTTGGGGTCGCCCACATCTCCAGGCCTGGTGGCGCGTGCCTGGAGACGCAGGACGGGATCCCCATCTAGAACACCTGGAACATCCAGCACCTCTGGAGGTTCTAGCCATGAAGCAAGGCCCAGTGCCTGTGAAGCAAGGCCCAGTGTCTGTGAAGAATCTCCGCTCGTGACTCTCATGTAATAATGAGTGGGGCTGTACACGCCTCGGAGTCTCAGGAGTGCCGCCCTCGGGCCTCGGGGGCTCCCTCCCACGCCTAGTGGCAGCACTTAGCTCCGCGCTGGTGAGAAGACAAGAAGACTAGATTAGGTGCCGGACGCGGCTTTTCATTTTCTTTTCGTAGTTGGTCGCCCTTTCTTTTAAGTGAGAGTTTGATTTCTGGTGTTCCTTGCTGGCCTGGTTTCTTTGTCCTTGTTGCCTCCCTTTTTGCCCTCGGGTCCTCGTTTTGACCCGTTTTTCTCTCCCTCGCATGCCTCATGAGGGGGCTGGGCAGGCGCCCTCGTGAGCCTTTTCACTTTCTTGTATTTTGAAGGCACCCTCGCTCGAGCTCGCAAGCTAGCACGCCCTTCTCAGTCCGTGCCCCCTGGGTACCGCGATGCGAAGCTCAAGGTTACAGCCGGCAGTGCCTACGATCAGGGTCTAGAAGAACAAGGATTTCCTGGCAAATTTTTGCAGTTCTCGGGCGCCCCCCGAGCACAGGAGACCTCGCCAGGCATTGGCGCGTCTCGTGAGGCGGAATCTACTCCAGGCACATCAAGCTAAGTCATTCTACGCGCATACATAAAACATGACGCCGCAACACAACACAGGAATGATAAACATAGCACAACCACTTAGAAACCATAATTGTCGCACGCCCTAGCAGGGCCCCATACTTGTCTCTCTCTAATGCATGAATGGATGGGTGATGGGGGCTCCACCTACCCACCCATTTATAGCCAAGGGGAGGCCAACCGCTGGCCTCCACAATCTAAGGTAATAATGTCCTTTTTCTGCACGCAGCAGGGACTCGTCAAGTCAGGCGGTTGCCGAGGCGGCATGGGGAAACAGAGATGCCCATGTCCAACCAATCGCTAGCGTCAAGCGGGGCCACGGGCTTTTGGGGCCCGCGGCGCTCCGCGCTTGCCCCTTTGGCTACAGCTCGAATCTAAGCCCGAGTGTGCCTTGGGCCCGGGGGCTTCTGTCGGCGTTCTGGGAACAGGGGTCCCCAGACTTGCCTGCCTGCGGCCCGCAGCGTGGCTCCACCAGCAGCCCCATATGGCCCATATTCACCAGCAAACATTCAAGACCCTCGCGAGGGGCTAAGCCTCGTGAGGCGGACGATGCAAGACCTCCTCAGGGGCGGCCTCACCAGGATGGCTCGCGAGGGGCAGAGAGACCAAGGCGAGGGGCACCTTGCGAGGTTCCTATGACGCAAGCCATGACGACCGAAACTAGGCGGGCGCTAGCATGCGCAGTGTCCTCGTTTCCTCTTTGGTGCTAAAGGGGCAAGCGCAGGCGAGGTGTCCCGAGGCATCAGGCAAAGGTTTCCATATCGGTGCAACAAGACCAAGACTAGCAGGACGACAAGACGGAGGTCACCGTGGAGCCGAAGGCGGCGTCACCACCAGAGCCTTTGGCAGGCGAAGACCACTTTTGTCAGGATAGCTTGTACTAGTTGTCTCCCTTCGAATTTGGTCATTGTGGGATCCTTCCCGCTCAATATTTGGGAAGAGGACCAGGGCCTCTATAAGTAGGACCGGCCACCACCAAGGGAGGCAACTGATTCAGACCCAGATCATCCCGAACCACACAAGGTCACCACACACAAGAACACCTCTCCTCAGGAGGCTGTTATTCCCATGTAACTGTCATTCTCAGCCCAAGAGGCAATCCACCACACCACACTGGAGTAGGGTATTACACCACAACGGTGGTCTGAACCAGTATAAATCTTGTGTCTCGTGTTCTTTGGGTTCGTCAAGCTAGACTGTGAGATCGTAGAGTGTGTGAACTAGAGAGGGGAAGAGATCTTCATGCGCACTCCAGTGTTCGAACCCCAAGGGTTTTGCCAGAACCCGAAATCCGACAATAGCTATGCTCAATGAGTAGGAAGCCCCCAAGTATTTTGTAATCATGGCATACAAGACAGATCAGGAGGATAGTCATAGCTATGCTCAATAAGCAGGAAGCCCCCCTGGTGACCCACAAGTATAGGGGATCTATCATAGTCCTTTCGATAAGTAAGAGTGTCGAACCCAACGAGGAGCATAAGGAAATGATGAGCGGTTTTCAGCAAGGTATTCTCTACAAGTACTGAAATAAGTGGTAACAAATAGTTTTCTGATAAGATAATTTGTAACGAGTAACAAGTAACAAAAGTAAATAAAGTGCAGCAAGGTGGCCCAATCCTTTTTGTAGCAAAGGACAAGCCTGGACAAACTCTTATATAAGGAAAAGCGCTCCCGAGGACACATGGGAATATCGTCAAGCTAGTTTTCATCACGTTCATATGATTCGCGTTCGGTACTTTGATAATTTGACATGTGGGTGGACCGGTGCTTGGGTGCTGTTCTTACTTGAACAAGCATCCCACTTATGATTAACCTCTATTGCAAGCATCCGCAACTACAACAAAAGTATTAAGCTAAACCTAACCATAGCATGAAACATATGGATCCAAATCAGCCCCTTACGATGCAACACATAAACTAGGGTTTAAGCTTCTGTCACTCTAGCAACCCATCATCTACTTATTACTTCCCAATGCCTTCCACTAGGCCCAAATAATGGTGAAGTGTTATGTAGTCGACGTTCACATGACACCACTAGAGGCTAGACAACATACATCTCATCAAAATATCAAACGAATACCAAATTCACATGACTACTAATAGCAAGACTTCTCCCTTGTCCTCAGGAAGAAACATAACTACTCACAAAGCATATTCATGTTCATAATCAGAGGGGTAATAATGTGCATAAAGGATCTGAACATATGATCTTCCACCAATTAAACCAACTAGCATCAACTACAAGGAGTAATTAACACTACTAGCAACCTACTAGCACCAATCCCAGACTTGGAGACAAGAATTGGATACAAGAGATGAACTAGGGTTTTGAGATGAGATGGTGCTGATGAACATGTTGATGGAGATTGCCCTCTCCCAATGAGAGGAGCATTGGTGATGACGATGGCGATGATTTCCCCCTCCGGGAGGGAAGTTTCCCTGACGGAACAGCTCTGCCGGAGCTCTAGATTGGATCCGCCAAGGTTCCACCTCGTGGCGGCGGAGTTTCATCCCGAAAGGTTGCTTATTATTTTTTCTCGACGAAAGACTTCATATAGGAGAAGATGGTCATCGGAGAGCCACCTGGGGGCCCACGAGGTAGGGGGCGCGCCCTAGGGGGGGCGCCCCCACCCTCGTGAGCAGGGTGTGGGCCCCCTGGTCTTCATCTTTGGCGAGGATTTTTCATTATTTATTATAAGGTGTTCCGTTGAGTTTTAGGACTTTTGGAGTTGTGCAGAATAGGTCTCTAATATTTTCTCCTTTTCCAGCCCAGAATTCCAACTGCCGGCATTCTCCCTCCTTATGTAAACCTTGTAAAATAAGAGAGAATAGCCATAAGTATTGTGACATAATGTGAAATAACAGCCCATAATGCAATAAACATCGATATAAAAGCATGATGCAAAATGGACGTATCAACTCCCCCAAGCTTTGACCTCGCTTGTCCTCAAGCGAAAGCCGATAACAATAAATATGTCCTCATGTTTAGAGGTAGAGGCGTCGATAAAAATAAAATACGGACATGAGGGCATCATGATTATTCTCATAACAACAACATATATAGATATTTTCATATGATTACTTATGTTCAAGTGATGATCTATTCACAATGCAAAAGTATGAATCAAAAACCTTATTGAGAACCAACAAACTATAACCTCAGTCATTGAAGCAATTGCAATTTATCATAACATCAAAAAGAGTATATGTCAGAGCTAAAAGCAAGTCCACATACTCAACTATCATCTAGTCCTTCATAATTGCTAACACTCGCACAATATTTGTGGTTACGGAGTTTTAATCGAACACAGAGAAAGATAGGGGCTTATAGTTTCGCCCCACAACCTTTTACCTCAAGGGTAATGCCAACAATAATAACTCATGCTCCCCTACATCCAATTAGATACATCTATCAGGATCTTTCCAACACATTGTGCTTGCCAAAGGATAAAATGTAAAAAGGAAAGGTGAAGATAACCATGACTCTTGCATAAGGTAGAAGATAATAATAAAAGATAGGCCCTTCACAAAGGGAAGCAGAGGTTGCCATGCGCTTTTATGGTTGGATGTACAAAATCTTAATGCGAAAGAATGTCACTTTATATTGCCCCTTGTGATATGAACCTTTATTATGCAGTCTGTCACTTTTATTACTTCCACATCACAAGATCGTATAAATCTTATTTCTCCCACACTAATCATACATATTTAGAGAAATTTTTATTGCTTTGCACCGATGACAACTTACTTGAAGGATCTTACTCAATCCATAGGTAGATATGGTGGACTCTCATGGCAAAACTGGCTTAAGGGTATTTGGAAGCACAAGTAGTATCTCTACTTGGTGCTGAGAATTTGGCTAGCATGAGGGGGAAAGGCAAGCTCAACATGTTGGATGATCCATGACAACATACTTTATCTCAGATATAAGAAAACATAACCCATTACGTTGTCTTCCTTGTCCAACATCAACTCTTTAACATGTCATATTTTGATGAGTGCTCCCAATCATAAAAGATGTCAATAATAGTATATTTATATGTGAAACCTCTCTTTCCTTATTACTTCCTATTAATTGCAACGATGACAAAAGCTATGTCTGCCAACTCCCAACAACTTTTAATGATCACACTCTTTCTATGTGAAGTCATTACTATCAATAAGATCAATATGAACTTTTGTTTCTGCTTATTCTTTTTCTCTTTTCTTTTATTCACCCAAGGTCATAGCAAGAAAATCAAGCCCTTAACTCAACACTAATCTTTATTATATAGCTGACGGACTCGATTACATAGAGAGATCATAAAGAAAAACTTAAAACTAGATCATGCCATAAACTTTATTCTACAGATCATAATACTACCAAAAGAATCGAACTAAGAAAAACGGTAAAGATAAAAGTGATGGTGATACGATACGGGGGCACCTCCCCCAAGCTTGGCGGTTGCCAAGGGGAGTGCCCATACCCATGTTATTATATCTCCTTGGTTGGTGAAGAAGGTGGAGGTGTTGTTGATGATGCAGGCTTGTCATCCATCTTCCAAGGCATATGTTCACCATCATAGAAGGATGATCGTGTCTCCGGAATCCTTGAATCTGCAGCCAAACTCATTCTTTTGAATCTATTTTCATACTCACAATTTTGGTTTTGCAGGTCATAGATTTGGGCTTGGAGGTGCTCGATCTTCTCATATAGCTTGAAGATGGCCTCCTCGGTGTCCTTGGCATCCGACCTGTAGTTGTTAGTGAACTCCGCGAGCATCGTGTGGCTAGCGTTGATTCCACGCCCCACCATCCCCTGGCACTTGAAAACTTGTTGCTCCATTGCTTCGAGCCTCGTCTCCATGCTTCCGGTTCCCTTGGGTCCCTCAGCATCACGGATGTGCAGCAACCCATCACGCATCTCAATGGTTTGAGGGTGTCGCAGCACCTCTGCGAGGTAAGGGTTGATGACCTTCTCGAAGAACTTGTCCTTGGAAGCACTTGGAGACATCAGGATAATCTAGATCTGTTAGAAAAACAGCTCAAAATAAAAATAGGAGATTTTTACGTGATACGGGAGTCAAAACCCCCGGGAGATTATATAATGAATTTTTACCGACCAAAATATGTATCGTGCAAGAAAACAGAGTCCGGAAGGCACATGAGTTGCTCACGAGGTAGGGGGCGTGCCCAGGGGGTAGGGCACACCCTCCACCCTCGTGGGGCCCTCGTGTCCTTCCTGGACTGCTACTTAATTTTCTATTTTTCTAAATATTCCAAAACAGAGAAATATTGCCTTAAAAATTGTTTTGGAGTCGGTTTACTTACCGTACCACATACCTATTCCTTTTCGGAGTCTAAAATGTTCTGGAAAGTGTCTCTTATGTATTCCTCCGGGGTTACAGTTTCAATAATATTGGTTTCAACATTTATGGGATTACCTGAGATATAATGTTTGATTCTTTGACCGTTTACCACCTTCGGATTTGTGCCTTCGAAGTTGTTGATTTTTATGGCACTGGAACGATAGACCTCCTCGATAACATAGGGGCCTTCCCATTTAGAGGGAAGTTTACCTGCAAAAAATCTTAAACAAGAATTGTATAGCAATACATAATCACCTACATTAAACTCACGCTTTTGTATCCTTTTGTCATGCCATCTTTTAACCTTTTCTTTAAACAACTTGGTATTTTCATAAGGTTGGGTTCTCCATTCATCAAGTGAGCTAATATCAAATAACCTATTTTCACCGGCAAGTTTGAAATCATAGTTGAGCTCTTTAATAGCCCAATAAGCCTTGTGTTCTAGTTCGAGAGGTAAGTGACATGCTTTTCCATAGACCATTTTATGCGGAGACATGCCCATAGGATTTTTATATGCAGTTCTATAGGCCCACAATGCATCATCAAGTTTCTTGGACCAATTCTTTCTAGACCTATTGACAGTATTTTGCAAAATTAATTTGAGTTCTCTATTACTCAATTCTACTTGACCACTAGACTGTGGGTGATACAGAGATGCAATTCTATGATTGACGTCATATTTAGCCAGCATTTTACGGAAAGCACCATGAATAAAATGTGAACCACCATTAGTCATTAAATATCTAGGGACTCCAAACCTAGGAAAAATAACTTCTTTAAGCATTTTAATAGAAGTGTTATGATCAGCACTACTAGTTGGAATAACTTCTACCCACTTAGTAACGTAATCAACAACAACTAAAATATGTGTATATCCATTAGAGGCAGGAAAAGGTCCCATATAATAAAAGCCCCAAACATCAGATGGTTCAATAAAAAGTGAATAATTCATAGGCATTTCTTGACGTCTACTCATATTACCAATTCTTTGACATTCATCACAAGATAGGACAAACTTACGGGCATCCTTGAAGAGAGTAGGCCAATAAAAACTGGATTGCAATACCTTATGTGTAGTTCTATCTCCCGCATGGTGTCCTCCATAAGTTTCGGAGTGGCACTTGCGTAGGATTTGTTCCTGTTCATGCTCAGGTACACAACGTCTAATAACAGCATCACTCCTTCTTAATAAAGATGTGGGTCATCCCAAAAGTAATGTCTCAAATCATAGAAGAACTTTTTCTTTTGTTGGTATGTGAAGCTAGGTGGTATGAACTTAGCAACAATGTAATTAGCATAATCAACATACCAAGGGGTACTATGAGAAGTACTTATGACATTTAATTGTTCATCAGGAAAGCTATCATCAATAGGTAGTGGGTCATCAAGAACATTCTCTAACCTAGATAAGTTGTCTGCAACGGGGTTCTCAGCTCCTTTTCTATCAACAATATGTAAATCAAATTCTTGTAGCAAGAGAACCCATCTAATAAGTCTAGGTTTAGCATCTTTCTTCTCGATAAGATATTTAATAGCAGCATGATCAGTGTGGATAGTTACTTTAGAATCAACAATATAAGGTCTGAACTTATCACAAGCAAATACAACTGCTAAAAGTTCTTTTTCAGTAGTAGCATAATTTCTTTGAGCATTGTCTAGAGTCTTACTAGCATAATGGATAACATTTAATTTCATATCAACTCTTTGCCCTAGAATAGCACCTACAGCATAATCGCTAGCATCACACATAATTTCAAAGGGTAAATTCCAATCAGGTGGCTGAACAATAGGTGCAGAGACTAATGCTTTCTTAAGTATTTCAAACGCTTCTACACAATCATCATCAAAGACAAACGGTATATCTTTTTGCAATAAATTAGTCAGAGGCCGAGAAATTTTTGAGGAGTCCTTAATGAACCTCCTATAAAATCTGGCGTGACCAAGGAAACTTCTTATACCTTTGATGTCCTTGGGACATGGCATCTTTTCAATAGCATCAACCTTGGCTTTATCAACTTCAATACCTCTTTCAGAAAGTTTATGCCCCAAGACAATACCTTCATTAACCATAAAGTGGCACTTTTCCCAATTCAAGACAAGATTAGTTTCTTCACATCTCTGCAAAACTCGATCAAGATTGCTAGGGCAATAATCAAAAGAAGATCCATAGATGGAAAAGTCGTCCATGAAAACCTCACAAATCTTTTCTGTCGGATTTCGGGTTCCAGCAGACCCTTGAGGTTTGAACACTGGGGTACACGCGGAGATTTCGCCTCCTGCCTACCTGCACTCCTCCGCCTTGCTAGGATCTAAACTAAGGAAAGAACATCACAAGAGACGCAAGGTTTATACTGGTTCGGGCCACCATTGTGCTGTAATACCCTACTCCAGTGTGTGGTGTGGTGGATTGCCTCTTGGGCTGATGATGATGAACAATACAATGAAGAAGAGCCTCGCGAGGGTCTGTTCTTGGGTGGGGCGATGAACTGCTGGGAGGAGCTCAGTCACCCTTCTCTCTCTCTACCTGATCTTTTCTATCCTTCCAACCCCCCGGCTCCCTTTGCTCTGTGGGTGGCTGGTCCTATTTATAGAGGCCCTGGTCCTCTTCCCAAATATCGAGCGGGAAGGGAGCCAACAATGGCGGGCTAATTTGAAGGGGGACAGCTAGTATCAGCTATCCTGACAAAAGTAGTCTTCGCCTGCACAAAGCTCTGGTGATGACGCCGTCTTGGGCTCTACGGTGACCTCCATCTCGTAGTCCTCCTGGTCTTGGTCTCGTTGCACCGAAACGGCAACCTTTGCCTGACACCTTGGTACTCCGCGGCTGCGCTTGCCCCCTTTGCACCAAAGAGGAAGGGAGGACACTGCGCGGGCTGGCACCCGCCTGGCGCCCCCGGTCGTCATGGCTTGTGTCACGAGCACCTCGTGAGGTACCCCGCCTTGATCTCTTCGCCTCCTCGTGAGCCAGCCTGGCGAGGCCACGCCTGAGGAAGCTCCGCGTCGTCCGCCCCGTGAGGCTTGGCCCCTTGCGAGGGTCTTGGGTTTGTGTTGGTGAAGATGGGCCGCGCTGGGCCCCCCTTTGAGCCAGGCCGCAGGCAGGCAAGTCTGGGGACCCCCGTTCCCAGAACGCCGACAGTAGCCCCTAGGCCCAAGGCGCGCCCGGACATGGCCGTGCAGGGAGGCAGAAGGGCAAGAGCGAAGCGCCGCGGGCCCTAACAGCCCGCGGCCTTGGGCGCCGTGTGGCGGTTGATTGGATGTGGGCGCCCTGGCAACCGCGTGAGTTGATAATGGAGCGGCCTCCACCTAGGCTTTGCTTCTTACTTTCCCCGGTTGCTGCTCAGATCCCCTTTCCTGCACCTCTCCTTCCTCCAAAATTTCCAGATCCACTCCGACCGTGTGACCTAGGAAGCCATGGCGCCTCGTCAGCCCCCGGCCGTAGCTTGGTACTCGTCTGCCCTGGACCCGCCGAACGTGTCGGAGGCGAGCCTTGCCCGGTTGCGCCGGATGGCGACGATGCGGGGCATCAACGGAGCGAAGGTGTTTAAAGCCGGCTCCGCCATCCCTGAGGGTCAAGGGAGCACCTTCTATCCGCTCTTCGTAAGTGCCATTGCTGCTGGCCTGGTGCCTCCCTTCTCCGAGTTCTTCTTATCTGTGCTCCGCCACTATAAGCTACAAGCCCTGCATCTCCACCCCAACTCCGTCCTTCTCCTGGCAATCTTCGCCTATTACTGCAAGGCTCACGTAGGGGTGCAGCCCTCAGTGGCCTTGCTGCGCCACTACTTCTACCTCCGGACCTCTCGTGGTACTGCTTTCGCGTGCGCGAGCTTCATCGCGTACGGTGGCGCCATTGCCATTTCAAACCCCGGGAAAAGGATTGAGGGCTTCAGGAGCATGTGGGTCTTGGTGGATGCTGGGCGCATCCACCCTCGGCTGATCTTGCCCACGGAGCAGCCCATGAGCTCCAGCGATTGGGGTCGAGCGGAGCTCACGGACCCCCGCGCGAAGCTGATGTTGGAGAAGATGGACGCGGATCTGAGGCCGGCCAACATGGCAGCGGCGAAGCTGACCGGCGCGTTGCTGCTGAGGGAATTCCTGGAGCACCAGCTGGCCTTGCTTCGGCAGTACTCACTTCCGATGTGGAGGCCCCATCCGAGCCCCGCGGCCTTAGCCGATGGAGATCTGGCTACGGTCCTCCAATCTCTGGTCGGGGGCGATGTGGCGAGCTTGGCGGGCGCACCTATGCCCTTGTTCCTCCATGACGACTGGGAGCAGGTAGTGGAGTCCATGCCCGTCTTCAACGGGGATGGGCCCGTGCCCGTGGAAACTCCCGAGGAACCGGTGGACGTGCCCTCCGACGACTCCAGCAAAGAGGAGGAAGAAGGGGAGCGGGGAAAGTGGCCTGACTCCGAGGCGACTGATGGAGAGTCCGGGGCTCCCCTCCCCCGGCGCAGGTCCCGCGTTCTCCGCATCTCTCCGAGCGATGACGACAAGGATGACGACAAAGACGACGATGAGGACAACGACGAGAAGGATGGCGGGAGCTCGCCCCCGATTCCGAAGAAGGACAGGACTGGGCTGATCTCCCGCGGGTCTGCCCCGGCCCCGGGGCGGACCGCAGATGCGCCTTCCGCCTCCAAGCTTCCCGAGGTTGACCCTTCCAGCCGGCTTTCAGGCTTCAAATTTGGCCGGAGGCCGCTTGAGCTCACGGGCGACGACCCGTAAGCATTCGATTCTTGTCTTAATCTCTTGCTCTGCTTCAGAGGCTTGACGTCCGCATCTCTTGGGTAGGCTGGCGCCCGCCGCAAAGAAGCCTAAGGGGGCTCCCGAGGTTCCATCCGTGGCAGCGCTTCTGCCCACGAAGGAGGGTGACCGCGACGCACATGCTTCTCCTCCCCGGTTGTCCTCGCCAGGCCTGGCTGAGCCGGCTGGGGCGAGCTCAGCCCCCACGGCCCAAGTGGCTCCCGAGGTGCTCTTGCCTGCCACCGCCACTTCAGCTGTCGGGGCGCGGCAGACTCCGCCTCAGGATGCTGTGGCCGCGCTGTCGTCTTCTCCTCCTACTCCACCGGCTGCCATCTCTCCGACTCCTTCTGCCGTTCTGGATCATGCTATTGCTGAGCTGGACCGACTGTGTCAGGATCTTCTTGGCGCCGACCCCCGCTCGGTGGCCGGGCGCATGGAGCTGGCTTTAGGATGGGTTCGCTCCGACGCTCCGATTCGGGCGGCGCTGGTCCAGGCCTCGACAGCATGCGACGAGGAGAAGCAGGCCATCCTTGAGGCGAAGGCTGCTCGTGATGCAGCCCTGGGGGAGGTGGTCGACGTCCGTGGCCATTGCAAGGCGCTGGAGGGCGAACTGCAAGGTTTACGGGACCAGCTCAGGAATGAGGTCCGCCTTCGCCAAGAGCAGGAAGAAGGTGTGAAGGCTCGCAAGGTGGCTCTCAAGGAGAGGGAGGTCAAGCTCAAGAAATGCCGCGACCGCCTAGGTGCGCTCGAGCAGGAGTTGGGGGCGAGGAAGGCCTAGCTGGACGACAAGGCCCTGGTTCTTGCCGAGTGTCAGGACCCCGACTCAGTGCCACACCAATCTAGCATATAACACATCATATCACTTTGCGGCCTCACGCACGGTATTCCCACGGGTGCCACCTTACCTGGCCCGGGACCGTTTGCGCCTTTTGGCTCACGTATATGATAGTGCCGCTAGCATCCATATGACAGAGAACCCGGGCTGACATGGCTAGTCGTGAACCCAAAGTGGCACAAACTTACAGGGACAGGCATCCATGACCCAGCATCGAACGTGTCGGTCATCAGCGAGTGAATCCAAGCTGTAGCACTGGGCTAGCAGGACTCCGGTGAACCGGGCTGTAGCGGGCTAACAGGACTCCGGTATTCATCGCGTGACATTTCCCCGAAGGGACAGACACAGGAACGAAGAAGGACACATGCCGGCCAGCCTAAGTGTTCCGGAGCAGTAGCAAGCTACCATGGCTCAGTGGAAACACTAGGAGACATTTCCCGGTAAGAGAGGCTACTAAGGATAAACAACTAGATAGTCAGATCCCACACATACCAAGCATTTCAATAACATACACACAATATGCTCGATATGTGCAAATACAACATGGCATCACAACATGACTCTACAACTCAAGTATTTATTCATTAGGCTCCGAGGAGCGAGATATTACAAACAGGGGTCTCATGACCCAATATTCAGAGCATACAAGTCAAAGCACAAGCGGAAGCTATCATGTCTGAGTACAGACATCTATAAATGGAAAAAGGCTGAGAAGCCTGACTATCTACCAGATCCTGCCGAGGGCACAAGATCGTAGCTGAGGTAACAAGCTAAACATCGAAGTCCACGCGGAACTACTAGCGAGACCGAAGTCTCTCTGCAAAAACATAAAATAGGCAAACGTGAGTACAAATGTACCCAGCAAGACTTACATCAGAACTAACTACATATGCATCATTATCAACAAAGGGATGGTGGGGGTTTAACTGCAGCAAGCCAGCTTTGACTCGGTGGCTATCCTGAACTACGACTGCAAGTAACTCTTTTGAGGTGGCGCACACGAGTCCACATATTCACCATATCAATACACCACTATGGATCCGCTCCCGTCTCCCTACGAGAACGCCATCCATAGCACTCACGCTTATCTTGCATATTTTAGGGGTATCCACTTTCACTTGTCTATGAACTGATATAAGCAACCCATAAGTCCTTTACCACGGACCCGGCTATTCGAATAGATGATGTTAACCCTGCAGGGGTGTACTTCTTCATACATGTTTACACCACTTAGCGTCTGCACATGACATGTGCTCGGCAGACTTCAAGCGAAAGCCGACGTGGGCGTAGACCACGACCTACCTAAACACCTAAGTCTCTAGTCCAGGTTTATCGCCTATCCAGGTTCCATCCGCAGGGAGTCCGGCCGAGGTTTCCCATACGGCCCCGAACGATGTGTACAGGGTTCCTGAGATACCTAACGGGTATTCGGTACACCGTGCCACGTACCTACCGCATCACAGCCCACCCCGCAGGTCAGCGCTGTCCACGGCCTCCAGTAAGCTACAAACACCAGAAACTACTTGCAACTCCTGGACAGAGGACTAGGGTGAATAAGAAGTCAAGTGGGGTCATATTTCAGGGCCCAATGCATGGTAGTAGCTGAAATCATGGATCACAAACACAGAACTCAGTTCCTGAGGACGGCTTCAATGAGACAACCCACCATGTACTCCTACATGGCCTCTCACCGTTACCTTTTACCAAATCGTGTTCACACACTTAGCTCACACACAGTAGGACATGTTCACACACCTCTGATTCATCCCCGATGAATCAGACCTGACTCAACTCTAAGCAGTAGCAGGCATGACAAACAAACATGAATGAGTAGGCACAACAGGGCTCAAACAACTCCTACTCATACTAGTGGGTTTCATCTATTTACTGTGGCAATGACAGGTCATGCAGAGGATAAAGGGGTTCAGCTACCGCAGCAAGTAACAAATGACTCGTTGTTGTCCTAATGCAGTAAAAGAGAGCAGGGCGAGAGAGTAGGATTGTATCGGAATGAACAAGGGGGTTTTGCTTGCCTGGCACTTCTGAAGATAGTATTGAGTCTTCATCAGTGTCGACGATCACATCGTCGGTATCACGTCTATCGAGAGGGGACAAATACCGGCAACACAGAAGGGAACACAATCAATGCAATGCACAATATGATGCATGATCATGACATGGCAAAATGAGTGTGTTGGGCTAATGCAACTATAAACCAGATTAAATGAAGTTGGTTTGAACTGAGGGTTCAAATTCCAACTCCACATGTGATTATTTAAATGCCATTCATTTCATTTGTCCTAAACAGTAGTGATAAGTTGTTCTAACATGCATGAAAATGGTACAGATGGATAGATTGGATTTTTCTGATCATTTTTCATATATAACTTATTTCATTTGGAGTTACGGTTGATTTTATATGATTTTTAGAAGTTTAGGCCATTTTCTGGATTTTCAGAATATTAATAATTCCAGTAATTCATTATTGCGTCAGCCTGACGTCAGTGTGACGTCAGCAGGTCAACAGGTCACTGTCCAGTCAAACCTGACAGTGGGTCCCGCATGTCAGTGTAATTAGCTTAACTAAATAAATTAATATTAGATTAACTCCTAATCTAGGTTTGACCAGGGGCGGGGCCCACATGGTCAAATGGGTCAACCCCACCGGCGACATGACGCCGGCGAGGCCCGAGACGGCGGCGCGGTCCGGAAACGCAGCACGGGCCACGGTTCGGGGCGCGGATGGCACCGTTGGAACCCTGGGCCTCGTCCGCGTCGGCTGGTGCTAGAGGGGTCGCCGGAGACGACCTAAATCGACGGCGGTGTCCGCTTCCGCGGCGGCCGGAGTTCGGGCACCGACCGATTCGACGCTATGGTGCACTACGGGAGGAACTGGTGGTGGCTACGGGCTCCTGGCGATGTGCTGAGCACGGTGACGCGCTCGGTTTCAAGCTTACGCGTCTGTGGCCACGACGGCGACATGGCCGGCGGAGCCGAGCTCTCGGCCGTGATGGCCAACGGGGTTAGAGGGCGGCTCGAGCGACGTGGCTAGGGGAGAAAGAAGAGGAGCTCACGGGGAGTTGGCCGGTGCAGATGGAGAGGCCGGGGAAGCGTCAGGGAGGGCACACGGTCGCCGGCGATCTCGGCGGCCGAAGCTTGAAGAAGAGGTCGGGGAAGCCGCTGCAGGGCGCGTCCGCTCGTGTGGCTTGGCGGGGACGGTGTAGAGGTCAGCGGCGGAGCTTCTGGACCTGGCGGCGGGGCGAGAGAGGGCTGGTGGCTGCGGCTATGGCGAACGGCGGCGGTGGGCGTGTTCGGTGGCGCGTGAGAGAACGAGACAGAGGAGGGAAACGAGGGAGAGGGAGAGAGCGAGGGGGTCCAGGGGGTCGGGGCGGCGCCGAGGAGATGACGCGCGGCGTCGCGGTGGCCAGGCGACGCAGGCAGGCAGCCTGGTGGCGTGGCGAGCTCGGGCGCGTGCGCCGTGTCCCTCCTCTGCCTACTGGCACGAGGAGGAAGGCGACAGGGAGGAGGAGGTGGGCTGGGCTGCTGGAGGAGCTGGGCTAGGTAAGTGGCCCAGGTGGGCTTCCTCTCTCTCTCTCTTTCTTGTTTCAGTTTTCTATTTTTTTCTGTTTTGTTTTGATTTAGTAAAAATACTAAACCATTTGAATAAATGCTGAAAATAATTGTGGGCACTTATGAAATTATTTCTAACAGCCCTCAACCATTATCAATATTATTTGGGCAATTAAAATATTTATAGGAATTAAATGCCCAAATGCAACTACTTAATGGATTAATTCAAAAATCCAGAGTGACCTAGAAAATGTGCACCATTTTTGGCAGAGATTCTGGACCAAAACAAAAATGATGAACATTTATGAAGGGCATTTTGGGTTCATTGAAAAAGATTTTAGTAAACCCTAGTTGCTAAGGAGGGGGGGGTGCTGGGGGTTCTGTCATCCCCAATTCAACTTAAATAAAATTTAAACATGATGCAACAAAATGCAAACACTAGACAGCACCAGAAGCTAGGGATGTGACAACTCACCCCCACTAAACAAGAATCTCGACCCGAGATTCAAGCGTAGGGTAAGACGAAGGGAAAACGCCAACTAACATAATCTTCACGATCCAGGGTGCACTCCATAAGAGTGTTGATTTGATCACCATCATTATCTTGATGTCTTGCTCCGAGAACTCCAACCGTCATGACAACGAGAGGAGAAAGAAAACTCTAGAAGGATCGATTTTCTCGAAGGTCGAACAACTCAGGATTAACTCTCGGAATGAGACATAGCAACATCTCTCGAGCTGAGAGACGAAGCACACATCCATAGGAATGGGGTGAAGCAGATGACGAAGGTTCACTAGGTAGACAACAATTTCACGCTTAAGAAGGTGGTAATCGGTTGTCAACGCAGCGAGGAGTTGGGTTGCCATGATACCATATCGAGACACCTGAGGGATGGTGACTCGTAGATATATATCCCCCGTAAGTGGCAAAAAGAATTACCTTTGATATATAGATCATTGAGACTCTCCATATCAGCCTAGGGCAAATCACAATCGATCATTTGGAGGAGTTCGGTGGAATGACATTCCGGGCCAGAATGGATGATGTGGATTACCTTGTTGAAGACAACACAAGGGATGATTTTAGTAACTGGGGGGGGGGGAATCTCAACAATAGAGAGTGAGTCCACTGTTTTGAAAAGTTATAGCATAACCGAGGAAACTGAGAGCATCCCAGTTAGTGTCGATGATAACACCTAGCGCTTGTACATGCTCTCAAGAACTTGAGCATTTCCATATTCATCAGGGTTTACCAATCTCCGTGTCAAGGATCCTGGCAACACAACATACTACCATGATGAATAATGATGGATGATGCAGATGCAAAGGAAGATAACACCTTCTCAGATTTTACCTTAGCGAGGCTAAGGAAACAAAATCTGGATGATCGACCGAGAGACATTTGACACTCTGCTTCTAATGTTCTCCTTGATGTACTAGCGTATCCCATTCCTTGAAATGGTCTGGTATCTAGAACATCAAGTAAAGGTCGGACTTTGGAAACACAAAAATCATAAGGCATAACTAGGGAGTAAATCCTACGAAGTCCTTATGGGGAGGTGGCCAACTTCTTCAATCAAGATACTACAATAATAGGTCTTCCGGCGGGGTGTGTTGGCCACGACATCCACTTTACCGGTTACAGAGTGACCAATATTATAATCCTTGGAAAACATTTCAACCATCATATCTGCCTGAGATTCAGATCCGGTTGGTGTCAGAATATTCTAGACTCATCGAGTCTAGAAAGTAAAATGAAAGTTTGCAACACAAATCGACGAGATAACATTACGAGATTCTCGGGGAGTGAACTATGGTAGTAAGCTCCAAAACATGAGCTGGTACTACTACACACATGTGAACACGCTGTCTCAGACAAGCATGACCACGTGGTAGTCTTATAATAAAACACTACCGAGTTCAGGTGGGGAAACCATCAACAAGGATATCGAAGTCCTTGCATAAGGCATGCTCTTAAGAAGGAACTTCTTCTCCTTGAACAAATCAATCGGTGGCTTGGTGTGCTCGGGACACATATGGAATGAAGGTTGCAAGTCTCCAGACCACAGAATACTTCGCACGTATGCATGACTGACTTGGGATGATTCCAGAGGAAGCAAAACTAACTTTCTCAAATTCACGGCGGCAACTTTCACGAAATGCACGTGTATAAGAGGAAGTCACTCCTTTCATCAAACAAATACTTCATGAGCTAGCATGAAGAAAATGCTTTCAAAAGTTTCCAACACTAACTTGTTGTCCAACAAAATCATGGAGGAGATAAGGATGTTGTCAATGGGCTCAACAACAATTCATCTGGGTTTCCTTTTAAAAGGAATTCCATAGTTAAGTGAACATGTGATAGCATTGGTCAGACCCAAAAGATATAATGGTGTATGCTCGAGGGATCAACCACGAGTAAGACAACATTACAATATCGTTGGTTCTTGTCTGATTGGATGATAGCCCATACTCCAATCAAAGGTTGGATAAAAATGATAGGTCCATTAACTGATGACGAGGTTCAGTCGATGAAAATATCAACTTTCTTCAACACACATACAAGACATCCCTTATAATGAACTATATCGGACAAGCTTCTATCTTCCAACTCTCCAAGTTGATGCATAGCTTAACCAACTAGCTCAGGGGTATCCAACACGGATTCTTGGAGAAAGGGTGGTTTACAGGATAAACCAACTTGATCACGAGCTCAACATAACAGTCAGGTGACAACCTGGTGATACTTTCGAGAAGATATTCGGAAAATCACGAACCACCGATATGTTACTAAGATCGAGAACAATCTTGCTTTTCAGGGCAAGACGATATGATCAAATGAGCGAGGACTTTACAAAATCCTAACTCATCAATCGAAATGTGCACCAGAAAGATGGACAAGGTAGCACGATCAATCTTAGAATGATGATTCAAGAACCAACACGTTAAGAATGAGGTTATTGTCCATTTAACTACCAAGCAACAAGGTTGCTAGGAGTATTGATTTCACACATCACGATTCACTTGTCGACATTCCGGTTATAACAACACGGGAACCGAGAAATGAATAATGATGGAGAGAAGTATCACTGCACCAAGAATTCATAGGATGGTGTGCAATTCCCATGATAATCTTAATATAAAGATGGTAACACTCCAGGGTGGAACAGAACAAAAACTGGATTAGTATTTTGATCTGCGGAGTACAACTGCTAAGACCCAATCCTGGGTATGGATGAGGTACTGGAGTTTGTTTCTCCTAGTCATTCTGGAATAGAATGGCTTGACGGACCACAAGAGTAATAGGCATCGATGAATGAACGCACGCATACTCTTGACTATCAATTGATAGACGAGGGTCGGAAGACAACTAAAGCGGGACAACTCAAAGGAACATACGGTTTTATGAGTTGTGGATGCATAGATTAGTATGTTGAACCAAGTTCAACAAAAAATTTCCGGATAACCCATGCAGAAAAGTTGAACTAGCAGAGTCGCAATATAGAATAGAGAACCCATCGAGAGCACTCCTGTTATGATGTTTTGATCCAACAAACTACTGCCATAAGTGGTTCATAGTATTTGGAAGAGGGAAAATACCATGGACCTCGAGGACTAATGCAAAAGTTACTAATTTCCTAAAGGAACTAGCAACACTATCAACATGAGGTAAATGGTGTGAATCTCGGGTTCAGAACCCAGAAATAGAATTCCTACTAACTAAATGGCATCACGGGATGCTTTCGATAATGACGGCCAGAATCATCACACTGGAAACACAGATCATGGCTAGACCACTAGATGATCCCCTAAGCACTTAGGGTCATAATTATTAACTCCAACATATATGTCGAGGCAATAAAGTACCTCAACTCACTAATTTGTGTGATTAATCTGACCAAAAGGACATCGGGAATGGGAAGAAGGGATTTGCAAATGCATCAGACTGTTTAGAAACCTGGGATGACTCGGACAGCATAACGGCTATAAATGCTCAAAAAAGATTTGAGACATTCACAAAAATGGTGGCATAACCACTCGGAAGCACAATATCAAGGTTTCGAGATCAACAGTTAACGTATGGAAGTAGTAGAAATTGAATAGAGGCTTAAGTCCAACAATTCTATAAGTCTACGGATTAGTAACACGTGATCCTGACAGAAAGAAGAGATAGCCTAGTTCTTAATCCCCGTAGAAGAGAAGATGATGACTCAGATCAGAAGGCCATGAGGTATAAGGAGTAAAAGAGCCTTACGTTTCAACCCACAATCAATTCCCCTAAGTATAACTAAAGAATTTCTAGACTTGACTTCGACCAGTTTGGCTTGGTAATCCTACAGGCAGTCAAGCTCTAATACCAACGCTGTCAGGACCCCGACTCAGTGCCACACCGATCTAGCATATAACACATCATATCACTTTGCGGCCTCACGCACGGTATTCCCACGGGTGCCACCTTACCTGGCCCGGGACCGTTTGCGCCTTTTGGCTCACGTATATGATAGTGCCGCTAGCATCCATATGACAGAGAACCCGGGCTGACATGGCTAGTCGTGAACCCAAAGTGGCACAAACTTACAGGGACATGCAACCATGACCCAGCATCGAACGTGTCGGTCATCAGCGAGTGAATCCAAGCTGTAGCACTGGGCTAGCAGGACTCCGGTGAACCGGGCTGTAGCGGGCTAACAGGACTCCGGTATTCATCGCATGACATTACCCCGAAGGGACAGACACAGGAACGAAGAAGGACACATGCCAGCCAGCCTAAGTGTTCCAGAGCAGTAGCAAGCTACCATGGCTCAGTGGAAACACTAGGAGACATTTCCCGGTAAGAGAGGCTACTAAGGATAAACAACTAGATAGTCAGATCCCACACATACCAAGCATTTCAATAACATACACACAATATGCTCGATATGTGCAAATACAACATGGCATCACAACATGACTCTACAACTCAAGTATTTATTCATTAGGCTCCAAGGAGCGAGATATTACAAACAGGGGTCTCATGACCCAATATTCAGAGCATACAAGTCAAAGCACAAGCGGAAGCTATCATGTCTGAGTACAGACATCTATAAATGGAAAAAGGCTGAGAAGCCTGACTATCTACCAGATCCTGCCGAGGGCACAAGATCGTAGCTGAGGTAACAAGCTAAACATCGAAGTCCACGCAGAACTACTAGCGAGACTGAAATCTCTCTGCAAAAACATAAAATAGGCAAATGTGAGTACAAATGTACCCAGCAAGACTTACATCAGAACTAACTACATATGCATCATTATCAACAAAGGGGATGGTGGGGTTTAACTGCAGCAAGCCAGCTTTGACTCGGTGGCTATCCTGAACTACGACTGCAAGTAACTCTTTTGAGGTGGCGCACACGAGTCCACATATTCACCATATCAATACACCACTATGGATCCGCTCCCGTCTCCCTATGAGAACGCCATCCATAGCACTCACGCTTATCTTGCGTATTTTAGGGGTATCCACTTTCACTTGTCTATGAACTGATATAAGCAACCCAGAAGTCCTTTACCGCGGACACGGCTATTCGAATAGATGATGTTAGCCCTGCAGGGGTGTACTTCTTCATACATGTTTCCACCACTTAGCGTCTGCACACGACATGTGCTCGGCAGACTTCAAGCGAAAGCCGACGTGGGTGTAGACCACGACCTACCTAAACACCTAAGTCTCTAGTCCAGGTTTATCGCCTATCCAGGTTCCATCCGCAGGGAGTCCGGCCGAGGTTTCCCATACGGCCCCGAACGATGTGTACAGGGTTCCCGAGATACCTAACGGGTATTCGGTACACCGTGCCACGTACCTACCGCATCACAGCCCACCCCGTGGGTCAGCGCTGTCCACGGCCTCCGGTAAGCTACAAACACCAGAAACTACTTGCAACTCCTGGACAGAGGACTAGGGCGAATAAGAAGTCGAGCGGGGTCATATTTCAGGGCCCAATGCATGGTAGTAGCTGAAATCATGAATCACAAACACAGAACTCAGTTCCTGAGGACGGCTTCAATGAGACAACCCACCATGTACTCCTACATGGCCTCTCACCGTTACCTTTACCAAATCGTGTTCACACACTTAGCTCACACACAGTAGGACATGTTCACACACCTCTGATTCATCCCGATGAATCAGACCTGACTCAACTCTAAGCAGTAGCAGGCATGACAAACAAACATGAATGAGTAGGCACAACAGGGCTCAAACAACTCCTACTCATACTAGTGGGTTTCATCTATTTACTGTGGCAATGACAGGTCATGCAGAGGATAAAGGGGTTCAGCTACCGCAGCAAGTAACAAATGACTCGTTGTTGTTCTAATGCAGTAAAAGAGAGCAGGGCGAGAGAGTAGGATTGTATCGGAATGAACAAGGGGGTTTTGCTTGCCTGGCACTTCTGAAGATAGTATTGAGTCTTCATCAGTGTCGACGATCACATCATCGGTATCATGTCTATCGAGAGGGGACAAATACCGGCAACATAGAAGGGAACACAATCAATGCAATGCACAATATGATGCATGATCATGACATGGCAAAATGAGTGTGTTGGGCTAATGCAACTATAAACCAGATTAAATGAAGTTGGTTTGAACTGAGGGTTCAAATTCCAACTCTACATGTGATTATTTAGATGCCATTCATTTCATTTGTCCTAAACAGTAGTGATAAGTTGTTGTAACATGCATGAAAATGGTACAGATGGATAGATTGGATTTTTCTGATCATTTTTCATATATAACTTATTTCATTTGGAGTTACGGTTGATTTTATATGATTTTTAGAAGTTTAGGCCATTTTCTGGATTTTCAGAATATTAATAATTCCAGTAATTCATTATTGCGTCAGCCTGACGTCAGTGTGACGTCAGCAGGTCAACAGGTCACTCTCCAGTCAAACCTGACAGTGGGTCCCGCATGTCAGTGTAATTAGTTTAACTAAATAAATTAATATTAGATTAACTCCTAATCTAGGTTTGACCAGGGGCGGGGCCCACATGGTCAAATGGGTCAACCCCACCGGCGACATGACGCCGGCGAGGCCCGAGACGGCGGCGCGGTCCGGAAACGCAGCACGGGCCACGGTTCGGGGCGCGGATGGCACCGTTGGAACCCTGGGCCTCGTCCGCGTCGGCTGGTGCTAGAGGGGTCGTCGGAGATGACCTAAATCGACGGCGGTGTCCGCTTCCGCGGCCGCCGGAGTTCGGGCACCGACCGATTCGACGCTATGGTGCACTACGGGAGGAACTGGTGGTGGCTACGGGCTCCTGGCGATGTGCTGAGCACGGTGACGCGCTCGGTTTCAAGCTTACGCGTCTGTGGCCACGACGGCGACATGGCCGGCGGAGCCGAGCTCTCGGCCGTGATGGCCAACGGGGTTAGAGGGCGGCTCGAGCGACGTGGCTAGGGGAGAAAGAAGAGGAGCTCACAGGGAGTTGGCCGGTGCAGATGGAGAGGCCGGGGAAGCGTCAGGGAGGGCACTCGGTCGCCGGCGATCTCGTCGGCCGAAGCTTGAAGAAGAGGTCGGGGAAGCCGCTGCAGGGCGCATCCGCTCGTGTGGCTTGGCGGGGACGGTGTAGAGGTCAGCGGCGGAGCTTCTGGACCTGGCGGCGGGGCGAGAGAGGGCTGGTGGCTGCGGCTATGGCAAACGGCGGCGGTGGGCGTGTTCGGTGGCGCGTGAGAGAACGAGACAGAGGAGGGAAACGAGGGAGAGGGAGAGAGCGAGGGGGTCCAGGGGGTCGGGGCGGCGCCGAGGAGATGACGCGCGGCGTCGCGGTGGCCAGGCGACGCAGGCAGGCAGCCTGGTGGCGTGGCGAGCTCGGGCGCGTGCGCCGTGTCCCTCCTCTGCCTTCTGGCACGAGGAGGAAGGCGACAGGGAGGAGGAGGTGGGCTGGGCTGCTGGAGGAGTTGGGCTAGGTAAGTGGCCCAGGTGGAGGAGCCCGGCCCCGTGCATGCCTCACCCAGCGTTGGTCCCGACCGGAAACCAGGACGGGGCCAAGGAGTGAGGGGCCACGTGACAAGTTAGGCTCCTGAGCCGCAATGCTCAGGAGTCCCCCTTGGTGCACGAACAGCAAGTAGGGAGGTGTGATGCGGGTGGATCTATCGTTCCATGTCTGCAGAGCCCGGCCGCGCGCGTACCTCACCCAGCGTTGGTCCCGACCGGAAACCAGGACAGGGCCACGGTGTGAGGGGCTATGTGACCAGTTAGGCTCCTGAGTCGCGATGCTCAGGAGTCCCCCTTTATGCTCAAACGGCCTTCATACCTTGGCTCCGCTCGGGGAGAGACGCACGACGAACTAGGCCCGGGGGGACCTAGCTGGGTGGCGTGCGTCTGGGTGTGACCCAGGCGCAGCCCCCGTGCCCAGCCCCCTCGCGCGGCACTCCCGAGGGAAGGCGTTACGATGAGGCTAGACACTGAGCTCTGGGCTCCCTGAGGTTGGTGCAGCCCGGGGGCCACCCTCAGTTGTTTATCACCAGCGCAGAACATAGCGCTACCGTATGTGTACGGGCATAGCCGCTCCTCGGCAGTGTCGTCAGCCAGCGCGGAGCATGGTGCTTCCACTGGTACGTGGGAGGGGGCCCCCTCCGGGAGGAGCCCCCGGGGCGTGTACAGCCCCGTCCTGACACGTGGCTGGCACGGTAGGGCCTGGCGAGGTGTATCTAGGCACCCGTGAGCCAGCGCGGGACTCAAGGGGTCCTACCTCTAGGCGGGTTGCGCCTGGAACTGGGCCTTATCTTGTGATGTGTCCCTGCAAATTTGGTTAGATCTCGGCACTCTACGTCCTCGGGTCCCGGCCCTCGAGCTGGTCTCAGCCGTCGCTGGTATGCCAGGTCGCGATGCCATGGACAAGGCCAGAGGGTGAGGGCTCGAGAGCCAGTAAGATCCCTGAGTCGCGATGCTCAGGTACCCCCCCCTTTAACGTGCAAGTGGTCGGCATGGAGAAGAAGAGGTGCCGTGGACCGGCATCAAATAATCAAGCATGGTGGGTCTAATGCATAATCGGAAATAAACACAAACGGGATACATGCCGTTGGGCCTGTCCCGAGCGGCTTGGGGATCATGCAGCCCGAGGGGCGCCCCCAACAAGGTAAGCTAACAACATGGAATAAAAAAGGGATACACGCCGCAGGGACGGACCCACGCGGCCTGCGAATAATGCATCACTAGGGGGGTGCTCCCAGCTGGAAATAAAACTCGAAAGATGTCACCTGATGATGTTGAGGATGAAGGAGCGTTGATGTAGCAAGCTCGGTGGGCTGCGGGAGCCGATCCTCACGAGCCCCCAGGCCCAGGGGCCTCGGGAGGCTCCGGAGGCGCCGGCGGCTCCTCACAGGCCATCTCCATCCCTGCCAGGGCTGCAAAACGCCTGGACTCTCGTGCCTCCATGATGCCCCTCATGAGGCACCGGTACGTGTCAGCCGCATTCGGCAAGCCGTAAGGCATGCGAACGTAGCTGTGGGGTGGGCCTCCGCAGCGCCCCACTCGCGAGGGCCAGAGGCGCTCCAGAGAGGCGACTCGGTTGAGCCCTGATATGTCGATGCAGACGCGCAGCCCACCATCCTCGCCTGGATGGGGAGCCACTGCTGGTAGGCGGCGGCCGCCTTTCATGACTCCTGACTCCTGTAGCTCCTGAATGGCCTCGCTGATGAACTCCTGAGGGTCTGGGTCTCGTTGCCTTGCTCCTTCTTGAGGGAAACATGCTTCAAAACACGCCTCCAGGTGGTGCCCAAGCGCCTCCCTCGTGACCCTAGCTAGGTCGGTGGCCCTCTAGGGGAGAGCCCCCGAGCCCTGCCTGAGGAGGGCGCCGGGCGCGCTTTCCTATGCGATGGAAGGAGGTTCCCCCTGGGCAGGCGTGGGCCCAGAGTGGCCTGCCTCCTGAGTGGTCGGGCTGGACGATGTCTTCTTCTTCTTAGGGGCGGTCTTGGGAGGCCTCCTGCTTCCACGATCCGGGTCTTCCAGTGACGCGGCCTGAAAGGCTCGTTCTAGGGAACACACCGCGTCCTTCTCTTCACATGGCACCGTGATGACTCTGCCGCTTCCTGGCATCTTGAGGACGTTGTAGCTGGGGTGAGTTACGACCATGAACTTGGCCAGCGCTGGGTACCCAAGGATGGCGTTGTACGGCAGGTGAATGTGAGCAACGTCGAAGTCGATGAGCTCAGTGCGGTAGTTGTCGCGTGCCCCGAAGGTGACAGGGAGGCGGACCTGCCCAATCGGGACCGTGGAGCCGTCGGTGACACCGGAGAAAGGCTTGGTTGGCTGAAGCTGGCTGTAGGGCACTTGGAGGTTATTGAATGTTTCCACGGACAGGACGTTGAGCCCTGCACCGCCATCGATGAGGGTCTTGGTGACCACCACATTGCTGATGATTGGGGAACAAAGCATCGGGAGAACTCCGGCTGTAGCCGCACACTTGAGTTGATCTGGTGAGCTGAACGGGATGGCACACGCCGACCACCTGAGAGGGCGCGTGGCTTCGAGCCTGGGGAGAACTGCGTTCACTTCATGGGCAAACTGCTTGAAGATGCGCTGGGAGGCTGGGGCTTGTGGCCCGCCCAGGATGCAGGTGATCGCGCGCGGCTCCTGGAAGCCCCCAGCCCCCTCGTCCTGGTGGCAGTCCTCGTTTCTCCTTGGCTGCAGCGGTAGTGGTGGGAGGCCTGCGTTACCTTGCGGGCGATCCTCGCGAGGCTGATCCCTCCAGTCTCCCTCGCGAGGCTGATGTAACACCCCGGATATAACTTTCCCTATTTGTACTCCAACTCTTGCCGTTTCCGGCGTTAAGTTATATTTATTTCCTCGGGTTCGGGTTTTGCCTCCGTGTGTTGTTATCATTGTCATGCATCTCATATCATGTCATCATGTGCATTGCATTCGCATACGTGTTCGTCTCATGCATTCGAGCATTTTCCCCGTTGTCCGTTTTGCATTCCGGCGCTTCGTTCTCCTCCGGTGGTCATTTCTAGCTTTCTTTCGTGTGTGGGGATTAAACATTTCCGGATTGGACCGAGACTTGCCAAGCGGCCTGGTTTACTCCGGTAGAACGCCTGTCAAGTTTTTCGTATCATTTGGACTTCGTTGATACTCCAACGGTTAACCGAGGGACCGTAAAGGCCTCGTGTGTGTTGCAGCCCACCACCCTCCAATTTGGCCCAAAACCCACCAAACTCTGCTCCATGTCCTAGAGCGTTCGATCACGATCGCGTGGGCCGAAAACCGCACCTCATTTGGACTCTCCTAGCTCCCTCTATGCCTATAAATAGCCCCTCCTCCGAAATCCCGGATCTCCTCGTCCAAACCTAGAAAAGTCCTCCTCGCGCCGGCCGGACACGTCGTCCCCGGCCGGACAGTCCGCCGCCTCCGCCAGCCAACCAGCAGCCGCCACGTGGCCCGGGCGAGCCCCCACATCGCCGCCGCCGCCGAGGCCCGCCCGAGCCCGCGGGAGGCCCTCCCCGGCCCATTCATCGCGCCGCCCCGCGCCTCCTTCTCCTCCCTCGCCCGCCCCGCCACCCGCCGCGAGCCCGCCCCCTCCGCCGCCGCCGCACGCCGCCGCGCCGCCTCCGCCGGCCCTCGCCGCCCTCGCGACCGCTCGCCCGCGCCCGGCCGATCCTCCCACTCGCTTGCCCCGCCGCTTCTCCGGCTCGCAGAGCCGGCACTCGCCGGCCCGCCTCAGATCGCGCGCACGTCAAACCCTAGATTCTCGGGGTGATATTTTCGTCTAAGTCCCAGTTTTCTCAGATCCAAGGGCCATGTTCGTAGCTCCGATTGCATCCGTTAGGATTCATGCATATAGGCATATCAAAATGTTCATCTCAGAGAGTACATCATTTCATTCCATTGCATCATTTTCATTTGAGTCATCTTGATGCCCGAAATGCTGTTAGAAGAGGGCTACTTGAGTTTAATTGTCAGATCTGCTACTCCGTTTAGCTTTTTGTCATTTTTGCCATGATTATTGTGTGCATGATATGCCCTGATGCTCTACATGTGTTTTGTTAAGGGTTTTGTCATCTTTCCAGAGGTGCAACCCATGTATTTTTAGGATGTGTGTGGTGACTTGTGCAAGCTTGCAAAGTGGTGCACTTGCTAAGTCTGTTTTCAGGGACTTAGTAATTTCACTAAGTCCTGGAGCTGTTTATCTCATGATGCCATATGTTCTTGTTGTTTCCTAGTGATCCGTGCCTCTTTTGAGGATGATCAGTAAGGGAGTTTTGTTAATCTTGTAGTGCTCTATCCATCCATGTCTTTGTTTGCAATTATGGAGCACCCTAGCTTGAGTCAATCGAGCTCTACTTTTGCTACTTTGTGAATCTGGGCAGATTGTCAACTTGTTTGCAATTTTGCCGGTGATGTTGTAGTTGATCCGTGCATGCTATGCTATTGTTCTTGCCATGTCTAGCTTGCATTTTGTGCCTTCTTGATGGATGTATGCTTGTCTTGCCATGACTTGCACCGTAGTGAGTGCATCGAGCTCGTAAACATGCCTACTTGAGTTATATTTCAGCATGTGTCCAGTTTTCACTAAGTCTGAAAACTGATTATGTTTTTGCTATGTTCACATGCTTGCAATTGTATTTTCTGATCCCTTTTGGCTCAAGGTCACTAAGGGATTTTTGTTAAGCTCTTTGAGTAGCTCAATGCCAAGTTTTACTTTGCCATGTTCAGGTCCTGTAGCATGTAGTTTTGTTGCTCCGAAGAGGGCTACCTGATCTGAAATTCCAGACAAGTGTTAATTTCACTAAGTCTGAGATCTGTTTGCCATTTGCATTTTTGCCATGCTTGTTTGAACCTGTTAATGGATGAATTGGCCGTAGCTCAGTGCTAGACTTTTGTTAAGCATCTTGTAGAAATCCCTGCCATGTATTTTGTTGTCATGTTTGGTTGCTGTAGCATGTTCATTTCATTGCATTTAGTTGACTACTTGCTGTAAATCGCAGACCGGTGTCATTTTTGAATCGCTTGCCATTTCCAAACCGTAACTCCGATTCCGGCGTTCTTTATATCGTTTTCAAGCGATTTCATCTCATCTTTCCAGTGGCACACTTGGATTTCCAAGTTGAGGCCAGGTTCATGCATTTCCTGTCATATCTTGCATTTTGCATCCCGCATCGCATCCCGCATAGCATATCATCATTTGCATCATATTGCTTGATCTTGCACGTGGTTGATTGTATCCTTGTTGCTTGTTTGTCTTGTTTGGGTAGAGCCGGGAGACGAGTTCGCTAACGAGGAGCCCGTTGAGTTTGCTTTCGAGGATCCAGTCAACTCTGACAACTGTGCAGGCAAGATGATCATACCCTCGAAATCACTACTATCTTTGCTATGCTAGTTTGCTCGCTCTTTTGCTATGCCAATGCTACGATGCCTACCACTTGCTTGCAAGCCTCCCAAATTGCCATGTCAAACCTCTAACCCACCATTGTCCTAGCAAACCGTTGATTGGCTATGTTACCGCTTTGCTCAGCCCCTCTTATAGCGTTGCTAGTTGCAGGTGAAGATTGGAGGCCGTTCCTTGTTGGAACATTTATTTACTTGTTGGGATATCATTATATTGCCTGGTTATCTTAATGCATCTATATACTTGGTAAAGGGTGGAAGGCTCGGCCTCTCGCCTAGTGTTTTGTTCCACTCTTGCCGCCCTAGTTTCCGTCATATCGGTGTTATGTTCCCGGATTTTGCGTTCCTTACGCGGTTGGGTTATAATGGGAACCCCTTGATAGTTCGCCTTGATTAAAGCTTTTCCAGCAATGCCCAACCTTGGTTTTACCATTTGCCACCTAGCCTTTTCTTTCCCTTGGGTTCTGCAGACTCAAGGGTCATCTTATTTTAACCCCCCCCGGGCCAGTGCTCCTCTGAGTGTTGGTCCAAACTAGAGCCCCTTGCAGCGCCACCTCGGGGAAACTCGAGGGCTGGTTTTAGTTGTACGGATTGCTTATCTGAGTGTGCCCTGAGAAAGAGATATGTGCAGCTCCTATCGGGATTTGTCGGCACATTCGGGCGGTGTTGCTGGTCTTGTTTTAACCTGTCGAAGTGTCTTGAATTACCGAGATACCGAGTCTGATCGGAACGTCTTGGGAGGAGGTCTATTCCTTCGTTGACCGTGAGAGCTTGTCATGGGCTAAGTTGGGACTCCCCTGCAGGGATTTGAACTTTCGAAAGCCGTGCCCGCGGTTATGGGCAGATGGGAATTTGTTAATGTCCGGTTGTAGATAACTTGAACCTTAACTTAATTAAAATGAATCAACTGAGTGTGTTACCGTGATGGCCTCTTCTCGGCGGAGTCCGGGAAGTGGACACGGTGTTGGAGTAATGTTTGCGCAGGTTGCTCTCTAGTTTCTCGCTCGCGCTTTGCCTCCTCTTCTCGCTCTCTTTGCGAATAAGTTAGCCACCATACTTGCTAGTCGCTTGCTGCAGCTCCACTATATTTACCTTGCCATACCTATAAGCTTAAATAGTCTTGATCGCGAGGGTGCGAGATTGCTGAGTCCCTGTGGCTCACAGATTACTATTACACCAGATGCAGGGCCTGATGATTCCGCTCCAGGAGACGCGTATGAGCTCAAGTGGGAGTTCGACGAAGACTCTCAACGTTACTATGTTTCCTTTCCCGATGATCAGTAGTGGTGCCCAGTTGGGGGTGATTGGGACCGTGTCGCATGTTGGGTTCTCTTTTATTTTGGCGCCGTAGTCGGGCCATGAGTGTTTGGATGATGTAATGTTATTTATGTACTTGATTGACGTGGCGAGTGTAAGCCAACTATGTTATCTCCCCTTTATTATTTATATTACATGGGATGTTGTGAAGATTGCCTAACTTGCGACATATGCCTTCAATGCGATTATGTCTCTAAGTCGTGCCTCGACACGTGGGAGCTATAGTCGCATCGAGGGTGTTACAAGTTGGTAATCAGAGCCTTCCCCGACCTTAGGAGCCCCATTGCTTGATCGTTTTTAGCGGCCGAGTTGTGTCTAGAAAAATGTTTTGAGTCTTTAGGAATTATATATCGGAGAGTTTAGGAATTCTTTTTACTTCCCAGTCTCCTCATCGCTCTGGTAAGGCATCCTGACGTAGAGTTTTGACTCTTCTCTTCTCAAATTTCACTAAAAAAATTTAGGATCACGCGGGTATCTTGGAATCGTTCCGATGGTTTTATGATGAGAACATTGTCTTGGTGCCTCCTGTCAGGGGTTTAGTGGAAGTGTCCCGGGGAGTTGAGCTCTGAGGTGTTGTCATCATAATTTTATCGTTGCAGTTCTGGAATACCTGAGTTTAGTACGCCGACATCGAAAATCTCTTTTATGCAGTTCGTTGGTGAGATAACCTCGACGCCACCCAGTACTGGGGCGGGAGTTCGGGAGTATCGCCATAACTTGTATAACGGATGCTTTTCGAAGGTTGAGGTAGATGGTTTCCGAAGGTTTCTTGGTTATGTGTTGAAGGATGGATACAGCTGGATGTAGGATTTGCTAGTTTGGGTGAGATATTATGCTTCCCCTGTATCCCCAACACCTGATTGCATAACCGGAAAGGTTCGGGAGTTTCATAGGTGGGAATTCTAGTAGCTCTAGTTCTTCTTCCACGGATATTGGTTTGAGATTGGGATTTCTTACCGATTATTCGTTCTTGATCCGTACCTTGTTGATTTATTTCTCTACCTTAATTCTACGTGGCTTCTCAATTTATGGATATGTGACCATTTCAAGAGGAATGCATTCGTTCATTTTGTTCGGATGTGAAGACTATATGTTGCAATTTTCATTCCGTTGGATTCAGCTTCAATATTTATCTGTCAATGTGCTAATGGTGGTCAACCTCTTCAGGATGGCTCCTCCAACGCGCACGACTCCGAATCCTGATCCGCCACCACCTCCACCTCCTCCGGAGGCATGGCAAGCTGTGATGGCCGCAACCAATGCAAACACACAGTTGATCATGCAAATTCTTCAAGAGCGCAATCAAGGCAACCAAGGGAATCAAGGCAGCAATCAGAGTCACTTTGCTACACTCAACCAGTTCCTTGCTAACGGGCCAAAGACTTTCAGCAATTGTGTTGAGGCAACCGATGCTGACGATTGGCTTGTGGATCTGTGCAAGCATTTCGAGTGCAGTAACGTCAGGCCTGAGGACTTTGTTAAGTTCGCTTCCTTCCAACTCAAAGATCAAGCTGCAGAATGGTTCCAGCAGTACAAGGACTCCAGAGGTGGACGTGTTATCACTTGGGATGATTTCCGTCGAGATTTCCGAGCTCATCATATTCCCCAGAGCGTGGTTGAAAGCAAGCGTGAGGAATTCCGCAATCTGAAGCAAGGCTCTTTGTCTGTCTATGACTACAACAAGTTGTTTCAGAATCTCGCCCGCTTTGCCAAGCAGGACGTCCCTGATGAGAAGAGCATGATATATCAGTGCAGGGGTGGTCTCAGAGAAGAAATTCAGCTAGCTCTTGTCCTCTTTGAGCCCTTGAGATACGATGAGTTCTACAACATGGCACTGAAGCAAGAGGCTGCTCAGTTGAGGTGTGATGCTTCCAAGAAGCGAGTCAGAGATGTTACTCCTTCTTCCTCTACTCAAGTGGCCAAGCAGCAGAAGTATTGGCTTCCTCCTCCTCCGTTTCGTTAGCCGTATCAGCAGAAGAGCAAAGGTGGCAGTGGTTCTTCCCACCCACCCAACCCTGGCTTTCAGAACAAGACTTCGTCTCAAGCTCCAAGATCGAGTGCTCCGTATCACCGTCCGCTTTCAGAGGTCACGTGCAACAAGTGCCAACAGAAGGGTCACTATGCCAACAAGTGTTTCAACCAGAGGCGTCTTCCTCCTCCTCCTCCTGTCAGATCGGCAAGTACAGCTGTGGTCAAGCATAACCCCAAGCACGCCAAGGTCAACTTGATGAATGCAGCTCAGGCAGAGGACTCGTCAGATGTGATTATGGGTAACCTTCCTGTTAATGATATTCCTGCAAAAGTTCTTTTTGACAAGGGTGCATCGCATTGTTTCATCTCGAGACCTTTTGCATCTAAGCATGATTTTGTTACTCAAGTGTTGCCGAAGCCGTTGGCTATTGTCTCTCCGGCCCGTCAAATGACATCTCGAGTATGCGTTCCGGATGTTACAATCACTTTGGGTGACTATAAGTTCTTGTCCTCTCCAAATGTTCTTGGTGACTCGGATATTGATCTTATTCTCGGAATGGATTGGCTTTCTAAGCACAAGGCTCAGCTTGATTGTGCAGCCAGGCAGATTCAATTGACTCATTCGTCTGAGGATGTAATTGTCTTTGCCGCTCGTGATGATACTACCCGTCTGTTTTCTCTCAATGAGAAGGGTGAATTGGATGCCATCTCTCAAATTCCAGTCGTTTGCGAATATCAAGACGTCTTTCCAGAAGAGCTTCCAGGAATGCCTCCGCACCGGCCAGTTGAATTCGTTATTAATCTTGAGGCTGACACAGAACCTGTGTGCAAACGTCCTTACAAGCTCGGACCTGAAGAGTTGAAGGAGCTGAAGAAGCAACTCGATATTCAAGAGAAAATGGGTCTCATCCGGCCTAGTTCTTCTCCGTGGGGTTGTGGTGTTCTTTTTGTGAAGAAGAAGGATGGAACGGACCGACTTTGTGTTGATTACCGTCCAGTGAACAAGAAGACCATCAAGAACAAATACCCACTTCCCAACATCAATGAGCTGTTCGAACAACTCAAAGGTGCCCAAGTATTCTCCAAGCTTGATCTCCATATGGGTTATCACCAGATTCGCATTCGTGAAGAAGATATTCCCAAGACAGCATTCAGAACAAGCTTTGGTTCATATGAATACACTGTCATGTCTTTTGGCCTCGTCAACGCTCCTCCGACGTTCTCACGCATGATGAACTTCATCTTCAACGCCTACACCAATGACTTCGTTTTGGTCTATCTCGACGACATTCTGGTTTTCTCCAAGAACAAGGAAGATCATGCCAAGCACTTGCGTTTGGTTCTTGATAAGCTCAGGGAACATCAGTTCTACGCCAAGTTCTCCAAGTGTGAATTTTGGCTCGATGAGGTTCTTTATCTTGGTCATATCATCTCTGCCAAGGGCATTGCCGTGAATCCTGAGAAGGTGTCTGCAATTGTGAATTGGGAACCTCCTCAGAACGTGAAGCAACTCCGTAGCTTCCTCGGTCTCGCAAGCTATTGCCGAAGATTCGTTGAAAACTTTTCTAAGATCGCGAAGCCTCTCTCTAATCTTCTTCAGAAGCACGTCAAGTACGTTTGGTCTCCGGAGTGTGATATTGCTTTCAACACTTTGAAAGAGAAATTGATCACTGCTCCAGTTCTGACTCCGCCTGATGAATCCAAGCCGTACGAGGTCTTTTGTGATGCCTCTCTCCAAGGTCTTGGCGCAGTATTGATGCAAGAGAAGAAAGTTGTTGCTTATACTCTCGCCAGTTGAAGCCTAATGAGAAGAACTACCCCACTCATGATCTCGAGTTGGCGGCAGTTGTGCATGCTCTTTTGACTTGGAGACATCTTCTATTGGGAAGAAAAGTGGACATTTTCACTGATCACAAGAGTCTCAAGTACATCTTCACTCAGCCTAATCTCAACCTCAGGCAAACTCGATGGGTCGAAATGATTCAAGAGTATAATCCGAGTATTGAGTATACTCCAGGCAAGGCCAATGTGATTGCTGACGCATTGAGCAGGAAAGCTTACTGCAACAGTCTGATTCTCAAGCCTTATCAACCCGAGCTTTGTGAAGCTTTCCGCAAACTTAATCTGCAAGTTGTTCCTCAAGGTTTCCTCGCCAACCTTCAAGTCTCTCCTACCTTAGAAGACCAGATTCGCCAAGCCCAGCTTCTTGATGCTATGGTGAAAAAGGTGAAGATTGGGATTGCCAAGAGTCAGTCCAAGTACAAGTGCTACCGCCTTGATGACAAGGACACTCTCTTCTTCGAGGATCGTATTGTTGTACCCAAAGGTGACCTCCGTAAAGTGATCATGAACGAGGCTCACAATTCTCTCCTCTCCATCCACCCTGGGAGCACGAAGATGTATCAGGACCTTAAGCAAGCTTATTGGTGGACTCGAATGAAGCGCGAGATCGCTCAATTCGTGAATGAATGTGATGTTTGCAGAAGAGTGAAGGCAGAACACCAAAGGCCAGCTGGTCTCCTCCAACCTCTTGCCATTCCAGAATGGAAGTTTGACCACATTGAAATGGACTTCGTGACTGGGTTTCCAAAGTCCAAGCGTGGCAATGATGCTATATTCGTTGTCATCGACAAACTCACCAAAGTGGCTCATTTTCTGCCTATCAAAGAGTCGATCACTGCAGCTCAATTGGCGGAACTCTATACCTCTCGATTGTCTCTCTGCACGGTATTCCACAAGTGATCTCTTCAGACCGTGGCAGCATCTTTACCTCGAAGTTTTGGGATTCTTTTCAGAAGGCCATGGGCACTAACATCCGCTTCAGCACAGCTTTCCATCCTCAAACAAGCGGTCAAGTCGAGCGTGTCAACCAGATTCTTGAAGATATGCTCAGGGCTTGTGTGATCTCCTTCGGCATGAAGTGGGAGGATTGTCTTCCTTATGCTGAATTCTCCTACAACAACAGTTTTCAAGCAAGTTCGGGCAAGGCCCCATTTGAAATTATGTATGGCAGGAAGTGTCGTACCCCTCTCAACTGGTCTGAAACCGGTGAACGTCGGCTTTTGGGTAATGACTTAATCACAGAGGCAGAAGAAATGTGCAAAGTCATTCGTGATAACCTCAAAGCAGCCCAATCCCGCCAGAAGAGCTACTATGATAGTAAGCACCGTGATTTGGCTTTCGAGATCGGAGATCATGTTTACCTCCGCGTCTCTCCTATGAAAGGTACTCGTCGCTTCGGTATCAAAGGGAAGCTTGCCCCTAGATACGTGGGACCTTTCAAGATTGTCAGCAAGAGAGGCGACCTCGCCTATCAACTCGAGCTTCCTTCAAACTTTGCAAATGTTCATGACGTGTTCCATGTCTCTCAGCTTCGAAAGTGCTTCAAGACTCCTGACCGCACCGTCAACTTCGAGGACATTGAGCTCCAAGAAGATCTCTCTTATCGTGAGCACCCATTTGCTATTCTTGAAGAGACTGAACGCAAGACTCGCAACAAGTCAATCAAATTTCTCAAAGTCAAGTGGTCACACCATTCCGACCGTGAAGCTACCTGGGAATGCAAGGATCACCTTCGTTCTGAGTACCCGGCGTTCTTTCAGTCCTAGATCTCGGGACGAGATCCTTTCGTAGTGGTGTAGTGTTGTAACACCCCGGATATAACTTTCCTATTTGTACTCCAACTCTTGCCGTTTCCGGCGTTAAGTTATATTTATTTTCATCGGGTTCGGGTTTTTCCTCCGTGTGTTGTTATCGTTGTCATGCATCTCATATCATGTCATCATATGCATTGCATTTGCATACGTGTTCGTCTCATGCATTCGAGCATTTTCCCCGTTGTCCGTTTTGTATTCCGGCGCTTCGTTCTTCTCTGGTGGTCATTTCTAGCTTTCTTTCATGTGTGGGGTTTAAACATTTCCGGATTGGACCGAGACTTGCCAAGCGGCCTTGGTTTACTACCGGTAGACCGCCTGTCAAGTTTCGTATCATTTGGACTTCGTTTGATACTCCAACGGTTAACCGAGGGACCGTAAAGGCCTTGTGTGTGTTGCTGCCCAACACCCCTCCAATTTGGCCCGAAACCCACCAACCTCTGCTCCATGTCCTAGAGCATTCGATCACTATCGCGTGGCCGAAAACCACACCTCATTTGGACTCTCCTAGCTCCCTCTATGCCTATAAATAGCCCCTCCTCCGAAATCCCGGATCTCCTCGTCCAAACCCTAGAAAAGTCCTCCTCGCGCCGGCCGGACACGTCCGCCGCCTCCGCCAGCCAACCAGCAGCCGCCACGTGGCCCGGGCGAGCCCCACATCACCGCCGCCACCCGAGGCCCGCCCGAGCCTGCGGGAGGCCCTCCCCGGCCCACTCATCGCGCCGCCCCGCGCCTCCTTTTCCTCCCTCGCCCGCCGCCACCCGCCGACGAGCCACCGCCGCCTCTTCGCCATGGGCCGCCGCACGCCGTCGCCTCTCCACGCCGGCACCGCGCCGCCGCGCGCCATCGCCGGGTCCTCGCCGCCCCTTCGACGAGTCGCTCCGGCCAGATCCGGTCGGGCCGGACCGGATCCGCCTCTCCCTCGCCTCCCCGCTGCTTCTTCGCTCGCCGGAGCCGGCAAGGCTCGCCGGAATCGCCTCGGTTCGCGCGCCGACGTCAAACCCTAGATCCGGAGGTCGAAAATTCTACTAAGTCCCTGATATTTTCCGTGTCAAGTGCCCACGTTCGTAGCTACGTAACTTTGCATCCGTAGCTCCGATTCATGCATATAGCATATCAAAATGTTCATATTAGAGAGTACATCATTTCATTCCATTGCATCATTTTCATTTGAGCTCATCTTGATGCCCGAAATGCTGTTAGAAGAGGGCTACTTGAGTTAATTGTCAGATATGCTACTCTGTTTAGCACTTTTGTCATTTTTGCCATGATTATTGTGTGCATGATATGCCCATGAGTTCTACATGTGTTTTGTTAAGGGTTTTGTCATCTTTCCAGAGGTGCAACCCATGTATTTTTAGGATGTGTGTGGTGACTTGTGCAAGCTTGCAAAGTGGTGCACTTGCTAAGTCTGTTTTCAGGGACTTAGTAATATCACTAAGTCCTGGAGCTGTTTATCTCATGATGCCATATGTTCTTGTTGTTTCCTAGTGATCCGTGCCTCTTTTGAGGATGATCAGTAAGGGAGTTTTGTTAATCTTGTAGTGCTCTATCCATCCATATCTTTGTTTGCAATTATGGAGCACCCTAGCTTGAGTCAATCGAGCTCTACTTTTGCTACTTTGTGAATCTGGGCAGATTGTCAACTTGTTTGCAATTTTGCCGGTGATGTTGTAGTTGATCCGTGCATGCTATGCTATTGTTCTTGCCAAGTCTAGCTTGCATTTTGTGCCTTCTTGGTGGATGTATGCTTGTCTTGCCATGACTTGCTCTGTAGTGAGTGCATCGAGCTCGTAAACATGCCTACTTGAGTTATATTTCAGCATGTGTCAGTTTTTCACTAAGTCTGAAGCTGATTATGTTTTTGCTATGTTCACATGCTTGCAATTGTATTTTCTGATCACTTTTGGCTCAAGGTCACTAAGGGACTTTTGTTAAGCTCTTTGAGTAGCTCCATGCCATGCTTTACTTTGCCATGTTCAGGTCCTGTAGCATGTAGTTTTGTTGCTCCGAAGAGGGCTACCTGATCTGAAATTCCAGACAAGTGTTGATTTCACTAAGTCTGAGATCTGTTTGCCATTTGCATTTTTGCCATGCTTGTTTGAACCTGTTAAAGGATGATTTGGCCGTAGCTCAGTGCTACGCTTTTGTTAAGCATCTTGTGTGCATCCCTGCCATGTATTTTGTTGTCATGTTTGGTTGCTGTAGCATGTTCATTTCATTGCATTTAGATGCCTACTTGCTGTAAATCGCAGACCGGTGTCATTTTTGAATCGCTTGCCATTTCCAAACCGTAACTCCGATTCCGGCGTTCTTTATATCGTTTTCAAGCGATTTCATCTCATCTTTCCAGTTGAGGCCAGGTTCATGCATTTCCTGTCATATCTTGCATTTGGCATCCCGCATCGCATCCCGCATAGCATATCATCATTTCATCATATTGCTTGTTCTTGCACGTGGTTGATTGTATCCTTGTTGCTTGTTTGTCTTGTTTGGGTAGAGCCGGGAGACGAGTTCGCTAACGAGGAGCCCGTTGAGTTTGCTTTCGAGGATCCAGTCAACTCTGACAACTGTGCAGGCAAGATGATCATACCCTCGAAATCACTACTATCTTTGCTATGCTAGTTTTGCTCGCTCTTTTGCTATGCCAATGCTACGAGGCCTACCACTTGCTTGCAACCCTCGCAAATTGCCATGTCAAATCTCTAACCCACCTTTGTCCTAGCAAACCGTTGATTGGCTATGTTACCGCTTTGCTCAGCCCCTCTTATAGCGTTGCTAGTTGCAGGTGAAGATTGGAGGCCGTTCCTTGTTGGAACATTTATTTACTTGTTGGGATATCATTATATTGCCGGGTTATATTAATGCATCTATATACTTGGTAAAGGGTGGAAGGCTCGGCCTCTCGCCTAGTGTTTTGTTCCACTCTTGCCGCCCTAGTTTCCGTCATATCGGTGTTATGTTCCCGGATTTTGCGTTCCTTACGCGGTTGGGTTATAATGGGAACCCCTTGATATTTCGCCTTGATTAAAGCTTTTCCAGCAATGCCCAACCTTGGTTTTACCATTTGCCACCTAGCCTTTTCTTACCCTTGGGTTCTACAGACTCAAGGGTCATCTTATTTTACCCCCCCCCCCCGGGCCAGTGCTCCTCTGAGTGTTGGTCCAAACTAGAGCCCCTTGCAGCGCCACCTCGGGGAAACTCGAGGGCTGGTTTTAGTTGTACGGATTGCTTATCTGAGTGTGCCCTGAGAAAGAGATATGTGCAGCTCCTATCGGGATTTGTCGGCACATTCGGGCGGTGTTGCTGGTCTTGTTGTAACCTGTCGAAGTGTCTTGAATTACCGAGATACCGAGTCTGATCGGAACGTCTTGGGAGGAGGTCTATTCCTTCGTTGACTGTGAGAGCTTGTCATGGGCTAAGTTGGGACTCCCCTGCAGGGATTTGAACTTTCGAAAGCCGTGCCCGCGGTTATGGGTAGAGGGGAATTTGTTAATGTCCGGTTGTAGATAACTTGAACCTTAACTTAATTAAAATGAATCAACCGAGTGTGTTGCCGTGATGGCCTCTTCTCGGCGGAGTCCGGGAAGTGGACACGGTGTTGGAGTAATGTTTGCGCAGGTTGCTCTCTAGTTTCTCGCTCGCTCTTTGCCTCCTCTTCTCGCTCTCCTTTGAGAATAAGTTAGCCACCATACTTGCTAGTCGCTTGCTGCAGCTCCACTTATATTTTACCTTGCCATACCTATAAGCTTAAATAGTCTTGATCGCGAGAGTGCGAGATTGCCGAGTCCCTGTGGCTCACAGATTACTATTACACCAGATGCAGGGCCTGATGATTCAGCTCCAGGTGACGCGTATGAGCTCAAGTGGGAGTTCGACGAAGACTCTCAACGTTACTATGTTTCCTTTCCTGATGATCAGTAGTGGTGCCCAGTTGGGGGTGATTGGGACCGTGTCGCATGTTGGGTTCTCTTTTATTTTGGCGCCGTAGTAGGGCCATGAGTGTTTGGATGATGTAATGTTATTTATGTACTTGATTGACGTGGCGAGTGTAAGCCAACTATGTTATCTTCCCTTTCATTATTATATTACATGGGATGTTGTGAAGATTGCCTAACTTGCGACATATGCCTTCAATGCGATTATGTCTCTAAGTCGTGCCTCGACACGTGGGAGCTATAGTCGCATCGAGGGTGTTACAGCTGATCCCTCCAGCCTCCCTCGCGAGGCGGTTCTTGCTAGCGATCCTCGCGAGGTTGATCGCGCCACCCTTGGCGCGGGCCACGGTCTTCCCAGCGTCCTGTGTTCCTTCCTCCTCCTCGGTCGTAGCCCCGGTCACTGCGGTCAGGGCGACGGCCGATCCTTCCTTCTCACACGGCTCGGAGCTCTTGACATTCGTTGGTGTTGTGGGTGTGGAGGTCGTGGTACACACAGTACCGGCTGCCCTTGGAAGGTTCGGGCTGATCTCTGCCCCGCTTGGTGTCTGGTTCTGCCGCGAGCACGGCAGCCCCCTTGCGCTTCACATCCTTGGCCTCGGGCTTCTTCTCTTCTGGGTCTGCGGCAGGCAGCTCGATGGGGGAGAGACGCCCTTCCTCGGCCCTGGCGCACTTGGTTGCCAGGTTGAAAAGTTCCAAGGAAGTGCACATGTCTTCATGCATCGCCAGCTCCTCCTTCATCTTGACGTCGTGCATGCCGTCGGAGAAGGCCAAGATGATGGCCTCCTCAGTCAACTTGGGAATCTTGAGGCGCGCGTTGTTGAAGCGCTGGATGTACTTCTGCAGGGTCTCCCCGGGCTGTTGCTTGATGCGGCGCATGTCGCTCACGGCGGGTGGCCGGTCGCGAGTGCCTTGGAAGTTGGCGATGAAGCGGGTGTGCATCTTGCCCCAGGAGGAGATTGTGCCTGGAGCCAGGTTCAGGAGCTAGGTGCGGGCCCCGTCCTTGAGTGCCATGGGGAACCAGTTCGCCATGACCTTCTCGTCTCCGTTGGCAGCTTCGATGCCCAGCTCGTAGAGCTGGAGGAACTCCGCAGGGTCAGCCGTGCCATCGTAGCGAGGAGGCAAGTCTGGCTTGAACTTGCGGGGCCACGCGACGCTGCGTAGCTCGGCGGTGAAGGCGCGTCAGCCTGCCGTTGCCACGGGAGGCCTTGGATGACAGGGAGCTTGGTCTTGCTTGTCCCCACGCGCTGCAGCTGGGAGCAGCGCGAGGTCTTGATGCGCGGGAGCAGGAGCATGGTCGCGACGTGCTGGAGCAGGGAGCGCCCGGGCAGCTTCTTGCGGGCGAGTGACTTCTTGACAGCTCTGCTCTTGCTACGCTGGCGCCTGACGGAGCGGGTTCCGCCCAGGGGCCACGCGCCTTGGAGCCATGGCGCCTTCCTGAGGAGGAGGCGGTCGGGGCACCGCCGGAGCTTCATTGCCCGCACGGGGCGGGGTGCGGTGCAGCGGAATGGACGGCGCAGGAGAGCCCCCTGCGGCGCGGACGAGCTCGGCGACGCGGCCGAGCCATTCTTTGTAGACGTCATCAATAGGACGGTAGCGCAGGAGCTCGTTCACCGCGATGAGTGCAGCCCGAGCCTCCATGGGCGCGCAAAGCGCGCGGGACGAAGAACCAGCTAGGGTGAGCGAGGGAGTCGCGGTGCGGCCGTCTTGCCGCACGGACGGATGCTGGGATGATGCTTGCTGCTCGTCCCCCGCCGGGCCGGTGGCGGCGTTGACGGCAGGTGACGGGGAACGGCGAGGACGCCGGCCGACAGGGGCCATCTGGGCGATGCGGGCAGCGAGCGCGGCCCGGCGCTCGGCGCGGGCCCGACGAGCGTCGGACATGGGCGTGATGGTCGGAGGAGAACGGGGTGGTGGAAGACGAATCCCGACGCACCCCTACCCGGCGCGCCAAATGTCGGATTTCGGGTTCCGGCAGACCCTTGAGGTTCGAACACTGGGGTACGCGCGGAGATTTCGCCTCCTGCCTACCTGCACTCCTCCGCCTTGCTAGGATCTAAACTAAGGAAAGAACAGCACAAGAGACGCAAGGTTTATACTGGTTTGGGCCACCGTTGTGGTGTAATACCCTACTCCAGTGTGTGGTGTGGTGGATTGCCTCTTGGGCTGATGATGATGAACAATACAAGGAAGAACAGCCTCGCAAGGGTCTGTTCTTGGCTGGGGCGATGAACTGCTGGGAGGAGCTCAGTCACCCTTCTCTCTCTCTCTACTTGATCTTCTCTATCCTGCCAACCCCCGGCTCCCTTTGCTCTGTGGGTGGCTGGTCCTATTTATAGAGGCCCTGGTCCTCTTCCCAAATATCGAGCAGGAAGGGAGCCAACAATGGTGGGCTAATTTGAAGGGGCACAGCTAGTATCAGCTATCCTGACAAAAGTAGTCTTCGCCTGCGTAAAGCTCTGGTGATGACGCCGTCTTGGGCACCACGGTGACCTCCGTCTCGTAGTCCTCCTAGTCTTGGTCTCGTTGCACCGAAATGGCAACCTTTGCCTGACACCTCGGTACTCCGCGGCTGCGCTTGCCCCCTTTGCACCAAAGAGGAAGGGAGGACACTGCGCGGGCTGGCACCCGCCTGGCGCCCCCGGTCGTCATGGCTTGTGTCACAGGCACTCGTGAGGTACCCCGCCTTGATCTCTCCGCCTCCTCGTGAGCCAGCCTGACGAGGCCGCGCCTGAGGAAGCTCTGCGTCGTCCGCACCGCGAGGCTTGGCCACTCGCGAGGGTCTTGGGTTTGTGTTGGTGAAGATGGGGCGCGCTGGGCCCCCCTTTGAGCCACGCCGCAGGCCGCAGGCAGGCAAGTCTGGGGACCCCCATTCCCAGAACGCCGACATTTTCACAAAAGTCAGAGAATATAGCCATCATGCATCTTTGAAAAGTAGCAGGTGCATTACATAAACCAAAAGGCATACATCTATAAGCAAAAGTACAAAAAGGGCATGTAAAAGTAGTCTTTGATTGATCTTTAGCCGACACAGGTATTTGAGAGAAACCAGAATAACCATCTAGAAAGCAGTAATGTATGTTTGCATAATCTTTCTAGCGTTTGATCAATAAAAGGTAAGGGGTAATGATCTTTCTTAGTAGCCTTATTTAATTTGCGGAAATCAATTACCATCCTATAACCTGTAATAATTCTTTGTGGAATCAATTCATCTTTATCATTGGGAACAACAGTAATACCTCCCTTCTTAGGGACACAATGAACAGGACTTACCCACTGACTATCAGCAACGGGATAAATTATACCTGCCTCCAGAAGCTTTAGTATTTCTTTTCTTACCACTTCTTTCATTTTAGGATTCAGACGTCGTTGAGGATCACGAACTAGTTTGGCATCTGCTTCCAAATTTATTTTATGTTGACGTAGAGTGGGACTAATGCCCTTAAGATCATCAAGAGTATATCCAATAGCAGCATAGTGCTTCTTCAGAATTTTCAATAATCTTTCTTCTTCATGCTTTGAAAGGTTAGCACTAATAATAACAGGATATATCTTCTTTTCATCAAGATAAGCATATTGTGGGGACCCCGGCTCATAAGTCGTGATCACCGAATGCACATGTACAGTGATCCCAGAGATCAATGCTCACTGGACACACAGAAGCTGAATAACAAGCGTCTTACATCCATACATACCGTATTACACAAGTAGGACCATTATGGTCAAGTCTTGATTATAACATTGCAGCGGAAATCTCCGTCGATAATTTGGACCCATGCCATATGCCTTAACCCTACAGGCATTCTGACTGGGAAGCGTCCTAGCTCGCATGTTCGTCACCGAGGTACTCTTCTTCATATTATGTTCTTTCATGCCTGGCCAATAAAATAACCAGTGGCAAGCCAATGAGTACTTAGAATGTACTCGCAAGCAACCCATGTTTTGGTTCAAGATACAACGATGCATGATATAGGTAATCTTTTTTTGCGGAAAGCTAGTTTTTGAGTGCAATGACATGTTCAACAACTCGTAAGACATGCATCAGGAGAATTCAAGTAACCAAGAGGACAGGTTACAGATATCAACACAAAGGGAGTGGGCTCCAACCCAACTCATCCATGTCAAGTCCTTTGACTTGACCCAAGTAGTTCTTCCCACACACACTGGTTTGTAAACAAGTGGACGTAGCCCAAGAGCGGTTACCCAACTGTCCTTGACCGTGGACACGGCTATTCAAATAGTTTTACACTCTGCAGAGGTTGCACACTTTACCCACAAGATCCGGGGAACTTCCGTGTCATCCACGGCCCGCGGTACCTCAAGTACCCGGGGTAAGCACCCAATCACTATCTTTCCCTAGACGACACTAACAAGGAGTCCACTTGTTGTTCCGTATCCTCACGATGTACATCATACGAGACTCACTCGAGATCGTAACATCCGAGAGGGGGACACAACGGTGTATCTGGTGCCCTGTGAAAACAGTCATGGCCGCCCTACCTAGCACGACCCCGTCCCGAGAGAGAGCACCAACTCTCCCCCGTCACTAGTAATGCGGGCTCCAAGCTAGTATCGGCCTAGGTAATCAATAATGCCCTTTCCCACATAAGGGTAGAGTGGTTGCGCATGTAAGGTTAGAATAACGGTCGCAACTTAAACCAATCCGTTTTTGAAAACAACGCACACACTTGCCTCGGTACACCACTTCGTCATCAAGAGGCTACCCAACTCATCATCTCCCTCGGACATAAGTGGCACCCGATGGGGTTTTCGATAAGTCCTTTGAAAATACTTTGTCTCCATCACCATGCATGTTCCCGTCCCTTTTGCGTAGCACTACTTAGCATCCTATCTACTCCCACCGGCATAACCCTCATAAGGAGGTAGGGTCATGCACAATGCAAGTATCAATGAGGAAGTAACAGAGGCAACCCATCAAAGTGGTTACCATCTCATCATGATTCTGATGCAACACTAATAAAGTGCTATATGACATGCATAAAAAGGGTTTCATAAATATGGTCAAAGGGTTGCTTGCCTGTTTTAACAAAGTCTTCGAGGTCTTCAAATATCTCTGGTCCAACTCCAAGCATTTCATCTACTTCGTCAACTATCGTCGAAAGCAACCATAATAAGCAACACAACAAGGCAGGAAATGAAAGTGCTCTAAAAATATTAATTTGACTTTTCTAGGACATCTCTGGTTATATGAAAATTAACCAGAGTGGTTTCATTGGAATCGGGTCAGTGGATATTTCTAAACATTTGGATATGATGGAATCAAGGGGTTTATGGATTCGCAAGAGGTGTACAGAAATATTATTTTGATAAATGAGCAAGGATACCCATTTAACAAGGCATGATTTTAGAAGCAACTAGGAGTTGGTTTCACTGGTTTTGGAGTTCAAATGATTTCTCTATGAATTTGCAAAGTTGGCTATATATGAAGAAATAGACCATTATTTGAGGTGATACAGAAAGTATTAGTAAAAATGTTCAAAAACTAAGTTTTGAACTTATAGACATCTAGGATTTTGAATCATGGAATTTGGAAAAAAATGGGCTCTGTGTGATTTTCTAAAGTTTATCACAGAAATGGAAAAATAGGATTTTGATAAATATTTCTGAGGAGAAAGTTTTTGGAAAAATGTGCAAATAGCACCATGTGATAGATCATGATTTGTGGATCCCCTAGAAATTTGAATCATCAAATTTGGATATCATTTGAATTATTTGTGGATTTTACAAGTTTACAGAAAAAGAAAAAGAAAAGGGGAAGGGTTTTACCCTTATCCTGCGCACTGGGCGAGGGATAGGCAGTGGGCCAGCCTAGCGGCTCAGCTACGCGGGTGGCAGGGGCAACGTCGAAGGCGCCCCGGGTGGAGTACGCCTTTGCCGCGCGTGAAGCGGGTTTGCTCCCGGCCCGTCTCCACTTAAACAGGCGGGGCCCACCCACTGGGTCGCTGACGAGCAGGGCCCGGTGCTCAGGACGTTTCCTACCTCCCGCTCGAATAGAGCAGAGGCAGGAGAGGCGAGGCCGAGCGGGTGCCGGCGTTCTCCCCAGCGTCACCGGCCATCCCCGGCGATGCCCAGCACACCGGCGGGTTCAGGAGGCCGAGGCGCATCCGCCGAGGTGTGCCATGTCCGCAGGGGTGGTCGGATGCGAGCGCACCATCGGCCGTGGCGGGCGAAGCTGGCGATGGTGATGGAACTCCATGGAACAGCCACGGGGAGGAGAGGGAGAAGCACGGGAGGGGCTCGCGGTGATGGTGGTGGTTCCCTACTGCGGTCTAGAGGGAAGGAGGAGGAGAGGTGGGCATGAATTTAGGCAGAGTCCGGCGGCTCGGCTCCGGCCATGGGAAGCGATGGAGGGCTCAGGGAGAGGTTTGCCTTCATCCTGTGGGTCTCTGGGAGGGAGAGAGGGCTAGTGGTGAGGAGAGGAGGGCTCGGGGACGCCCTTAAATAGGCGGGCGACGGTCCACCAAGGACTCGTGCCCCGGTGAGCTCGTTGCCGTCACCACGGGTCACAGGAGCTCGTAGCGGTGTGTCTGGGGCATTCCTGGATTTGGTCCAGAGCTAGGGGAGAGAAGAAAGAGAGCAGGGGGGCCAGGGGCACCGCGCGTGTGAGCTAGCTCACTGGTGCACTCGGGCGGCTGGCGCGCATGCGAGCAGGGGCAGGAGGAGGGAGAAGGAGGAGGGGGCCGACCGGCTGTCGTGTTGAGGACGCCGAGGAGCATCGTCGGGCGCGCTGGGGAGGCCCGAGGTGGCCGGAGGTGCTTGGCAGGGGGCGGCTACAGTGCGGGAGCGCACTATAGCATGCTCCAGAGCGCCCAAATGGCATGCCATGGCATTTTATATGCCTTGTGGGCGCGACCACTAATGTCTGGTAGCTCTAGGAGGGAGTAAAGAAAGGGGAGGAAGCATTGGATGCCATGGAGGGCCACTGGAATGAGGAGGGAGGTGAGAAAGGAGAAGAATGCTGCTGTCCAAAAGGGTAAATGGGTGTGTTTCACCCCTCAATCATTGAGCTGAGGCCAGGGAAGAGTTACTGGAGATAGGAGAAGACTGGGAGGAGATGTGGTAAAAAGTTGAGCTCAAGGAGAATAGTGTAAGTGGTCAAAATGGTGATTTTTGAAAAGTGACAGAAGGTGTTTGATGCAAATTTGGGGAAGCAAATTAACTCCACTTGACATGAGAATTAACAGGATCAAGTGTCACACATAATTGTGGTTGACCACCAAGTTTGAGTCCATTTTGAGAAAGTTGCCAATGAACTTTTGTAAACCCTAGAAATCAGCAGAAATGGCTTTACCAAGATTTATTGATGCAAATCTATTCTCCTTGATGCACCACTTGGTGTAGTGTCATCATTTGAGGATTTGAACATGTCCACAAAAATTCAGATCAAAAGGACACACTTGGCAATGTAGAGTTGTTCAAATTTGGTTCTGGACAGAAAGGGTTTTGGGGTACTTTGATCAAGATAACATTCTCTCCAACTTGTGCCATTTGGTCTAGATGCATTATTACACCGTTTGAGCATGTGCACCAAGTTTGAGAGCATTTGGACATGTTTGACAGTGCAAAAATGTTCAAACTTGAAAAAGGACAGAAGTGGTTTTGAGAGGGTTCCATGGGGTTATACTGTTCTCCATGACATGGTACTTGGCAAGATCATCAAAAATGTCATATGTGACATGTTAGAATTTTCTTGGATTTTTATGAAAATATTTCCTGTATAAATATTTCAAATCCTTGAAATGAGCAGAAATGGTTTTGGGAGGTTTTGTACAATATTTTGATCATGACCATGTGTTGAAACTCATATATATGGAGAATATATGTCCATTGAGTCTCCCTAATTTTTCTCAAATTTTTTTAAAGCTTTAAAATAATTTTAACCTATTAAAGACCATTTCTCGCCTTAGTAAAAAGCCTTTAAATCAAATAGGAAAATAACTTTTAAAATTATATTTTTGTGGTTTCTGGGTATCCTATATCTAATAGGAGTCAAACATATTTTTGGAAAGATTTTTACTGCCCTGAATTAAGTACTTGCAGTACAAATCTTAATTCAGGGGTTTTTGGAAAACTAATTTTTGAAAATACTTTTTGGCCAAATTATTTTTGTAAGAAAATACTATATTGCTCTATACACATGGCATGATCATTGGTTCAAGAGTTTGGAGCAAGGAGATGAATTATAGGAGTTGGAGGATTTATTTGATTTTTAAAGCACATGCGAACAACAGACAAAATCCAAACAAGGCAAGGTCCAAAACACTCAAAAGTTTTTGTCAAACCACATTTTATCATGATTTATTAGCTTAAGTGTTGTGGCATGAAAATCAGGGTGCGACACATATTTAAGATTATCAGCCAACGGTTTAAGCTCAAACACGGGATCACCCTTAGGTGGAGGAGGATCCCCTAGGATTTCAACAGGCAAATTGTGTTTCAGCATAGGTTCCTGTTTAAAGAATACTTCATCTATTTCCCTTCTTTCATTCATAAACATATCATTCTCATGGTCTAGCAAATATTGTTCTAAAGGATCACTAGGAGGTACGCCAAATAGAAGCAAGACCAATAATTTCATCCTTACTAGGAAATTCTTATTCACAGTGTTGTTTACTAAATTTAGAGAAATTAAATTCATGAGTCATATCATCCAAGCCGACAGTAACAACATCCCTTGTGCAATCTATGGTAGCATTAACATTATTTAAGAAGGGTCTACCAAATATAATGGGACAAAAGCTATCTTGTGGGGAACCAAGAACAAGAAAATCAGCAGGATATTTAGTTTTCCCACACAAGACTTCAACATCTCTAACAATTCCCATTGGTGAAATAGTATCTCTATTAGCAAGTTTAATTGTGACACCAATATCTTCTAACTCAATAGGTGCAATATCATGCATAATTTCGTTGTATAAGTCAATAGGTATTGCACTAGCACTAGCACCCATATCACATAAGCCACGATAACAATGATCTCCTATTTTAATAGAAATAACAGGCATGCCTACCACAGGTCTAGGTTTATCTGTATCACGGGGTTTAGCAATTCTAGCAGTTTCATTACAGAAGTAAATAACATGCCCATCTATATTATCAGACAATAGATCTTTAACAATAGCAATATTAGGTTCAACTTTAACTTGCTCAGGAGGTGTATATGTTTTAATTTTGCTTTTACGAACCACAGTTGAAGCTTTAGCATGATCCTTTATCCTAACAGGGAAAGGTGGTTTCTCAACATAAGAAGTAGGAAAAATAGGATCATTATAAGTAATAGTCTTTTCTTCAACTTTAATAGGTCCAGCTACTTTTACTTCTATGGGAGGATGATATTTAAACCACTTCTCCTTAGGGAGATCAACATAAGTAGCAAAAGATTCACAGAAAGAAGCTACTATCTCAGAGTCAAGTCCATATTTAGTGCTAAACTTATGGAAAATATTGGTATCCATAAAAGATTTAACACAATCAAACTTAGGTGTCATACCTGACTCCTTACCATTGTCGAGGTCCCAATCTTCAGAGTTCCGTTTAATTCTATCCAATAAATCCCAACTAAATCCAATAGTCTTCATCATAAAAGAGCCAGCACAAGAAGTATCGAGCATGGTGCGATTATTTTCGGAAAGCCGAGCATAATTTTTTTGAAGAATTTTTTCTCTTGGGAGCTCATGATTGGGGCATGAATATAACATTGATTTAAGTCTCCCCCAAGCTTGAGCGATGCTTTCTCCTTCGCGAGGCCAAAAATTATATATATAATTGCAATCACGATGAACAAGATGCACAGGGTAATACTTTTGATGAAATTCCAATTTCAATCTTCTATAGTTCCATGATCTCGTATCATCACATAGCCTATACCATACCAATGCATCTCCCTTCAAAGATAAAGGGAAGACCTTCTTCTTAGCAACATCATCGGGTATACCTGCAAGCTTAAATAATCCACAAACTTCATCCACATATATTAGGTGTTCATCAGGATGCTTTGTTTCATCTCCTGTAAAAGGATTAGCTAGTAGTTTTTCTATCATACCCGAAGGATACTCATAAGGAATTTCATTTTCATATTCATTTTCAATAGGTTCAGTAGGTTGAGGAGCAACCCTTCGCTCTACTGATCGGGGTGAAGATACCCTGAACAACCCCTCGGAGGATTACATTCCATAGTAACAAGTGATAGTAAATTTCAGCACACTATATAGATTTTTCCTCACCAAATTCCACCTACCAAAGGCGCTTCACTCCCCGGCAACGGCGCCAGAAAAGAGTCTTGATGACCCACAAGTATAGGGGATCTATCGTAGTCCTTTCGATAAGTAAGAGTGTCGAACCCAACGAGGAGCAGAAGGAAATGATGAGCGGTTTTCAACAAGGTATTCTCTACAAGTACTGAAATAAGTGGTAACAGATAGTTTTGTGATAAGATAATTTGTAATGAGCAACAAGTAACAAAAGTAAATAAAGTACAGCAAGGTGGCCCAATCCTTTTTGTAGCAAAGGACAAGCCTGGACAAACTCTTATATAAGGAAAAGCGCTCCCGAGGACACATGGGAATATCGTCAAGCTAGTTTTCATCACGTTCATATGATTCGCGTTCGGTACTTTGATAATTTGACATATGGGTGGACCGGTTCTTGGGTGCTGTTCTTACTTGAACAAGCATCCCACTTATGATTAACCTCTATTGCAAGCATTCGCAACTACAACAAAAGTATTAAGGTAAACCTAACCATAGCATGAAACATATGGATCCAAATCAGCCCCTTACGAAGCAATGCATAAACTAGGGTTTATGCTTCTGTCACTCTAGCAACCCATCATCTACTTATTACTTCCCAATGCCTTCCTCCAGGCCCAAATAATGGTGAAGTGTTATGTAGTCGACGTTCACATAAAACCACTAGAGGCTAGACAACATACATCTCATCAAAATATCAAACGAATACCAAATTCACATGACTACTAATAGCAAGACTTCTCCCTTGTCCTCAGGAACAAACGTAACTACTCACAAAGCATATTCATGTTCATAATCAGAGGGATAATAATGTGCATAAAGGATCTGAACATATGATCTTCCACCAAGTAAACCAACTAGCATCGACTACAAGGAGTAATTAACACTACTAGCAACCTACTAGCACCAATCCCGGACTTGGAGACAAGAATTGGATACAAGAGATGAACTAGGGTTTTGAGATGAGATGGTGTTGATGAAGATGTTGATGGAGATTGCCCTCTCCCGATGAGAGGAGCGTTGGTGATGATTTCCCCCTCTGGGAGGGAAGTTTCCCCGGCAGAACAGCTCTGACGGAGCTCTAGATTGGATCCGCCAAGGTTCCGCCTTGTGGCGGCGGAGTTTTGTCCCGAAAGGTTGCTTATTATTTTTTTCTCGATGAAAGACTTCATATAGGAGAAGATGGTCATCGGAGAGCCACCAGGGGGCCCACGAGGTCGGGGGCGCACCCTAGGGGGCGGGGGGGGGGGGGGGCGCCACTACCCTCGTGAGCAGGGTGTGGGCCCCCTGGTCTTCATCTTTGGCAAGGATTTTTCATTATTTATTATAAGGTGTTCCGTGGAGTTTCAGGACTTTGGAGTTGTGCAGAATAGGTCTCTAATATTTGCTCCTTTTCCAGCCCAGAATTCCAGCTGCCGGCATTCTCCCTCCTTATGTAAACCTTGTAAAATAAGAGAGAATAGCCATAAGTATTGTGACATAATGTGAAATAACAGCCCATAATGCAATAAACATCAATGTAAAAGCATGATGCAAAATGGACGGATCACCCCCAAGTGATCGTATGAAGTGACAATAACGACTCATATTCTCAGAAATGAAACAACAGAGGCCCTGAATTATCAGGGATGGCAGATTTATTATATTCATCATAATATATACATTGACAAAATATGTACATCACAAGAGCTGGTGGCTCAGGTGTAATAAGGCTGAAGATGAGCATTATTCCATGGCCGGCGGGTCTCCTCCTTCGACGTGCATGAGTCCTTGTGGTCTTGAACATCGATAAGGTAGTATGACCCGTTGTTCAGATTTTTGCTGACCACAAAGGGCCCTTCCCAAGGTAGGGATAGCTTGTGCATGTCAGTTTGATCCGGGATGAGCCGGAGCACCAAATCTCCTTCTTGAAAGGTCCTGGTTTTAAGCCGACGATTGTGATAACGACGCATATCTTGTTGGTAAATCGCCGAACGAGCTGCCGCACGGTCGCGCTCCTCATCCAACAGGTCAAGAGCATCCTGACGTGCTTTTTCATTATCAGCTTCAACATAAGCTGGCACAGGGGGCAAATCACGACAGATGTCACTAGGGAGAACCTCCTCTGCTCCGTAAACCAGAAAGAAAGGCATGTAACCCGTAGATCTATTGGGGGTAGTATTGATACTCCATAACACTGAGGGTAATTCCTCCACCCAACAACCCGGCGTCCTTTGCAAAGGTACCATAAGCTGGGGATTGATGCCTCTCCAAATTTCTTGATTGGCTCTTTCAGCTTGGCCATTAGACTGGGGTGAGCCACTAATGATACATCAAGATGAATATGCTCTCGCTAACAAAATTCTTTCATAGCACCCTTGGATAGATTAGTGCCATTATCAGTTATAATGCTATGAGGAAAGCCAAACCGGAAAATCACCTTTTTGATGAACTGAACCGCTGTTGCCGCGTCACACATACCGACCGGCTCTGCCTCAACCCACTTTGTAAATTTGTCAACCGCCACCAAAAGGTGAGTCTTTTTGTCTTTGGACCTTTTGAAAGGTCCAACCATATCTAGCCCCCAGACTGCAAACGGCCAAGTAATTGGAATCATCCTCAATTCCTGAGCTGGCACATGAGCTCGTTGTGAAAATTTCTGACAACCATCACATTTACTGACCAAATCCTCTGCATCATTATGAGCTATCAACCAATAAAACCCATGACAAAAAGCCTTGGATATGAGGGAGTTAGAGCCAGCATGATGTCCACAATCTCCTTCATAAATCTCTCGTAGAATCTCAGGACCTTCCTCAGGAGAAACACAATGTTGAAACACCCCTGTGACACTGCAGCGATGCAGCTCTCCATTGACAATAGTCATTGACTTAGACCACCGGGTTATTTGCCTGGCCAAAGTTTCATCTTCAGGTAACTTGCCCCGGGTCATATAAGCCAAATATGGAACTGTCCAATCAGGAATAACATGAAGAGCCGCCACCAATTGTGCCTTCGGGTCAGGAATAGCAAGATCCTCCTCCGTTGGCAGTTTGACTAAAGGGTTATGCAGAATATTGATACATGTTTTTTGATTGTTCCATTATTTATGTTGTCAAATAATATATTGCTTGGAAAGTGTTGGTATGGAGGGCATGTTGGGGAACATAGCAGAAATTCAAAATTTTCCTACGTGTCACCAAGATCTATCTATGGAGAAACCAACAACGAGGGGAAGGAGAGTGCATCTACATACCTTGTAGATCTCTATGCGGAAGCGTTCAAGAGAACGGGGTTGAAGGAGTCGTACTCGTCGTGATCCAAATCACTGGAGATCCTAGTGCCGAACGGACGGCACCTCCGCGTTCAACACACGTACAGCCCGGTGACGTCTCCCATGCCTTGATCCAGCAAGGAGAGAGGGAGAGGTTGAGGAAGACTCCATCCAGCAGCAGCATAGCGGCGTGGTGATGGTGGAGGAGCGTGGTACTCCAGCAGGGCTTCGCCAAGCACCGCAAGAGACGAGGAGGAGAGAGGTATAGGGCTGCGCCAGGGAGAGATCAAATCGTATGTGTTGGGCAGCCCCAAACCTCAAGTATTTATAGGAGGAGGGGAGGAGGGTGCGCCCCCTCTAGGGTTCCCACCCCTAGGGGGGCGGCAGCCCTAGATGGGAAGGGGGGCGGCCAAGAGGGGGAGAGGGGGGCGCGCCCTAGGGTGGGCCTTAGGCCCATCTGTGCCTAGGATTTCCCCTTTCTCCTCCTAGCTGCGCCTTGGGCCTTGTGGGAGGCGCACCAGCCCACTCAGGGGCTAGTCCCTTACCACTCTTGGCCCATGCAAGCCTCCGGGGCTGGTGGCCCCACTTGGTGGACCCCCGGGACCCTCCCGGTGGTCCCGGTACGTTACCGATAAAACCTGAAACTTTTCCGGTGACCAAAACAGGACTTCCCATATATAAATCTTTACCTCCGGACCATTCCGGAACTCCTCATGACATCCGGGATCTCATCCGGGACTCTGAACAACATTCGGTAACCACATACAAACTTCCTTTATAACCCTAGCGTCATCGAACCTTAAGTGTGTAGACCCCACGGTGGGCGCCAACTGTCGTGGACTTGACATGGCAGATGTCCTAGCGCAGGGACTTAGTCGTGGATCCATCACAACTAGGTTAGCTTGAAGGGGTTAAACGGGACAAAGGATACAGAGAGTTTACCCAGGTTCGGCCCCTCTCAATGAGGTAAAAAGCCTACTCCTGCTTTGTGTTGTATTGCTAGGGTTTTGATTACCAGGGAGCGAATACGCTTGACCTAGATCTTGATTGTTTGTTACTTGAGTTAACCCTCCACTGGGTCACCCCTTTATATACACAGGTTGATGCCCGACGGCTTCAAGAGTCCCGACCGGCTCATACACAATGTGTCCGGCTCAATGACTAACTAAGCTTGCCTTACAATACAAGTAATACATATGGTGGTTCATCCTCTTGGGACTCAAGTCGCCTCAGGGTCTTGGGCCGTCAATGGGCTTGCTATGACCCGCCATCTTCATTGATAAGTCGCTAGTGGTATGACCCGGCCACTCCTGGGCAGTTCATACCCAGTAGTTATATCCCCAACACTTCTTGTCACAGACGGCAGTGATGATGCCATTGCACCCTGGCATCTTCAGAACATTGTAGCCATGATGAGTGGTCGCCATGAACTTGGCGAGGGTCGGGTACCCGAGGATGGCGTTGTACGGGTGCCAATGTGGGCCACCTCAAAGTCAATCAACTCGGTGTGGTGGTTGTCGAGCTTGCTGAAGGTGACAGGGTGGCGCACCTACCACATGGGAGTGGTGGATCCATTGGTCACCCCAGAGAATGGCCTGGTGGGCATGAGCTAGTCATAGGGCACTTGCAGCGTTTTGAAGGTCTCGACTGAGAGCATGTTGAGGCCGGCGCCACCGTCGATGAGGGTCTTGGTGATAGACACGTTGCTGATGGTGGGTGTGGACAGCATGGGAAACGCGTCGGCAGTTGATGAGCACCTGAGGTGGTCCTTGGAATCAAAAGTTATGGCGTACTGCGACCACTTGAGGGGACACTGAAAGTCCATCTATCCCTGGGTGGTTTTGGTAATTCCTAACAACATATAGCTCATTAAGCTAACATATTCCAAGATTAATATTTCAGGAAAAGCTCGATGAATGGCATGGCATGGATGAGGAAAGTGGACCCCTCAAAATACTAAGGACAAAAAGATTGGCTCAAGCTCAAAGCTCAAGACTCTACATTTTATATTTTAGTGATCCAAGATCACATTGAGTCTATAGGAAAAGCCAATACTATCAAGGAGGGATGAGGTGTCGCTTGATGAGGTTCTTGCTTCATAGTGCTTAATGATATGCTCCAAAACCCTCAACTACCTTCCCACATCCACATATGACCTAAACCAAAAGTCAAACTCGGCCCCACCGATTCTTTCTATCCGGCGCCACCGAGTTCAGATGTCATAGCCACTTCCACAAACCCTAGGCAAATTGGTCTCACCGATAGGGATCTCGGTCACACCAAGATGGGGTTGTAATCTCTCTGTTTCCCTTCGTAACGTTTCGGTCCTACCGAGATGAGCGATCAGTCCCACTGAGATTGCAGTGTCAACTCTCTGTTTCCCTTCGTAACGTTTCGGTACTACCGAGATGAGCGATTGGTCCCACTGGGATTGCAATGTAAACTCTCTGTTTCCCTTTTCTAACATTTCGGTCCCACCGAAATGAGAAAATCGGTCCCACCGAGTTTACCTGACCAACTCTCTGGTTAGCTTATTACCAAAATCGTTCCCACCGAGTTTGTGTAATTAGTCACACCGAGAGTATGTTATGCCCTAACCCTAACCATATCGGTCCTACCGAGTTGCATCACAGTCCCACCAAAAATCCTAACGGTCACTAGGTTTGCTAAATCGGTTCGACCGAGTTTCTCAATTCGGTCTCACCGAGATTGGTAAATTGTGTGTAACGGTTAGTTTTTGTGTCGAGGCTATATATACCCCTCCACCCAGTCTTCATTCGTGGAGAGAGCCATCAGAGCATACCTACACTTCCAATACACATTTTCTGAGAGAGAACCACCTACTCATGTGTTGAGGCCAAGATATTCCATTCCCACCATATGAATCTTGATCTCTAGCCTTCCCCAAGTTGCTTTCCACTCAAATCTTCTTTCCACCAAATCCAAATCCTGTGTGAGAGAGTTGAGTGTTGGGGAGACTATCATTTGAAGCACAAGAGCAAGGAGTTCATCATCAATACACCATTTGTTACTTCTTGGAGAGTGGTGTCTCCTAGATTGGCTAGGTGTCACTTGGGAGCCTCCGACAAGATTGTGGAGTTGAACCAAGGAGTTTGTAAGGGCAAGGAGATCGCCTACTTCGTGAAGATCTACTGCTAGTGAGGCAACTCCTTCGTGGGCGATGGCCATGATGGGATAGACAAGGTTGCTTCTTCGTGGACCCTTCGTGGGTGGAGCCCTCCGTGGACTCACGCAACTGTTACCCTTCGTGGGTTGAAGTCTCCATCAACGTGGATGTACGATAGCACCACCTATCGGAACCACGACAAAAACATCCGTGTCTCCAATTGCGTTTGAATTCTCCAAACCCTTCCCTTTACATTCTTACAAGTTGCATGCTTTACTTTCCACTGCTCATAGACTCTTTGCATGCTTGCTTGAATTATGTTAAGATTGCTTGACTTGTGCTAAGATAGCTAAAATCTTCCAAAGACTAAAATTGGGAAAAGGATAGATTATTAATTGGTCAGGTAGTCTAATCACCCCCCTCTAGACATACTTTCGATCCTACCAGTGGTATCAGAGCTTTGGTCTCCATTTGCTTTGATTTCCATAGCTTTTGGTGGTCATAGCCTTGGTTTCACAACCTAGGAGAGTATGGCGTCTAGCGAGGAAAATTATCACCGTAGAGGTCCTTACTTTGATGGTACTAATTTTGCTAGTTGGGAGCATAAGATGAAAATGCATATTCTTAGACTTAACCCTGCCGTTTGGGCTATTGTGTGTGTTGGCTTGCAAGGTGAATTCTTTGATGGGAGAGAACCGAATCGTGGAGCGACCGCGGAAGAGTTGAAAATGCTACAATACAACGCTCAAGCTTGTGATATCCTCTTCAATGGATTGTGCCCCAAAGAATTCAACAAAATCAGCCGTCTTGAGAATGCACAGGAAATTTGGGATACTTTGATTGACATGCACGAAGGTACCGACTCCGTCAAGGAATCCAAGTTGGATGTGCTTCAAAGTCAACTTGACAAGTTCAAAATGAAGGATGGTGAAGGTGTCGCTGAAATGTACTCTAGGCTTGCTCTTATCACAAATGAGATTGCCGGCTTAGGAAGTGAAGAGATGACTGACAAATTCATCATCAAGAAGATCCTAAGAGCCTTGGATGGAAAATATGATACCGTGTGCACATTGATTCAAATGATGCCCAATTACAAAGATCTGAAGCCAACAGAAGTCATTGGAAGAATTGTTGCTCATGAGATGTCACTCAAGGATAAGGAGGAACTTCACAACAAATCAAGTGGTGCTTACAAAGCCTCATGCGAAGCCCCCACATCATCAAGTGAGAAACAAACCTTCAATGAAGAATTGAGCTTAATGGTGAAGAACTTCAACAAATTCTACAAGAGTAGAAGCAAAGAGAGAAGCTCCAAGTCAAGGTCCTACAATGACAAAAGATCTTCTAGTCGAGAGCAAAACTGCTACAATTGTGGAAGGCCCGGACACTATTCCAATGAGTGTACGGCACCCCACAAAAGAAGAGAAGATTCTCCAAAAAGAAGAAGTAGAAGAGAAGAATAACCACCTAGAGAAACAAGGAGTAGAGATGATCGTTATGAATGAAGACCCTCACGGAGAAGCAAGGATTCGGAAAGAAAGGACAAGTCATCAAGGAGCTACACAAAACAAAGACATCAAGCTCATGTTGGTGAATGGGTATCCGACTCCGACTCCGACAATCACTCCGAGAGAAGCTATCACTCCGACTCCGAATATACTCAAGATGAAGGTGTTGCCGGTCTAGCACTTGTGTCAACCAACTCCTACGACATATTTGATTCACCAAATGAAGGAATTGGAAGATGCTTCATGGCCAAAGGTCCAAAGGTATCACACCCGAGTATGTTGATTTCAATAGTGATGAAGAAGACTTGTTAGGTGATGATGATTTACTTGTTGACAACTCTAGTGATGAATACTATGATGAAACGTCAATTAACCATGCTAATCAAGGTGAAACGAATGACAATGATAAGGAGAAGATTGAGTCTCTAACTAAAGAACTAAACACTCTTAAGTTAGCTCATGAAACTATCTTAGGAGATCATCAAGAACTTTTAAGGACTCATGAGAAATTACGTTTTGAAAAGCTCAACCTTGAGCAAGAGCATGAGTTCTTGAAGGCAATGAATGATGATCTTTGCAAGAAAAGTTCCTCTTACATTGCCAAGCGTTTACTCTTATCCACTTACATGCCTCAAGTCAATTCTAGTAACAAGAACAAGAAAGATTCTTCCTCTAGTAGTAACAATAATCATGCTAAATCCAATGTTGTTGCTTCTAGTAGTTCTCTTGATTCCACTAATGATTCTCTTAGCCAAGTTACACTTCAGCAAGAAAATAGCTTATTGAAGGGAATTATAGATAAATGTGTTTACAAGAGCCTTGCCGGGAGTAAGAAATTCGAGGAAGTTGTACGCAAGCAAGGAAGGCATCGGAAGAACCAAGGTGTTGGTTTTGAACGAAAGTTCAATGCCAATGGAGTTGAGTGGGAAGAAGATCAATACCCCAAGACAAAGTTTGTTCCTCAACAAGAGAAGTATGATCCTACTTCTTTCAAAGAGACACAAGCTCAAGATGATCTTTCACCACAAGACCACAAGCAAAAAGGCAAGGACAAGATTCAAGAGGAAATTGATGCATTTGAAGAAGCTCCTAAGGCCTTGGTCAAGTGGGTTCCCAAGACTACATCAAGTTCCACTTCATCAAGTACAACTACAACTCTGAGGATTCCAATCAAGATGGTGTGGATCCCGAAGAAGAAGAACTAGAGAGTTCTTGAGGGTGACTCCGCCAACATACTTCACTCTTATCATTTTGGCAAGAATGAGTGCAATCAACTCACGCATCTTACTCTAAGAATTGAGCTAAAGCAACTCTAATGGTGTGAAAAAAACAACGCTCTTGTACTTAAACGATGAGTATGACCTATGATCAAATGTTCTCATTTGACTCCTAAGTCAATATACTCATATATAGATGACCTAGTCATCACCAATTGCTTGATAGATGCTAGAATTCGTTGTGCATGCTTTGCCACATATTTCAATTGCCATTTTATTGTGTGAGCATGTTGGTTGCATAATTTAATCATTCAAGGACGTCCACTTGTTGTTTTGATTGATTGGTTTCTTTCTTCTCTTGCCAAGTGGATGGACAAGAATGCGTAAGAACCTTCTCTAGCTATCTATGCTTTTCTCGTCTCAAACTCTATTCAAGCTACATCACAAAATGTGAGGAGCACTCAGAGTCCCTGATTCGTCATAGACTTAAACTTCCAAAACTTCTTTGTGCGTTTCGGTCTGACCGATTCACCCATTTCGTTCATACCGATATTGTAAGTGCATCTAGTGCCACCCCTAGTTGGTTTTGAGGTATTGACGACAAACCTAGTTGAGGGACTAATGTGTTTGTGAGAATTGCAGGATAACACAGGTAGAAGTCCCTCATTGATTCGGTTTTCCTATCAGAGATGACCCCTAAAAATGTATGAAGACATTGAAGTCAAAGGTGGTATATGAAGATATTCACTTTGAAGACTATGACAAGAGAAGACATCACATGAAGCCTATGGAGCTCGAAGACTTAGATCTTTCGAAGTTCTTTTTCTTCTTTATTGAGTCATAGGAACCACCGTACTGTTAAGTGGGGTCCAAGAGAACCAGTCAGAATGACTGAAGTGATGCCTAACCAAAACCTATGTCTTCGAGTGAAGACTATGAGAGCGAATCTTGTCCAGAGTCGGACAAGTCAGCTTTGCTTGTAGCCCAGGTAAAGTTGCCATGTGAGTTTGAAATCTGACCGTTGGAACACATGTCAGTTCCTTAGTGACCCAGGGTCATTTCAGACAAATTAGGTCGGTTTGCCTAGTGGCTATAAATAGCCCACCCCCTACAACCATAAACGGGTGGCTGCTCAGAGTTAGTATACGGCTTTTGTCGTTTGAGAGCAACCCACCTCGAAGCTTTGAGAGAGAATTCCTTGCTAGGATAAAGCCCTAACCACCCAGAGCCAAAGAGAATTGGGCATCACTTAAGTCTTCTTGTCTGTGTGATCTGAAGACTTATTACACTTGAGGACTATGAATCCTCCAGCCGGTTAGGCGTCGCGTTCTGAGCATCCAAGAGACATTATGGATCGCCGGTGAACGAAGTCTATGAAGGTTTGGGAGTCTACCTTGAAGACTTACCAGAGTGATTGGGCGAGGTCTGTGTGACCTTAGCTCAAGGGGAATACGGTGAGGACTGGGTGTCCTGAGCTGCGTGTTCAGGACTGGGTGTCCGGGACTGTGTGTCCTCAGATTTAAATACCTAGCCGCCCTAACCAGACGTACAGTTTTCACAACAACTGGAACTGGTCCAACACATCATTGTCTTCAACGAGTCACTGGTTTCATCCTTCCCTTCTCTTTATGTACTGTTACTCCCTGTGAAGTCGTTGGATGATTGCACTATCTTTTATCTTCACTGAGTGACTGTGTGTTCTGTTTGGCTTCATAATATCTTCCTACCTGATCCTTACTACATTGCTGCTATTAGTCATTGTGCTTTCACTCTATTGAATACTTGACTATGGCTTGCCTAGTGTAGTCTACCTTCTGCTGCATGGTAATAGGTTTATTTCTATCGTTTGTCTTCATAACTTCCACGTTTTGAAGACTTTCATAAAAATAGCCTATTCACCCCCATCTAGTCGATATAACGCACTTTCAGTTGGTATCAGAGCTAGGTACTCCCTTGTTCTGTGTGATTCGGTTTAACCACCTAGAGTTTTAGCTATGTCGACTGCAGGGATAATTAAAGTCTCTGCTGCGTGCCCTGTCTTCGATGGAACTGAATGTCCCTACTGGAAGAATAAGATGCGCATGCATCTTGAAGCCATTGACGTCGACCTATGGTATGTTGTCAAGAACGGCGTTCCCAAGGCTGGAGAAGGTGTCACTGCTGCTGACGTCAAGAAGTTCGTTCAACTGGACTCTACTGCCAAGAATATCATCTATGGTCATCTGACCAAAGGACAGTATGGCCGCGTGAGTGCTTTGGAAACATCTAAGCTAGTCTGGGACTGGCTCTCCAAGGTCAACGAAGGCGTCTCAACCCAGAGAGATCAGAGAATCAGTGTCCTTCGCAACCTCTTCAACCGCTTCAAGAGAAATGATAATGAGAATGTCCAGCTCACATTTGATCGACTCACTGACATCACGAGTGAGCTTCAAGCCCTTGGCGCTACTGAGATCACCAAGCATGAAGTCGTCAAGACACTACTGAGATCACTTGACAGTTCGTTTGACACCCTAGCCCTGATGATTCAAGAACGTCCTGATTTCAAGACACTTGATCCGTCTGACATACTTGAGAGGCTTAACACACATGAGTTTCAGCTTTCTGAGAAAAGAGATATCTACGGTCCAAACTATGGGCGAACTCGTGCCTTGAAGGCAAAAGCTGTCTCCCCATCTGAAGAAGAATCTGACAGCAGTTCTGATGATCCTGAAGACATTGGAAGGGAACTTGCTATGCTTGTGAAGAAGTCCCAAAAATTCACCAAGAAGAAAGGCTTCAGAAAGTCTTCCCGATCAAGCTCAAGGAATGATGAAGCTTCTGCTCATGACTACAAGAAGAAAACATATCACAAGTGCGAGAATCCTGGCCACTTCATCTTTGAGTGTCCGCAGTGGGACAATGAGAACAAAAAGAAGAAGAAGAGCAAGGAATATGACTCTGTTGACAAGAAGAAGAAGAAATACTCAAATTCTTCCTCCAAGTCTTCTTCAAAGTCTTCATCACACAAGATGAGCTCATCTGGCAAGGCATGTGCGTTTGTTGGCAAGGAACTGGACTCAGAGGAGGAGTCCGCCTCTGAGGAGCCGGAGGTGGAGTCTGAGGAGGAGTCCGATTCTGGCGTCGCAAGTCTTGCTACAACATACATTGCCAAGTCCATCTTCAACACTGAAGACAATGACCTCATCACCGACACCGATGCAAATGACAAGGACTACTCCGCTCCTACCTACTGCTTCATGGCACGCGGTGCCAAGGTAAACACATGCACTACTCACTATCAAACATCTAGTGACGATGACTCTGATTGTGGTTCAAAACCCAGCTACAAAACACTTGCTAAAATTGCAACTGAACAACAAAAAGCCATGTAACATATTCAAAAACTGTTAGACAAAAGCGATGATCTGTTAGGCACTGAAATGACTCGTTCTGAGTCCTTAATTGAAGACATAAAAAATCTTCACGTTAAGTATGAGGAACTTGAAAGTCGTCATGAAACGCTCTCAACAACACATGAAAAGCTTTCCTATGATTATCTTCAAAGGAAGCAAGATCTTGAGAAATTGAGAGCGGCTCATGAAGATCTTCAAAAGGAAAATGAGTCACTTCGCTCCAAACAGATCAGTTCCGCTCAGGAAGGATTTGAACCACCATGTCTTAAGTGCATTGAGTGTGATAATGCTACTACTGTTGCTGAATGTTCTACTGCTGCTACTGCTGCAATATCTTCAACTATTGATGTGGGAACTAACCCCTCTGCTGAGGATTCCACTGCTATTGCTGATGAGAATGCTAGGTTGAAGACATTGCTTGAAACAAGGATGTACAAAAGTCTTAAAGGGCATCAGACACTATGTGATGTCCTCAAAAAGCAGATCTTGAACCGAAACCCGAGTAAAGAGGGTGTTGGGTTCGTAAGGAAAATGAATGCTGATGGCTCTTACTGGAAACCTGAGCAATACCCCAAAACCACATGGGTTGCTGCAAAGGAATCTTCAGCGGATCTATCCAATCTATCTGGCTTCTCTTGTGCAAATCCCATTGTCATTGATGAATCCTTTGATGCAAACTATAAACTGTTTAAGAATCAGAATGGTGAAGTGTTTTCCAGGTACATTGGTACTAACTGCAGGAATGGACCGCCTATGAAGAAGATCTGGGTTCCGAAAAAGTGTCTGGAGGATCTTCCTGTGAATGTCATCATGACACCACACGTGAAGAAGACAAACCTCAGACCACAGGCTTCATATAGTCCAAAGGCTTCATACAGATAGAGGACTCACCTGAGTCGCACTAACGCAAATGTTTTGCAGGGAAACCATAATCAGGCCTATGAATATGAGCGCGGTTCATCAAACCGCCATGTTCATAAGACCAAGAACTATTCTGCTTATTCTTATGAGTACTATTGTCCGCCTGCAAGACTTTTTGCTAGGGCTCCAAAGCCAAAGTTCTCAGATGCTGCACTTAGAATTATTGCTTCTAAGCCACCCTTTAAGATGTGGGTGGCTAAGAAAGCTTAACTCTCTGTTGCAGGGAAAGGTCTCCAGCAGAAAACCAAAATCGTCTGACGCTATTGCTGGGGACCTTAAACATCTTGTAGGGCGGAAGATCAAATGCCCGAATGGTCTTACTATGTACTTCGTTCCTGAATCGCTTACTACTCTCCCTATCAGTCCTAATCTGGATCTAAGCTTTCATAACCCACTGGTTCGTCAAATGTTTTTGCTTCACAATTCTCTTCGTGAAGCCTATCCCCCTAACTGCACTATAGGGTACGACACCAGCGTCTTCAGAATGGATTATTGATAGTGGGTGTACCAACCACATGACTGGCAAAAGAAGTCTTCTTATGGACTCAACCTTACGTCCACCCGACAAGAGTCACATCACATTTGCTGACACTAGTAAAAGTAAGGTATTGGGTCTAGGTAGAGTTGCAATCTCAAAGGATCAACACATGGATAAAGTCATGCTTGTTGAATCCCTTGGCTTCAACTTAATGTCTGTCTCAATGCTTTGTTATTTGAACATGATCGTAATATTTGAAAAATATCTTTGCCTTGTACTAATGGAATCTGACAAGTCTCTAGTGTTTTAAGGGTATCGGAAAGATGATCTGTACGTGGTAGATTTTTTGGCAGGACCACAGCTTGCCTTATGTCTTCTAGCAAAGGCTTCAGAATGCTGGCTCTAGCATCGGAGGCTAGCGCATGCTGGCATGAGGAACCTCCACACCCTTGCAAAGAAGAAGCATGTCATAGGCATTGAGGGCGTCAAGTTCAAGAAAGATCACTTATGCGGTGCCTGTGAAGCAGGGAAGATGACGAGGGCCAAACATCACTCGAAGACAATCATGACAACCACTCGACCCTTCGAACTGCTCCACATGGATCTTTTCGGTCCCACTCATTACTCAACTCTTACTACTACTGCTTGCCTCTATGGCTTTGTTATTGTTGATGATTATTCTAGATATACTAGGGTGCACATAATCCTCTACAAGACTGAAGTGCAGGATGTCTTCAGATGCTTCGCCAATCGAGCAATGAACAACTATGGCGCCAAGATAAAGCACATCAGAAGTGACAATGGCACTGAATTCAAGAAAACTGGCCTTGATACATATCTTGATACCTTGGGCATCACACATGAATTCTCAGCCCCGTACACACCTCAGCAGAATGGCGTCGTTGAACGCAAGAACAGAACACTATTGAGATGGCCCAAACGATGCTTGATGAATACAAGACTCCAAGAAAATTCTGGCCTGAAGCTATTGATACTGAATGCCATACAATCAATCGTGTTTATCTTCACAAGATTCTGAACAAGACATCTTATGAGCTCCTTACTGACAAGAAGCCAAATGTCAGTTACTTCAGAGTATTTGGTGCCAGGTGCTGGATCAAGGATCCACATCACACTTCAAAATTTGCACCAAAAGGACATGAGGGTTTTATGCTTGGATATGGAAAGGATACGCACTCCTACAGAGTCTTCAATCTCTTTCATTATAAAGTGGTTGAAACAGTGGATGTGCGGTTTGATGAGACTAACGGTTCACAAAGAGATCACCTCCCAAACATGCTAGATGAAGCTCCATCCAGCGAATCAATCAAGCTTATGGGAACCGAAGAAATCATACCCTCTGAAGCTCAACTTGAAGAGGAACTTATCATCTCCGCACCTGATCAACCTGAAGACAATGCTCAGCCTAAAGACAATCCCACTAACAATGGCAATGATCAGCAAGAGCAAAAATCTTCGCCCTGTACATCCTCGTGTTGCCAATGAAGTGCAGATTGAGAGAATAATTGAGAGCATCAATGCACCTGGTCCGCTTACTCGTTCAAGGGCGACTCAGATGGCAAATTTTTGTGGGCACTTCGCATTCGTCTCAATAACAGAACCCAAGAAAGTTGAAGAAGCCTTCATGGAACCTGAATGGATTGAAGCTATGCAAGAAGAGCTTCAACAGTTTGAGCTGAATAATGTATGGGAACTGGTTAAGCGTCCTGATCCTCGGAAGCACAACATAATAGGCACCAAATGGATATACCGCAACAAGCAAGATGAGCATGGTCAAGTGGTCAGAAAGAAAGCTCGTCTCATTGCTCAAGGATATACTCAAGTGGGAGGCATTGACTTCGATGAAACATTTGCTCCTGTGGCTAGACTTGAAGCCATACGCATAGTGCTGGCCTATGCCAATCATCACAACATACTTCTATATCAAATGGATGTGAAGAGCGCCTTTCTCAATGGCAAGATTGAAGAAGAAGTGTATGTTGCACAACCGCCCGGCTTTGAAGATCCAAAACATCCTGACATGGTATACAAGCTCAACAAGGCACTGTATGGCCTCAAACAAGCCCCTCGGGCCTGGTATGACACACTCAAATACTTCCTGAAGAGCAAAGGCTTCATACCTCATTCCCTAGACCCCACTCTCTTCACGAAGACATATGATGGTGAACTGTTTGTGTGCCAAATATATGTGGATGACATTATCTTCGGCTGCACCAATCAGAAGTAAAGTGAAGAGTTTGGATATATGATGCAAGAGCAATATCACATGTCCATGATGGGAGAGCTGAAGTTCTTCCTTGGTCTCTAAATACGACAGCAACGCAACAGCATCATATCTCAAGAGAAGTATCTCAAAGATTGCCTGAAGAAGTTTGGTATGCAAGACTGCAAAGGCTTCACGACGCCAATGCTAGCCAAACATCATTTGGGTCCCGACGACAATGGTAAAGAGTTCGATCAAAAGGTATACCGCTCCATGATTGGTTCTTTACTTTATCTATGTGCATCTAGGCCAGATATTATGCTTAGTGTTTGCATGTGTGCTCGATTCCAAGCGGCACCAAAGGAGTCGCATCACTTAGTTGTGAAGCGAATTCTTCGATATTTGGCTCACAACCCAACTCTAGGATTATGGTATCCAAAGGGCTCGGAGTTTGATCTGGTTGGATTCTCGGATGCTGATTATGCTGGTGACAAGGTGGATCGCAAGTCTACATCAGGCACATGTCATTTTCTGGGACGATCACTTGTATGCTGGTCTTCAAAGAAGCAGATCTGTGTATCTCTCTCCACTGCTGAATCTGAATACATTGCTGCTGGATCTTGCTGCGCTCAGCTTCTGTGGATGAAGAAAACACTCAAGGACTATGGCATTCATCTGAAGCAAGTGCCACTGTACTGCGACAACAAAAGTGCCATCAAGATTGCCAACAACCCAGTTCAGCACTCAAAGACAAAGCACATTGAGATTCGTCATCACTTTCTCAGAGATCATGTTGTGAAGGAAGATATTGATATCATACACGTAAACACTTAAGAGCAATTGGCAGATAACTTCACCAAGCCCTTGGATGAGAAGAGATTTTTCAAGTTACGGTGTGAGCTAAATATCCTGGTGTCGGGTGGTAGGTGCGACATATGCCAACAAGTGGCTTATCATTGTGGGAGCCAGTAAGACGTCGCCGGTGCCTGGAAACGGGATGAGGCGAAGACATGCACGCCGGCGAATCTTACCCAGCTTCGGGGCTCTCCGTGGAGATAACACCCATATTGCTGCTCCGCGGGGTCTCCGCATGGTCACTAGATGAACAAGTAGCTACACGGTGCTCCTTGAGCTGTTTGGTGAGAGGAGGAAGAAGGGCGCGACTTGCTCTCTTCTCCTCCCTGTGTGGTGTCTGAGACTAGCGGGGGTTGATCTCTCTTTGCATGGATGCCCCGGGGGGTTTATATAGGCCTACCCCCCGGGGGTACAATGGTAATCCGGCTGGGCGCGGGGCCCAGCCGTCTGTGTCTACGCTCTCCGGCTTCTGCGCTAGCTGCTAGGGCCCGCCGACTAGTGGGTCCCGCTGGCTGCCGGCTCGTTGGTCGATAGGCATGCCCCACTGTCAGGGCCTTGTCGGTGGCTGGTTACTGTTGCTCAATCTTTGTGGCGAAGGCTTCGCCGAAGTGGGCATGGCTGCAGTGCCGCTGCCCGGTGGGCGATCACTATAGCCCCACCACGTCTTGTCTCCTTAATGGGGCGTCTTCTTCGAGGGAGGTGGCAAGCCGGCTGTGGGGAGCCGGCTCTATCTTGGGCCGACTAGGGGAGGTCTGGCCGCCTTCGGGTGTCTCTCTGCCCAAAGGGGCCCACCGCCCGTGGGCCGTACTGGTAGCCCATTGTGGATGACATCAGGGTCAACGTGGCAACAGTGCCGCGCCGGACGGGTCATGGCCACCCATACAGCGCACTGTGCCAGGCGTGCTCCGGGATTCGGGGGTGGCAGGCTTCACTGTAGCCCCGCCCCATCACAACGTTGTTATGTGGATGCAGACTTCGAGGGTACGATCTTGACCGCTTTATGGGAGCAGGCTTCTTGGAGTCGGCCTTCTCGTGGACGGCTTCTCGGAGCCGGCCCTCCTGCGGCTTCTCTTCATGAGGGCTGAAGTCGGGCCGCCTTTCGATAGCCGGCCTGGAGACAGCCGGCAAGGGGAAAGCGGCCCTGCGGCTTGGATTCTTGAGGGCCGAATTGGCTCATAATTTTTTCAGAAGGGCCAGGGGGAGCCGGCTAGGCTACCCATGGTTATTTACTCCGACAGTAGTCCCCGAAGCTGATCGAGCATCAAGGCTGACAAAGGGATGAGAAGCTAGGTCAGCTTCCTTTCCCGAGGGGCCGGCTTTGCTCGTGCGCGCCGTCTTCGGAAAAGCTCTGTTTCTCGTAGGCGGGAACGCGGGCCATGTGGCGAGGAAATCCTGCCAACGTATGCGCGCGACGGGACGCCACCGCATGCCCGGGCACGCCACTCGCAGGCCTCGGTCCGAGCACGGATCTTCTGCGGCCCACATGGACCGCTCGCCTTCCCGCGGCAGTTTTATTCTGCCATCAAGGCAAAATAATCGCGGGACGTGGGGTAGTGGGCGCAGTTGATCCCCACATTCCCCCACGCCGCGCCTCCTCGGCTCCGCCGTGCGGTCTATAAGTAGGAGGAGGAGGGGGAGCGGCAGAGGCTCGCGCGCTCTCCCTCACTCCGCCCCTTCTTGCCCTCCTTCTTCTTCTCTTCGCCGCAGCAACTCTTTGTCACGCCGTCCCGCCATTGCTTCGTCTTGCTCCCTGCCGCATCGCTCCCATGGCGCTATCGAGCTCGTGGGATGGCTCCAACGTCCATGAGGACCACGTCGAGTTCCTCCGCCGGACGCTGTCAGCCTTCGTCACCCTGTGCGAGGGCTTTCTTGGAGTTCTCCCCATGCTCGAGCTCTGGGGGGAGTTCTTCCAAAGCAAGCTCAGCACCGTCGACGCGGGCATGCCCGCCCCTTGCGGAGCCTTCATTGCCATGAGGAGGGCGAGCGAGAACAATCCGTTCCCGTCCATTCCGCTGATCCAGTCGGTGAAGCTTTGGCAGAAGTCTTATTTCTACGTGAAGAACGTCGCCCAACAAGGCGACTACGTCAACCTGCCGGATTACGTAGCCGGCCCGCTGGCTGGGAGGCAGCCTTCGTGGAGCTACCGGGCCAAGTCGCTGTCTCAGGCCGGGAACGCAGCCGTCTCCCGGCTTCGAGTGATGATCCAGTCGAAGGGCCTGACTGGAGCTGACTTGGTGGCCGCCTTCGTGGAGCGTCGGGTTCTTCTTCTCCAAGGCCGGCCTCACATGATCTGCCAAATGAGCGGCCGCTTTGACCCGTGCCGGCTGAGCACCAGGGAGATGCCTCACGCAGAGGTGTCTTACATGGTGAATTATATCTCTAATTGCAAGCTCGTCGAGGATTGGCGATACGGCAAGGAGCCGTATTCCCGCGCCAACCCTCCGCCTGCCGTAAGTTCTTTCTTCTTTTCTTCCTTTTTGTAGCCGGCCTCATGATAGCCGACTCTTGATCAGTTCGTTTGCCTTTTGCAGAACCCTCTTCTCCTGTCGACAACCGGGGCCATGGGGGTAGAGCGCCAGCTCCTCCCCGACCGCACGGTGGACGACGCCGACGATCCGGACCTGGGAGCGGCCGCCATGGAAGACGCCATCGTGGGGGAAGGCGACGAGGTCGGAGGCGCGGGACTCGGGGCCAGCTTCGAGGACTAGCCGGATGACGACGAGGTCGAAGTCGCCCCGCACTGCCAGCCGGCGCCCGATCATCAAGGCGCAGGCTTGTCTGCCGTGCCGGCTGCCCGCGGCGGCGTGCAGAAGCGCCGGGCCGCGTTGACCTTCTTCGGCAGCCGGCCGAAAAAATCCAAGGCCTCGACGGCGGCGACCTAGCGGGATGAGGCGGCCGCGAAGGCGGCCCGCTTCCGCAAGGCGGTGAAGCAGCCGCAGGCGATCTCTACGTAAGTCGTCGAATGTCTTGCGTATATGTGTTTTGTCTTCTTCGTCCGAAACTCTTCTAAACCTTTCTTTTCTTGCCGAACAGGGCGCCGCTTTCTCTCGAGCGAGGTCCTGGCGGCTCCATAGTCGGGCCGACTAGAGGGTCCTCAAGCTCCCGCCGCGTGGATCCCTGCGCCGACCTTAAGGAGGCCATGGAGCGGAACGCGCGGGAGGTGCGGGAGGACCGGGAGGCGGCGGAGCGAAGGACCGCGCAAGCGACGAAGGAGCAGGCCGACGTGGCGGCCAAGGCCTCCGCTGCTCGTTGTTCCCCTCCGCGCCGTGGCCCCCGATGTTCCCGTGCCCCCGTTGGAGGAGGTCGACCAAGGCCCGCTGGTGATGGAGAGGCGGGAGGATCCCGTGATCTTCGTGGAGGGGGCGTCGCAGACGGCGCCGACTGGAGCGGGCCAAAGCGGCCAATCAGATGTGGCGCCAAAGCAGCCATCCAGGGGCGAGCCGGCGGCAGGGGCCGGCTTCGAGGTGCAGCCGGCATTGCGCCGGCGTGCAGGGGGTGGCGCCTCCGCGCCGGAGCGGCACTGAGCAGCGGGCGCCAGCCAGACGGTGGAGGCCCTGGAGACGGCCAGCGTCAGCATGTCCGAGTGGACTCCCAGCGGGGGGGGGGGGCGGGCGAGCTGAACGCGGCGGCCTAGGAGGTCCGGAACCGGCTTCAAGCTCAGGCCGCCTCGCTGCAGCGATACACTCAAGAGTTTCTCTCGACGCGGGCCGTCATCCGGGTGAGTCTTCTGTCCTTGGTTATTTTGCTCTTTCGATTTCTTCCGTGGGGGCGTGTCAGCGCACCCACTGGGTGTAGTCCCCGAGTTCCAAGCCGGCTGTTGCGCAGGCGGTTTGGAACTTACTAGGTCCTGACAACTTAACTTATCTGCCTCCTGTATAATCTTCCAGGAGTATCATAACCTTCGCGCAGCCGCCTTCAACTCCCAGGCTCAGGAGCTGGGCCGGAGAACTGAGGACCTTACCAGCAGCTGGAGTGCGTGTTTGTCTCGTTCATCTCCTATGGGGCCGCATCAGCGCACCCACTGGGTGTAGTCCCCGAGATTTGGGCCGACTGCTGAGCAGCTGGGTCGGATCTTCCTTGACGACTTCCCCTTATTAATTTTTCCTTTGTCTTCATGGTTGCAGGAGCCAATGCCGACTTGAGGGGGCAGCTCAGCGAGGCGGAGGACGCCCTTCGCGCCAGGAAACTGAGTACGACGCCTTGGTCCTGGAGCGCGACCGCCTGGCCAAGAAGCTGGCTGACCAGGAGGAGAGCCACAACATGGCCCTGAAGAAGGCGCAGGATAATGAAGCCGCCCTGAAGGCCGAGTGCGAGACCGAAGCGGCGGGCTGGGCTGAGACCAGGCAAGCGCTGAATGAAGGCTTCGGCCGTATTGAGGATTTGATCGACGGTAAGCCGCCTTCCTCGCTCCTTGCATGCCCCTTGCCGCCTGATTTGTGTTCTGACTTGTGCTGCTTTTTATTCTCTGTGCAGACTACTTTCCCGGCTACTCCGTCTTTGCTACCCAAACCATCGAGGCCCATCGCGAAGCGCGCCGTCAGGCGGGGGCCGACATCGCGCCGGACGCGAGTCGGACGCTTGAGGAGCAACTCTTGGCGGTCCAAGCGCGGCTGCAGCCGGCTCATCGTATGCTCCGCCGCCTCCAGCGCGCCGGGGCACAGGTGTTGGCCGCCCTCTGGCCAAGCGAGACGGTTCCCCGCACCCCGAGTCGGACTGCCGACTGGTTGGAAGTTGCGGTTGGCCGCTTTGAGGCTTGGAAAGCATCAGCGGCCCGGCTTGGAGCTGGGTGGGCGTTGGAGTTCGTCCGAGCTTGGTATCCGGGGCTGAACCTGGACCAGCTGCGCACCTGGCGGCTGGAGGCCGACGAAGAGCTGGAGGAGGTGCGGCCGGCTATCGCTCAGTGCGCTTCGACGATCGCCGAGTGTACTGACATCAGCGTCTTTGCTCCTGAAATTAATGATGACGGTGCTGCCCGGCCGGAGGAGTGGTTCGGGCTGGACCCGGCAGCGGGTGAAGACTCGGCAGAGGAGATCGCCTCCAGCGATGAAGGCGAAGACGACGAAGGAGAGGAGGGCGAAGACGTTGAGCCGGCCGGTGAAGCGGCCAGCCAGCCTCAGCCTGATCGTGCCTCCAGCAATGAGGCGCGTGCTGGCGCGCCCTCTGCGGGAGGAGGTGATCATGCCGAGGTTCGCCAGCCGGCCACTCCTCCAGCCGGCACTGCCGTCTCCACCGACCTGCCCGACTCGCCAGTCGCTCCCTTGGCTTAGTCTGCCGTCTTTCTTTTTTCCTGCTTGTTGCCTTTTGAACAATTTTATCAAACTTGCGCAGTTCCACCCACTGGGGGTGTATTCAAACTATGTCGAATGCTGGCCTTTTGAAGGTCTTTTATGTAAATATTATTGCGTGTTTGGTTTCCATTCATGTATGCTTTTTATCCTTAGGCTGTTTCCTTTGCCGCCTTCCCCTTCTGGGAAGGCAAGTACTCGAGCTTTCTTAGATTGGAGCGAGGTGAATGGAAGCCGGCCGGCCGGCTACTCTGGTAGCCGGTCGGTGGTGGGAGAAAAACCGGCTTTTGTTATATTAGTCCGTTAGTCCCTAGCCGTTTTTCGTGTGGGCACCCGTTCCTGCCCTTAACTCTTGCCAGCCGGACAGCCGGTTCTTCGAACTGCGACTTTTGGCAAGAGAAGGCTTGGGAGCCGACACACTACTTGTCTGACTGCGGGTAGGACTTCTAATATAACTCCAGGCGGCCAGTCCCCGGGCCGACTAGTCGAACCCGGTGCCGGACGGAAAAAAGTGAATGCAATGACAAGGCCATAAGCATGATACTTTTCATTCATAGACAAAAGATGGCAGTCCCTGAGCTCTCCTCGGGGGGCCTATTGTCTCGAACTTAGTACAAAAGTTAGCGTGATACATACTGCATTTCAACTGTAAAACCTTCGGAGGAGGTTGGCGTTCCATGGTCGTTCCGACTCCTTGCCGGAGTCGTCTCTCTTTCGTGCCTTCGGCTTCTGCGCGTCGATCAGGTAGTAGGAGTCGTTGCCTAAGGCTCTGCTGATGACGAAGGGGCCCTCCCAAGGGGCCGAGAGCTTGTGCTGGCCGGCTGTTCGCTGGATCAGCCGGAGCACAAGATCGCCCTCTTGGAAGGATCTTGGCTTGACCTTCCGGCTGTGGTAGCGGCGCAGGCCCTGCTGATAGATGGCGGACCGGCTGAGGGCTAACAGCCGGCCTTCTTCCAGCAGGTCGACGCCGTCTTCTCGTGCTTCCTTGGCCTCGGCTTCCGTGTACATGGTTACCCGAGGCGAGTCGAACTCGGTGTCAGTTGGGATGACCGCCTCGGCACCATATACGAGGAAGAAAGGAGTGAAGCCGGTTGACTTGTTTGGTGTAGTGCGCAGACTCCAGAGGACAGCCGGCAGCTCATCGAGCCAACAGCCGGCTGAACGCTCCAGTGGTACGATCAGTCGGGGCTTGATGCCGGAAAGGATGAGGCCGTTGGCTCGCTCGACCTGGCCGTTTGACTGCGGGTGGGCGACGGACGCTAGGTCCAACCGGATGCCTTGCGTCGCGCAGAAACGTGCCAAGGCTCCCTTGGCGAAATTCGTGCCATTGTCGGTGATGATGCTGTGTGGTACGCCGTACCGAGTTGTTATATCTGTGATAAATGTCACGGCAGTCGGCCCATTCAGCTTCTTGATCGGCTTTGCCTCAATCCATTTGGTGAATTTGTCCACGGCGACAAGCAGATGTGTCATGCCGCCGCGCGCCGTCTTGAATGGGCCCACCATGTCCAGTCCCCAAACGGCGAAGGGCCAAGTGAGGGGAATGGTCTTGAGTGCTGAAGCCGGCATGTGTTGCTTGGAGCTGAAGAGTTGGCACCCTTTGCAATGTTTAACTAACTTCTTGGCGTCATCCAAAGCAGTCGGCCAAAAGAAACCATGGCGGAAGGCTTTGGCGACGAGTGATCTTGAGGCCGCATGGTGGCCGCATTCTCCTTGGTGGATGTCTCTGAGGATTGCAATGCCCTTCTCTTGCTCAACGCATCGCTGGAGGACTCCAGTGACACTGCGCTTGACGAGTTCTCTGTTGACGATTGTGTATGCTCCGGCTCGGCGTTGGACTTGTCTTGCCTCTACTTCGTCAGCCGGCAGATCTTGGTTTATTAGGAAGTTGAGGATGGATTGAGCCCATGACGGAGCTGCGACTTCTTCTATTGCCAAACGGCTACTGCGACCAGGGCGGGCGGGCTGGGCGGTGAAATGCTGGAGTCGGCCGCCGCCTGTTGTGTTGGTGTAGTCTCCGGGCCGACTACCGCAGTCCCCGAGCCGGGTGAGGCAGTCCCCGGGTCGGGCGTAACTACGGAAGTCCCCGAGCCGCCTGCTGATACCCCCTGGCCGACTATCGAAGTCCCCAGGTCACCTGCTTGGTTCTTCGAGCCGGCTGCGTCGGGGTCAGGCGGCACGAAGATGGAATCGGACTCTGGAGACGGCTTGATAGACGGCTTGAGGAGGCGTTGTAGAGAGACACCGGTTGGTATTGCTTGCCGAGTGGAGCCTATTCGAGCCAGGGCATCAGCTGGCTCGTTGTCGGCTCGTGGTACGTGGAGGAACTCGCATCCTTCAAAATACCCACTGATCTGCTGAACGAGGAAGCGGTAGCTTGCCATATTTGCGTCCTTGGCATCCCAGTCGCCGGATGATTGCTGGACCACCAAGTCCGAGTCGCCATAACATAGGATCCGGCGAATGCCGAGTTCTTTGGCAAGCCGGAGCCCGTGTATGAGCGCCTCGTACTCGGCCACGTTGTTGGAGGCGGCAAAGTGAATTTGCAGCGTGTATCTGAGCTTGTCGCCTTTGGGAGAGGTGAGGATGACGCCGGCTCCCAAGCCGGTGCGCATCTTGGACCCATCGAAGTGCATGCGCCAATGAGTGGAGTCGGGAGCCGGCGGTAGGTACTGGGTCTCGGCCCAGTCGACGAGGAAGTCGGCCAATGCTTGGGACTTGATGGCGGTGCGAGGCTGGTAGAAGATCGTATAGGGGGCCAGCTCGATGGCCCATTTCGCCACCCGGCCGGATGCATCCCGGCTGCCTATGATCTCGGCCAGCGGGGCGGTGCATACAACCGTGATGGGATGCTCTTGGAAGTAGGGCTTCAGCTTCTTGGCGGCGAAGTACACGCCGTAGCACATCTTCTGGTAGTGCGGGTAGTTCTGCTTCGAGGTAGACAGCACCTCGCTCAAATAGTACACCGGCCTCTGGACCGGCTGGGCTCGGCCTTCTTCTGGGCGTTGGACTACGATGACGGTGCTGACCACCCGGCTGGTTGCGGCAATGTAGAGGAGCATGGGCTCTTTCTCAGTCGGCGCCGCCAGGACAGGCGGCGTGGCCAGCATCTTCTTCAGCTCGTGAAAAGCTTGATCGGCTTGGTCATTCCACTCGAAGTGGTTGGTCTTCTTCATGAGGCGGTAGAGGGGAAGAGCTTTCTCTCCGAGCCGGCTGATGAAGCGGTTCAGGGAGGCCAAGCATCCGGTAAACTTCTGGACGTCTCGAAGTTTGGTGGGAATCGCCATTCTCTCAATGGCCTTGATCTTTACTGGGTTGCATTCGATGCCGCGTTCGGAGACCAGGAAGCCTAGGAGCTGGCCGGCTGGCACTCCGAACACGCATTTCTCGGGGTTAAGCTTGATTTGGAACCGGCGTAGGTTCTCAAATGTTTCCTTGAGGTCTTCCAGCAAGGTGCCGCGCTTCTCCGTCTTCACCACAATGTCGTCTACGTAGACGTGGGCATTTCTGCCGAGTTGCTTGAGGAGGCACTTCTGCATGCAACGCTGAAAAGTGGCACCGGCATTTCTCAAGCCGAATGTCATAGTCAGGTAGCAGAAGGCTCCGAATGGCGTGATGAAGGCGGTCTTCAGGCGGTCTGCCGGATCTAACTTTATCTGGTGATACCCTGAGTAAGCATCCAAGAAACTCAACAGCTCGCATCCGGCCGTGGAGTCTATCACTTGGTCAATCCTTGGCAGGGCAAAGGGATCTTTGGGGCAGGCCTTGTTGAGGCTCGTGTAGTCTATACACATGCGCCACTTGTTGTTTTCTTTAGCACGAGGACCGGGTTGGCGAGCCACTCTGGAAAGAAAACTTCCATAATGAAGCCGGCTGCCAGAAGCCGGGCTATCTCCTCTCCCACAATCCTGCGTTTCTCCTCCGACAGTCGGCGGAGGGGTTGTTTGACTGGCTTTGCGTCTTCTCGGACGTGTAGTTTGTGCTCGGCGAATTCCTTCGGGACGCCCGGCATGTCCTTGGGGGACCATGCAAAGATGTCCCGATTCTCACGGAGGAAATCGGCGAGCTCGCCTTCCTATTTGCTGTTTAGGTTTGCCCCGATGACGGCAAACCTCTCTGGGTGCTCGGGGTCAAGAGGTATCTTCTTCGTCTCCTTGGCCGGCTGGAAAGATCCTTGAGCATCATGCTCCTTGGGATCGGGGGACAAGGCCGACTGCTTGCCGGCCATGGCCACGACTCGGTCCAACATCTTCTTTTCTTCGGCAATCACAAGGGACTCGGCCAGCCGACTGCTGGCTGCTGCGCACTCAGAGGACTTCTTGTAATCGCCGGCTATGGTGATGACGCCTTTGGTGCTCGGTATCTTCATCTTGAGGTATGCATAGTGGGGAACTGCCATGAACTTGGCCAAGGCAGGTCGGCCAAGCAATACATGGTAAGGGCTCTCCAGGTCCACCACTTCAAACCAGATCGCTTCCCGGCGGAAATGCTCCTTGTCCCCAAAAAGTACATCAATCTTGATCTTGCCAATGGGGGCGCAGGACAGGCCGGGTACGATGCCATGGAACACAGTCCGAGTAGGCATGAGTTGCTTCGTCTTGACATTCAGCTTCTCCATGGTGTCACGGTACAGGATGTTGATGCTGCTCCCGCCGTCTATCAGCACGCGGGAGAATCGGGCAGCGCGTCTATCCGTTGCAAGGGTGGCATCCAAAACCAACGCATAAGAGCCGGGAGACGGCATCACCTCTGGGTGGTCGGTCCGGCTCCAGCTGATAGGTTTTTCTGACCAGTGCATGTGCTCGGCGGGGTTGGCAGCAACCATGCTGACTTCTTGGTGCTCTCGGCGTTTGCTGCGCCGGTCTTCGGGCTGACTTGTAAAGATGATATAGGCGGCATGCTCGTCGGGGAACTCATCGTGCACGGCTCCGACTGCGGGCCGAGCGGCCGGCGGCTGCGGAGCCGGAGGCGGCGGACCGGCAGGCGGAGGCGGTGCGAGCCCTTCGCCTTTAGAGATTCGGGTGAGCCAGTGGCACTTCCGGGTCGTGTGGTTGGACGGCTTCGCGCCGCTGTGGAACTTGCACGGGGCGTCGAGAGTCTGCTCGTAGGAGAAGGCCGGCTGCCAAGCCGGCTTGCCGCCCCTCTGCTTCTTGGGTGCGGGCCGCGCTTCGGGCTGCTCGTCTTCGACTGTGGCCACCTGCCGACTGGTGGAGGGCGGCACCGGGCCCTTGCGCTTGTGGTCGTTCTGGTGTGGGCGTCGGCCGGAGTCCCCAGCCGGCGTCTTGGGCGCCGGGTTGAGTACCTTTCCGGACGCGTCTACCCGGAGTTCGGTCTTCATCGAGGAGTCGGCGGTGGCGTACTTGTCCGCTATGATCAGAAGCTCGTCGAGGGTAGTCGGCTCGTCGCAGAGGAGCTTGTGCTTGAGGAGGGTGCCTTCTCGGCACCCGGCAGTGAAGTATTCTATGGCTTGCACCTCGTGCACCCCTTCGCAAGAGTTGCGGAGCTCGGCCCAACGCGTGAGGTAGTCGCGAGTGGACTCGGCGGGGCCTTGTACGCACAAGGAGAGCTGTCTGGGCTTGGGAGCCCGCTTGTAGGTGCTGGTGAAGTTGCGGACGAAGGCTTCTGTGAAGTCTAGCCAGCTGTTGATGCTGTATGGCTTGAGGCTGTTGAGCCAGGTCCGCGCTGTGCCCTGCAGCATGAGGGGCACGTACTTCACGGCAACGCGCCTGTTGCCGTTGGCTATGCTAACCGCCGTGGAGTAGTCGATCAACCAATCTTCCGGCTTCACGGAGCCATTGTACTTGGGCGTGTCTCTTGGGAGCGAGAACCCTTTGGGGAAAGGCTCGTCGCGGATGCGGGGGCCGAAGCAAGGCAGGCCGACATCGTCTTCTTCTTCTAGCGCTAGGGATCGCGCCAGGCGGTCGATCCAATGGCGGGCGTAGTTCTCGCCGACTCCTTCGCGGCGACCTAGCCGACTGCTGAGAGTCGGATGTGCAACAGGCGGCGGGGTGGGATATCTCTCTCCACGGGGCCAGGGCGGAGGCGGGTTGCCCTGCCACTCCACGGCCCGGGCGTGGCCTTCTGCGTCTCGCTCGATGATGATTCGGATTCGGCTTCGGCTGGCAGCCGGATCTTTCTCGCGCCGCGCGCCTGTTTTACCCGTAGTCGGCGTCCGGGACGTCGCGCCGTGATCTTGGCGCGGGGGAGGGCTTTCCGCGCAGGCGTTGGCTTCGTGCCGCTGCGCGGCTGCATCGATGAGCCGCTGGATGCGTCGGGTCATGTGGGGGAGCTCTTCGGCCCCCAGTCCATCTAGCTCGTCTACGACCGCCTGGGCGGCACGCAGGTTCTCGAGTCGAGTAGCGTAGACTGGGTGGTCGACTCCTAGCATATCAACGATGATAGCGCCGAGCTGTCTGACAACGCCGGCCCAGCTAGGCCCGCCTGGGGGCGGCGTGCCAAAGGCGGCGCGGTCGGCCTCGCGTTGGTGGGCCTCAGCGAGGCATCTCATGGAAACCAACTTTTGGCCCTCCGCGAGGAGGGCGAGGCGGCGAGCTTCCAGTGCTTCAGCATCGACATCGGTCGGGAAGGGGATGGACAAGTCGTGGACCGCCGCGTGCGGGGCGTCGTGGGCGCTCTCGTCAGAAGCGCCGTCGTGGCCGATGACCATCACCTCGGTGGTGACAGCGTCGCAGCCATCGGCCCGGGGAAGCGGGTCGTTGTAGATCGCGACGTTGGTGGGGAACATGTCGAGCGAGGCCGTGTCGGAGTCGACAGGCATCGGATCGGTGGAGCCAACCGACTCCAAGTCCACGGCAGGCTCGCCGGAGACGTGGAGCTGGCCGAGGAGGTTGATGAGGTGGTCGGTGCTCGCGTCGGGGGCGAGCTCGTCAGAGATGAAAGTCTTGTCAAGGAGATTGGCGAGGCTGCTCGCCGCACAGATGTTGGTGACGCCTTGTAGCACGTCGTGGCAAGCGCCATCGGGCGTGCCGGGCTGGCTACGCTCGCGGGGGAGGAAGAGGGTTCCCGTCCAGAACAGGTCTCCGGACGACGGTGCACCTAGCCCCACGGTGGGCGCCAAATGTCGGGTGGTAGGTGCGACATATGCCAACGAGTGGCTTATCATTGTGGGAGCCAGTAAGACGTCGCCGGTGCCTGGAAACGGGATGAGGCGAAGACATGCACGCCGGCGAATCTTACCCAGCTTCGGGGCTCTCCGTGGAGATAACACCCCTACTGCTGCTCTGCGGGGTCTCCGCATGGTCACTAGATGAACAAGTAGCTACACGGTGCTCCTTGAGCTGTTTGGCGAGAGGAGGAAGAAGGGCACGGCTTGCTCTCTTCTCCTCCCTATGTGGTGTCTGAGACTAGCAGGGATTGATCTCTCTTTGCATGGATGCCCCGGGGGGTTTATATAGGCCTACCCCCCGGGGGTACAATGGTAATCCGGCTGGGCGCGGGGCCCAGCCATCTGTGTCTACGCTCTCCGGCTTCTGTGCCGGCTGCTGGGGCCCACCGGCTAGTCGGTCCCGCCGGCTGCCGGCTCCTTGGTCGACAGGCAGGCCCCACTGTCAGGGCCTTGTCGGCGGCTGGTTACTGTTGCTCAATCTTGGTGGCGAGGGCTTCGCCGAAGTGGGCGTGGCTACAGTGCCGCTGCCCGGTGGGCGATCACTGTAGCCCCACCGCGTCTTGTCTCCTTAATGGGGCGTCTTCTTCGAGGGAGGTGGCAAGCCGGCTGTGGGGAGCCGGCTCTATCTTGGGCCGACTGGGGGAGGTCTGGCCGCCTTCGGCTGTCTCTCTGCCCGAAGGGGCCCACCGCCGTGGGCCGTACTGGTAGCCCATCATGGATGACATCAGGGTCAACGTGGCAACAGTGCTGCGCCGGACGAGTCATGGCCACCCGTACGGCGCACTGTGCCAGGCGTGCTCCGGGATTCGGGGGTGGCAGGCTTCACTGTAGCCACGCCCTGTCACATCGCCGTTATGTGGATGCAGACTTCGAGGGTACGATCTTGACCGCTTTATGGGAGCCGGCTTCTTGGAGTCAGCCTTCTTGCGGCCGGCTTCTCAGAGCCGGCCCTCCCGCGGCTTCTCTTCATGAGGGCTGAAGTCGGGCCGCCTTTCGATAGCCGACCTGGAGACAGCCGGCAAGGGGAAGGCGGCCCTGCGTCTTGGATTCTTGAGGGCCGAATCGGCTCGTAATCCTTTCAGAAGGGCCAGGGGGAGCCGGCTAGGCTACCCATGGTTATCTACTCCGACACCTGGAATCCTCAAATGTCCTGTGATCAGGCACACATCCTAACACTTATGCATATTGCTGACTTAGATGTGCAACACACGAAGTAAAGTATATCTTCAATCAATGAAGATATACATTCTAAGTGTGAATACATTAATGTGGAATTTGACTTCGGAGCGCCACGATAATTGTGCGCCGTGTCTGGGTCTAATACTTCCTATACGGTGGGTAACGCCACCACCAAATGTTCTGTTTGAAGTGTTTCACTCACGGCGTTACATTTGCTATGTCTTCACATTTGGTTTGGCTTCAATCTCAACATGTCTTCATGATTATCTTCAGTATGTTGAATATATATATATATATATGTACTGGTGTCCTGTCCTCTACAGCATTCACTTATAGCTATGTCTTCTTGTTGAGTCCTTTAAACTAAGTGAATGTGATCGGACCCTAACCTCTCTATGCTTTCTATCTCAAACTCTATCTCTCCAAATCATATGCATTCTATTGAAACTGTCGAATATCTTCTCTGCATCCTTGTTAGCAGAAGATACAGAGACAACCATTAAGTCTGTTTTCAATGCTCATTCCTCCACCTGAAACCCGTAGAAGTGGGAACGACCACCCGACAATCCAGGCGTGCGTGGGACGTGGAACAAACCCCAATATGCTGCATGATGGCCACGTGTTCCTCAGATGCGAATCGCCAGGGGCACCTGTGTAATAACGCAGTGCCACCCCTGTACCTATAAATACACACCTCACAGCAGTCATTATCTCTTCTTCCACTCTCGCACGAACCCTAGCGCCACCGCTAGCCCTCGACAACGCCGGTGACGAAGCGCTTCGCTACCGCAACCTCTCCGACGCCGTCTTCACCCCGACCGCGGACATCGTCTTCTCCGCCATCGCCGTAGGTGTCCTCCGTCGCCAAGTTAGGGCACGGACGATCGAACTGCTCGGCCTCCTCTGCCACTCCATCTAGCAGTTCTTCATGTGGTAAATAAAACCTCCTTTTTGCGGCCTCTTTGATCCTATAGCATTATCACTTTCTACCACAAATAGTTTCTGTTCACACAAGTTGAATCTCTTTCATACTGTATCTCATAACATGCCTAGTATATTCACTTATGCTTCACAAAGTAGTTAGATTCCTACAAATCTGGAACCAACTCCTTGTCTATGAGTGAATGTCTTCGCACGATGAGGTCAATGTCTTCTAAACTGATTTATCTTCAAAATCTTCTGAGAATGCATATGACCTCTTCCCCTTCCCTCACACCTTAATGCTGTCACAGGTACATGTCCGTGGGAGAATCCCTTGGTTCTCATAGTCTGCATTCATTTGCAGAATTCTTACAGCATCACATAAATTCTCCCGAAGCCAGTTCCTATTTGTCCAGCAAGCGAAAACCTTTGAAGCCTTTGAACGTATTGAAGCCTTTCAGTTTAAAGTTCATGGCTTCAGAGAAATCAGCAAGGAAGGGTGGCAGAAAGCGTCGTGGAGAAACATCAAGAGATCTACCCGATGACCTCTCAGAGCTGTACAAGACAGATCCTGAAGAGGATTACAATCAGCGCAAGACGCGAATCCAATTGATTCGATGCTATTGGGCAGAACAGTGGTTCAAGTACAGATTTGTGACCAAGGAATATGCTGAAAAGAATGCCTTCAAGCGACCATGGGGAGACATCCTCTACAAAAATCTTCAACCCAGGACCATAGATGAAGCCATTGAACAAGGCTTCTATCCCTGCATGGTTCATGGACCATAGCCTGCGGATGCTGACCCATCGTCCCTGCTATGGTGTCGTGACGACATTCTATTCAAGCGCAACTTCCAGTTTACCCAGAACTCAGCAAAGCAGAACAAGAAGACATTGGGACTAGACTTCAACCCTGGTCCTTCTGTGCAACGCCTTCGATGCGGCTATATCTCCCACGTGTCGAAGCACGACTTAGAGGCATAACCGCATTGAAAGCAATGTCACAAGTGAGGTAATCTTCACACAACCCATGTAATACATAAGGGAAAAGAGATACATAGTTGGCTTACAATCGCCACTTCATACAATACATGAATAAAGCATTACATCATCCAGATACAAACAAGGTCCGACTACGGAACCAAAATAAAAGAAGAACCCCAAATGCGACACGGTCCCCGATCGACCCCAACTGGGCTCCACTACTGATCAACTAGAACGAAACAACACGAAGGACAAGATCTTCATCGAGCTCCTCCTGAGCTTGGTTGCGTCATCTGCACGGACTCATCGACACCTGCAAGCTGGTTTTGGAAGTATCTGTGAGTCACGGGGACTCAGCAATCTCACACCCTCACGATCAAGACTATTTAAGCTTATGGGTAAGGTAAAGGTATGAGGTGGAGCTGCAGCAAGCCACTAGCATATATGGTGGCTAATATACGCAAAAGAGAGCGAGAAGAGAAGGCAAAGCACGGTCGAGAAACTATGATCAAGAAGTGATCCTAGAACGACCTATGTCAAGCATAACTCCAACACCGTGTTCACTTCCCGGACTCAGCCGGAAAGAGACCATCACGGTTACACATGCGGTTCATGCATTTTAATTAAGGTCAACTTTAGGTTTTCTACAACAGGACGTTAACAAATTCCCATCTGCCCATAACCATGGGCATGGCTTTCGAAAGTTCAAATCCCTGCAGGGGTGTCCCAACTTAGCCCATCACAAGCTCTCACGGTCAACGAAGGATATACCTTCTAGCGGGAAGACCTGATCAGACTCGGAATCCCGGTTACAAGACATTTCGACAATGGTAAAACAAGACCAGCAAAGCCACCTGAATGTGCCGACAAATCCCGATAGGAGCTGCACATATCTCGTTCTCAGGGCACACCGGATCGTCCAAACTTCTGATAGGCCAGCCCAGAGTTGCCCCTGGTGGCCACCAGCGGCTGACTAGTTGGACCAACACTCAGAGGAGCACTGGCCCGGGGGTTTAAATAAAGATGACCCTTGAGTCCATGGAACCCAAGGGAAAAAAGGCTAGGTGGCGAATGGTAAAACCAATGTTGGGTATTGCTGGAAGAGTTTTATTCAAGGCGAACTGTCAAGGGGTTCCCATTATAGCCCAACCGCGTAAGGAACACAAAATCCGGGGACATAACACCGATATGACGAAAACTAGGGCGGCAAGAGTGGAACAAAACACCAGGCATAAGGTCGAACCTTCCACCCTTTACCAAGTATATAGATGCATTAATTAAATAAGATATATTGTGATATCCCAACAAGTAAACATGTTCCAAAAAGGAACAACATCTCCATGTTCCAACAAGGAACAAACTTCAATCTTCACCTGCAACTACCAACGCTATAAGAGGGGCTGAGCAAAGCGGTAACATAGCCAAACAACGGTTTGCTAGGACAAGGTGCGTTAGAGGCTTGGTTCAACAATATGGGAGGCATGATAAGAAAGTGGTAGGTATCACAGCATAGGCATAGCAAAAGAGTGAGCAACTAGCAAGCAAAGATAGAAGTGATTTCGAGGGTATGATCATCTTGCCAGAGATCCTGCAAGGAAGAAGAACGAGTCCATGAAGAAGACAAACGGACGTAGTCGAATGAATCCTCACAACACGACGTTAACGGAAACAACCCGAAGAAGCATCATCGAAAAGAAGCAAACAACATCGTAAACAAACATCACATAAACATGGAATGATGCACAACGAAGTATGATGCATGTCCGGTTTAATGAAGCATGGCATGGCAAAATGCACAAGCAACCCTACAAATTAAGTGGAGCTCAATATGCAACTCCGTTGCATATTGAAAAAACACCACGTGACTTATTTAGTTGGATCTCGTTTATGTACCCAACAATATTAAATGTTGATTAACATGGCAAGAGGTGAAGCTAAGTAAAACTACCTATCTAGTCAAGTTTAAATGAGGCCGGAAGCAACGAACAACAATTCCGGAAAAAACCCCATATGCATATATTAGGTTTGTTGCTGTTCAGCCCTAAACACAATTTTAGAGTTGTTAAACATGCAAAGTGAGGCCACCATGTTAAACTAGGCATTTTTCTACCCCATTTACATATAAAGATTATTTAATTCGGAGCTACGGTTATTTAGTTATGAAATAATACATTTTGGCAAGTTATTTAAACAAATTTAAACAAACAGCATTTTAAACATTTCAAACAAGCATGAAAGTGACAAATTATTAAACTAGACAAAATTCTAGACATTTTACATATAAAGTTTGTTTTAATCCGATGCACCATCTGTGAGTAATTATATGTATGAAGCTAGGGGGGTTTTCTGTAAATATGCAGTTTTCTGTAAATAGAGAAAATCGTCCTGTGGAAAAAACACATCACGGCCGAATCCGATGGAACTGGGATGCTCACCACGGGCTTCGGCCCGGTCCAGTGGTGAGGGGAGGCTAGCAGTGGGGGCGCAGCTAGGCCTGCTGGAGAGGCCCACATGGAGGACGACGGGTCAACGGGCACGGGCGAGCGAGACTTGATGCAGGCCTCGTCCTCGAAGCAGAGGAAGCAGGCAGAGGATGCGAGAGGCGGGGCGGCTCCAGTTGATGCAGGACGCGGCGGCGGATGAAAATCCTGCACCGGCGACGCGGCGGCGTGAGGCAGAGGCAGGACACGGCAGGCGGGGCTGGATCCTGGTCGCGGAAGACGGCGGGGACGGATGGAACCACCTCGGACCCAGCGAGGCAGCTTGAGCTTGGCAGCTGGGCTTGTCCTGCTGGTGCTCGGTGGCGAACGGGCGAAGCAGCGGCTGGCAAGGGAAGGTCGAGGGCGGACGGGACGGGCGCAGGGGTCGCGGACGAGCAGGACGGAGAGGAAGCAGTGGCGCGGTCCATACAGAGGGTCAACCCGGGCCGCGCCTGGCTCGTCCTCAAAGCAGAGGCGAGGCGCTCGCCGAGAAGAGACAGGACGGCGACAACGAACTTGGCAGGGAGGAGGCAGGGAACACAGGGCCTCATGAAGCAGGGCGGTGGCGGCGGACTTGGCGTACGGCGAGGCTGACGGAGGCCGGACGGACCTGGCCGTTCCAAGGTCAGGCGACGGAGCTTGCCTCCTGCAGCAACAAGGCAGCGGTGGCGCTGCTCCTGCGGCTTGAACGTCTACACATCAAAATGGGAGAGAGAGAGAGAGAGGGAAATGAGCTCGGGCAGGAGGGAAAAGAAAGAAGGAAGGAACAAGAGAGGAGGCGCAAGGTTGGATCCGGTGCTACTGCTGGTGCCCGGCGGAGATGACTCGGGGTTGGCCTGCACGAGGGAGACGAGGTGAGGAGGAGGTGCTCGGCTGCAGTCTCGATCCCATCTGGATTGAGCGCTGGGAGACGGCGCGCTGTGGGGGTTGGCTCGGGGCTCGGGAAGGATTGGTGGGGATGGATTTTGGGATCAGTTTGGTGGTTGGTTGGGTGAAGAGCTCGAGGTGGATTGGAAGGTGGCGGCGGCCGAGAGGGATCGATGGGACATCTCCCTAGAAGTTAGGGTTGAGTGTTTATATAGGTAGGTAGGTTAGGGGCTACTCTGTCCATCCGATCGTAATCGGACGATCCGGATAAAATAGCTAGGGAGTCCAAATAAGAAAATGGTGATGTTTTGTAGATGTTCGGGGATGATCCGGACACAACGGTGGCGACAGTCCAGGTCGGGTCTGGGACAATTTCGGACGCGCATGTGAGGGGTTCGATGCACTGTGCAGAGAGGGTTTCAGACCGTGCGGTCGCATCGGACAACTCCGGAAGCGAAGAGGGGAAGGAATATGGACTAGGTGGGCTGTGGCGAGACTGCGAGGGGGAGAAGAGAGAGAGAGGGCCCGACATCTATTTCCGGGATCGAAAACGTCCGACGTTAGACCGGCTATAATGCCGCTTTAGTTATCCGTTGGGGCGTCAAACGAACTCCGAATGCGACGAAATTTGACAGGCGGTCTATCTACACTATAATAAGACCGCATGCCAACTTTCAACCCAATCCGAGAACATTTTCCGGCCACTTATAAAATACTATTTCAGACATGCCGTGGGCGCGTGCAAGTGTGTCTGGGCTCAGAACGGACAACGGGGAGAACTCGGAGAACCCGAACGAATGCAAGTTTTAAAACATGATGATGCAATGCACATGATGACATGATAAGATGCAACACGCAAGCAAATGACAAGGCAACAATAGCGAATAACTGGAAGACACTTGGCACATCGGACTCGGGGCGTTACAACACTCCACCACTACAAGAGGATCTCGTCCCGAGATCTAGAATGGCACTGGAGGGAAAACGGAAGAGAAATAGAAGAGGTAAAACTAAGTTGCTTCTTTGACAAACGAGTGAAACCAAAGAACCTTGAGAGGTTGAAAAAATTCGAGAAAAGAATACAACGAAGGTGAACAAGGTTGAAAACACTCCGTTAGAAAAGAGGGACAAGGAACATTGCGAAAACCTTGAGGTTGAAGGGCAAGATATATATTGAAACCACTCCAGTTAAGTCAAGATAGAGAAGGACTAAGAATGATATAATTTGGACAGCACTCCGTCTGAGAAGGGACGCAAAACTTGATAAGATGAGAGAACTTGAATGAAGGACACGACACTCTAGTTAAATGGATAAACAAAAGAAAGAAGCATGATCTTGACAAAACAAAATGATGGGTTAAAAAGAGCAACATCGCAATGCCTCCGGAACAAAAGAATAGAAGATAGATAATTGAAATAGGAGAATTTAGAAGAAAATGTCAACTTCTGCCACAAAAGAGCTTGAAAAGGCATCTTTAGGAGAAGGGTCGAACAGAGTTGTTAGGAAATCAACAACGAAAAAGGATAAGCTTGATATGGTCTTATAGAATACATCTCAAATTATGAGTTGACAATCCTACCACTCACGGGAAAAGAATTGGATTGGTATGAACAAGGAGACGAGAAAGTATTTCACCGGGAGGATAAAGAAGAACTTGGGTCCTTTATAAGCACCATAGATAGCAACAAACCTTAGGGAAGGCTTTAGGTGAAATATACCCCAAGATAATTCCAAAGAAGAGATTGATGGATTTAAAATACCTCATTCCTAACAACATGTGAATCATGAAACATGAACCCAAATTATCAAGAATGACATAATACCACCTCCAATAATTCGGAAGAAAGAATTGCACTCCGGATAGCAAGATGAAGAATGCTTGAGTTCCTCTGAAAATAATCTCAATGAACGCTAGGAGAAGGAATTATCTCTTTGATGAACCATCCTGTATAGCCTCCATGAAGAAACTCTGGTAACAAAAGAATAAAAAGAAGGAGAAATTGAAAACACAAGGTGGAACCTTGTAAAGATTTAGATAGATCTCCATGATAACATAATTGCGAGAGCTTGGAACTCCGGGAAAGAAAAATGAGCACTTGAAACTAGGAATATGTATGATGAACCACTCCGGAATAAGGAATTGAATCAACTCAATGACACAAGAATAAGAATTACATTATGCTTATCCTTCACCAATTCAAGTTGATGACAACGAATGAAATTGGCATACTACTTATTCTCGTAGAAAGGATTAAGATAGATAATGCACAAACTTGAAGAGGCCTTAGATGATCCACCGGTAGGATTGAAACAATGAATGAATTGATATGATAAACGAAAGAAGACGAATCTTGCACGAACCACCGTAAGCATTGAAAATGAACGAAGAGAAGATAAAGAAACACCGGGAAGAATTTATAAAATGAACAAAGATGCTTGAGAGGATTTAGATACATGAGAACGAGGAGATCACGAGCCGAATAGAGATCACTTGAACGAAGCACCGGTAAGATTGGAGAATGAGAGCTGAAAGCTAAAATGATTAATTCTTCTGAAATGATGGGCTCCGAGGAAAAGAAAAGAGAAAACAACTCATGAAATGCTCCGGATGGATGAAAAGAATTCTCATAATCAAAACAATTATGAGAGGATGGCAAAAAATTAGAACCATGGATCTTTGGACGAACGGGTAAGGATTTAAGAGGAACTCGTCTTTGGTCTTCAAATCCAAGAATGACGAGAACAACACCACCAAAATCGTTGAGATACTCCGGGATGACGAATAGAAAGGTTGATCCAACGATGAAAAGAATTTAACCGATCTTGGAGAAAGACATTTGACTGATGATAAGTCATTCTTACGTCAAACTTTAGAAAAGAATTTGAGAATAACTCCGGAAAATTTTAGAAGAGTCAGGTAAGATCCTGGGAAAAAGACCTGTGGGTTAGGGCCCACTCGATAGATACACCATTGAACGATTTGGAGAGATTACATCGGTTGAATTAAATGGCTTGAATGAGATAACATCCTCAAAAGAGCTGGAACAAAGCAGAGTGGAAACACGAATCTTCGAGATATCTTGAGCACTCCGGAACAATTGAATAACGAGCGTGGAATGACTGAATGTAAGGTGCACCGGCATGAAAAAGCATTTGAAATATGGAAAAGAATATGATTAACACCGAAAGCTTGAATTGAATCCACCGGAGAAGAAAAAGAATGAATAATGATGAACTTGAGGCTCCGTTAGTATCTTCATGAGCATCACCGGATAAGAAAATTGACGGAAAAAGAATGGAGAGGCTTCCCATCAATAAAGGATACTTGAATAAGAAATCTGAGTCCCTAAAGAAAACAAGGGAGGGAGGGCGGGAAAAACAAAGGCGACTTGGGATGGATGAACGAACACCGTTGGGAAAGCTGAGATTGGATCTTGCGGATGTTGAAGTGATCAGATCCACTTGAAGAGAAACAGCCGGTTGAAAAGGATTGACAGCGCAATCTCGATGATCAAGAAGGATTGGTATTCACATCGAAGTATGAGAACTCTGTTTAGGAAAAGGTATGGAATCAACATTTTGACTTTGAAGCAACTCAAATACCACAACTCAAAAACAAAACAAAGGATTGGCTTGTAGAATAAGCCGGAACAAACATATGATAGAGATTTCGTCCGAAGTTTTCGTGGTGGGGCCTACACGGGCTCGATCGTACAGCACCATCATGTACAAGGCAGTGCACATGACATACGAAGCATCCTCGAGTCGGCATAGCCAAGGACTCTTTAAGACACAATGAGACCACTGTAAAACCGACCGTGGATAGGCGGACCACTAGACGTCGAACCCCAATTTCATATCATACATTTGTCGGAAAGATATCCTAAGAGCTACTTGATTTCCCACTTATGAAACTCGTGAAACTTTCCGGTTATGCAATCAGGTGTTGGGGATACAGGGGAAGCATAATATCTCACCCAAAACTAGCAAATCCTACATCCATCTGTATCCATCCTTCAACACATAACCAAGAAACCTTCGGAAATCGGCTACCTCAACCTTCGAAAGCGTCCGTTATACAAGTTATGGCAATACTCCCGAACTCCCGCCCAGTACTGGGTGGCGTCGAGGTTATCTCACCAACGAACTGCATAAAAGAGATTTTCGATGTCGGCGTACTAAACTCAGGTATTCCAGAACTGCAACGATAAAATTGTGACGACAACACCTTGGAGCTCAACTCCCTGGGACACGGCCACAACCCCTAAATGACAGGAGGCGCCAAGAACAATGCTCTCGTCACAAAACCATCGGAACGATTCCAAGATACCTGCGTGATCCTAAAAAAATTTTGTGAAAATTTGAGAAGACAAGAGTCAAAACTCTACGTCAGGATGCCTTACTAGAGCGATGAAGGGACTGGGGAGTAAAAAGAATTCCTAACTCTCCGATATATAATTCCTAAATGACTCAAAACATTTTTCTAGACTCAACAACGGCTGCTAATTCGATCAAGCAGTGGGGGCTCCTAAGGTCGGGGAAGGCTCTGATACCAACTTTTAACGCCCTCGATGCGGCTGTATCTCCCACGTGCCGAAGCACAACTTAGAGGCATAACCGCATTGAAAGCAATGTCGCAAGTGAGGTAATCTTCACACAATGCATGTAATACATAAGGGAAAAGAGATACATAGTTGGCTTACAATCGCCACTTCATACAATACATGAATAAAGCATTACATCATCCAGATACAAACAAGGTCGGACTACGGAACCAAAATAAAAGAAGAACCCCAAATGCAACATGGTCCTCGATCGACCCCAACTGGCCTCCACTACTGATCAACTAGAACGAAACAACACGAAGGACAAGATCTTCATCGAGCTCCTCCTGAGCTTGGTTGCGTCATCTGCACGGACTCATCGGCACCTGCAAGCTGGTTTTGGATGTATCTGTGAGTCACGGGGACTCAGCAATCTCACACCCTCACGATCAAGACTATTTAAGCTTATGGGTAAGGTAAAGGTACGAGGTGGAGCTGCAGCAAGCGACTAGCATATATGGTGGCTAACATACGCAAAAGAGAGCGAGAAGAGAAGGCAAAGCATAACTCCAATACCATGTTCACTTCCCGGACTCCGCCGGAAAGAGACCATCACGGTTACACACGCGGTTGATGCATTTTAATTAAGGTCAACTTTAGGTTTTCTACAACCGGACGTTAACAAATTCCCATCTGCCCATAACCGCAGGCACGGCTTTCGAAAGTTCAAATCCCTGCAGGGGTGTCCCAACTTAGCCCATCACAAGCTCTCACGGTCAACGAAGGATATACCTTCTAGCGGGAAGACCCGATCAGACTCGGAATCCAGGTTACAAGACATTTCGACAATGGTAAAACAAGACCAGCAAAGCCACCCGAATGTGCCGACAAATCCCGATAGGAGCTGCACATATCTCATTCTCAGGGCACACCGGATCGTCCAAACTTCCGGTAGGCCAGCCCAGAGTTGCCCCTGGTGGCCACCGGCGGCTGACAAGTTGGACCAACACTCAGAGGAGCACTGGCCCGGGGGTTTAAATAAAGATGACCCTTGAGTCCGCAGAACCCAAGGGAAAAAGGCTAGGTGGCGAATGGTAAAACCAATGTTGGGCATTGCTGGAAGAGTTTTATTCAAGGCGAACTATCAAGGGGTTCCCATTATAGCCCAACCGCGTAAGGAACGCAAAATCTGGGGACATAACACCGATATGACGAAAACTAGGGCGGCAAGAGTGGAACAAAACACCAGGCATAAGGTCGAACCTTCCACCCTTTACCAAGTATATAGATGCATTAATTAAATAAGATATATTGTGATATCCCAACAAGTAAACATGTTCCAAAAAGGAACAACATCTCCATGTTCCAACAAGGAACAAACTTCAATCTTCACCTGCAACTACCAACGCTATAAGAGGGGCTGAGCAAAGCGGTAACATAGCCAAACAACGGTTTGCTAGGACAAGGTGGGTTAGAGGCTTGGTTCAACAATATGGGAGGCATGATAAGCAAGTGGTAGGTATCGCAGCATAGGCATAGCAAAAGAGCGAGCAACTAGCAAGCAAAGATAGAAGTGATTTCGAGGGTATGATCATCTTGCCAGAGATCCCGCAAGGAAGAAGAACGAGTCCATGAAGAAGACAAACAGACGTAGTCGAACGAATCCTCACAACACGACGTTAACGGAAACAACCCGAAGAAGTATCACCGGAAAGAAGCAAACAACATCGTAAACAAACATCACATAAACATGGAATGATGCACAACGAAGTATGATGCATGTCCGGTTTAATGAAGCATGGCATGGCAAAATGCACATGCAACCCTACAAATTAAGTGGAGCTCAATATGCAACTCCGTTTCATATTGATGAAACACCACGTGACTTATTTAGTTCGATCTCGTTTATGTACCAAACAATATTAAATGTTGATTAACATGGCAAGAGGTGAAGCTAAGTAAAACTACCTATCTAGTCAAGTTTAAATGAGGCCGGAAGCAACGAACAACAATTCCGGAAAAAAACCCATATGCATATATTAGGTTTGTTACTGTTTTTCCCTAAACACAATTTTAGAGTTGTTAAACATGCAAAGTGAGGCCACCATGTTAAACTAGGCATTTTTCTACCCCATTTACATATAAAGATTATTTAATTCGGAGCTATGGTTATTTAGTTATGAAATAAAGCATTTTAGCAAGTTATTTAAACAAACTTAAACAAACAAGATTTTAAACATTTCAAATAAGCATGAAAGTGACAAATTATTAAACTAGACAAAATTCTAGACATTTTACATATAAAGTTTGTTTTAATCTGATGCACCGTCTGTGAGTAATTATATGTATGAAGCTAGGGGGTTTCTGTAAATATGCAGTTTTTCGTAAATAGAGAAAATCGTCCCGTGGAAAAAAACACATCACGGCCGAATCCGATGGAACTGGGCTGCTCACCACGGGCTTCGGCCCGGTCCAGTGGTGAGGTGAGGCCAGTAGTGGGGGCACAGCTGGGCCTGCTGGAGAGGCCCACGTGGAGGATGACGGGTCAACGAGCACGGGTGAGCGAGACTTGACGTAGGGCTCGTCCTCGAAGCAGAGGAAGCAGGCAGAGGATGTGTGAGGCGTGTTGCTCCAGTTGATGCAGGGCGCGACGGCGGATGGAAATCCTGCACCGGCGACGCGGCGGCGTGAGGCAGAGGCAGGACACGGCAGGCGGGGATGGATTCGGGTCGCGGAAGACGGCGGGGACAGATGGATCCACCTTGGACCCGGCGAGGCAGCTTGAGCTCGGCGGCTGGGCTCGTCCTGCTGGTGCACGATGGCAAACGGGCGAAGCAGCGGCTGGCAAGGGAAGGTTGAGGGCGGACGGGACGGGCGCAGGGGTCGCGGACGAGCAGGACGGAGAGGAAGCAGTGGCGCGGTCCATACAGAGGGTCAACCCGGGGCGTGCCTGGCTCGTCCTCGAAGTAGAAGCGAGGCGCTCGCCGAGAAGAGACAGGACGGCGACAGCGAACTTGACGGGGAGGAGGCAGGGAACACAGGGCCTCGTGAAGCAGGGCGGTGGTGGCGGACTTGGCGTACGGCGAGGGTGACGGAGGCTGGACGGACCTGGTCATTCCAAGGTCAGGTGACGGAGCTTGCCTCCTGCAGGAACAAGGCAGCGGTGGCGCTGCTCCTGCAGCTTGAACGTCTGCACATCAAAACGGGAGAGAGAGAGGGAAATGAGCTCGGGCAGCAGGGAAAAGAAAGAAGGAAGGAACGAGAGAGGAGGCGCAAGGTTGGCTCCGGTGTTTCTGCTGGTGCCCGGCGGAGATGACTCGGGGTTGGCCTGCACGAGGGAGACGAGGTGTGGAGGAGGCGCTCGGCTGCAGTCTCGATCCCATCTGGATTGAGCGCTGGGAGACGGCGCGTTGTGGGGGTTGGCTCGGGGCTCGGGCAGGATTGGTGGGGATGGATTTTGGGATCAGTTTGGTGGTTGGTTGGGTGAAGAGCTCGAGGTGGATTGGAAGGTGGCGGCGGCCGAGAGGGATCGATGGGACATCTCCCTAGAAGTTAGGGTTGATGTTTATATAGGTAGGTTGGTTAGGTTAGGTGCTACTCGGTCCATCCGATCGTAATCGGACGATCCTAGATAAAATAGCTAGGGAGTCCAGATAAGAAAACGGTGATGTTTTGTAGATGTTCGGGAATGATCCGGACACAACGGTGGCGACAGTCCGGGTCGGGTCCAGGACAATTTCGGACGCGCATGTGAGGGGTTCGATGCACTGTGCAGAGAGGGTTTCAGACCGTGCGGTCGCATCAGACAACTCCAGAAGCGAAGTGGGGAAGGAAGATGGACTAGGTGGGCTGTGGTGAGACTACGAGGGGGAGAAGAGAGAGAGAGAGAGGGCCCGGCATCTGTTTTCGGAGACCGAAAACGTCAGACGGTAGACCGTCTATAATGCCGCTTTAGTTATCCGTTGGGGCGTCAAACGAACTCTGAATGCGATGAAATTTGACAGGCAGTCTATCTACACTATAATAAGACCGCATGCCAACTTTCAACCCAATCCGAGAACATTTTCCGGCCACTTATAAAATACTATTTCAGACATGCCGCGGGCGCATGCAAGTGTGTCTGGGCTCAGAACGGACAACGGAGAGAACTCAGAGAACCCGGACGAATGCAAGTTTTAAAACATGATGATGTAATGCACATGATGACATGATAAGATGCAACACGCAAGCAAATGACAAGGCAACAATAGCGAATAACTGGAAGACACCTGGCACATCGGACTCGGGGCGTTACATTCTGCTCCAAGGGATGACGGCACATGTGATGCAGAACCCAATGCCGTCGGTCCTTTCGACAACCTTGAAGGTCTCATCACCCATATCTTGGATCAAGGGACTGCCGTGTATGAGCCTGCAGATGAAGTTGAATCAGATGAAGCGCCTACAGCGCTGAATCCAAAGAAGCAGCCTAAAGCTTCAAAGCCTGCCTCTGCTCCAAAAATCTCACGGGCGAAGCCACTGGCAACTGCACCTCCTGAAGACAGTGTGCAGTCTGAAGATTTGTCACGCATCTCCAAGCCCCAGCAGGTCAAGATGCCTCTGCCACAGACCGGCCAAGAGCTAACAGCTGCTGCCATTCTGCGCAATGATGCCATTGATCCGTCAAGTGATGAAGATCTTGCAGATGACGCTCTTGAGCAACTCATCAAGAGCAAAGAAGAAGCAGAAATCTTCAATGATCTGCCTCTCTTTGACGTGACAATCATCCACAATTTCATTGATGAGTGGTTTGACATGCCAAACATCAGCTTCGAAGATCTGCAGCTACCCATTGGCCTAAGTGTCCCCTTCCATGGCACCATTGCTTCAGACCTAGCTCTCGCTCAGCGCATCGTCAAACTAAAGCAAAAGATTGACTATGAAAAGGCTCAGTTCAAGAAGCATATGGCCAAGCTTAGCGTGCAAGAGGTGAAGAACTTCAAGATTATGCTGCACGAGCTCAAGGAAGCCTTTCTTAAGAAACATGCAGAAGCTCAGGGTTCTCGTGAGCGTATGAAGGTTCTGGCTGACAGATGTGTGCAAGCCTACAATGAGGCTGAGAAGTGCAAGGCCCTTGGGCGTCCTGGCATCGACCCCAGGATGGCCGCAAAGAAGAAGAAGAAGATCGCTATGGCTGAACCCGACGCACCAAGGCGGGAAGCAGATCCCATTGTCTTCCCAACTAGAATGACTGGCTCGAAGCCAAAAAGCCGGTCAACTGCTTCAGAGCTGAAGAAGACGAGGACTGCTGAGGCTGAAGCCCGGAAGAGGAAATATCTTGAAGCCTCTCCTACTGCCCCCTCCAAGAAGAAGAGGAAGACCAAGAAAGAACGGGCTACTCCCACAGAGCCCTTGATTGTTGAACCCATTTCCATGGTTCGTCCTGACGCTGAACGCCAACTGACAATCCATGAGCCTGCTTTCACAGAGGCTCATGAAGCTGAAGACTTTCCAGTAGTTGATCCCATCGCTGCTGAAGACATTGGTCACCATGACCATGTAGAAGATGGTGCAGTCCTTCCTCAGCTCGAGCACAGCGAACTCATCAGCATTGGTCGTCCTCTGACGCCAATTGCTCAGGATGCTTCATGGGCTGATCGCCCACAAGAGGAAGAAGACTTTGAGGCCCAACCAACTCCAACTACACAGGCGTCGCCTGCGTTGCGCAGGCTTCGCAAAGGACCAAGGCCTCCAGTCTCTGTGTCTGAAACTGATGAAGACATTCCGGCTGCATTAGCCGATGAAGAAGAAGTCCCACAAGCTGCTACTTCCCTGTCCCACCAAGAAGCGGTTCTCGAGGAGAACGTGATTGTGACCGACCCTCCAGCTCGTCAAGTGGAGGTTGAAAATCTTGAGGCTGCCACCACCAACACCACTGAAGCCACTGACGCTGTCATGGCTGAAGCTAATGTGGAGCCCTCACCAACAAAAGCACCAGAAGCCAGCAAAGCCACTGATCCCACTGCTTCTGTCCCTGCGCCTGCTGCCGGTCCTCAGTTCGACTATCATGTTGAGCACAAGCCTCAAGTACAAAAGCCAATCCCAAGATTGCCCAGGTTCCCAGGTCCTGCATCAGCACCTGGATCCTTCAATATCAATGGCTTCAGAGCAGACAACACATTCTTCAATAGCTCCAGGAACCCCTACTCAAGGGAAAGAATATCATCTGATCGGTTCTGGAGCTATCCGCAGCGAAGCTATTACTCTTGCATTCTCTACAATCAAGGTCGCGTCTTCCCCCACAAGCGTCTTGACATTGAAGCAATAGCTGGTCTGCCCTGTCTGGAAGAAGCTCTAGATTGCTTCAAAGAAGTTGGATTGTTGTCGTTCGTCACTAACCAAGAGCATTGGAATGAAGAGTTGCTGCTCCAATTCTATGCCACATTTCACATCCGCGGGTATAACAGAGATCCGAAGACTTGGGTCCTGGAGTGGATGACAGGAAAAGTTCATCACGAAGCCAAAGCCTTTGACATCATTGAGCTCACTGGTCTACCAACTCCCGGTGATCTCTACGAATCTGGCTGTCAACTTCACAATGAAGCTGTGGAGAGCATCTTTCAGAAGCCTGAACCTAACATGAGTCAGATGCTCAGTATGATGAAGCCATTTCCCCAAGATGCTGCATATCCCAAAGAGTTCTTTGTTGAAGACCTCGAGTATCTGCCAAGGACTATTTATCACATCATAAGGCGAACTCTCTGGCCCATCAAAGGGCACTCTCCACATGCCAAGCTAGCAGGTGCAATAAAGACTTTGGTCTTCTATATTCTTCATGGAAAATGCTTCAATGCACATGACTTCTTCATTCGCCAACTTGCTACATCAAGATCTGATCTATTTGGCTTGAAGTTCTACGCCCCATGGGTAATGCGGCTGATTAAACTTCACGGCTTGAAGTTCTACGCCCCATGGGTAATGCGGCTGATTAAACTTCACTCCGCTATCTCATATCAGCCATCTGCTCGCAATCATCGGATTTTTCTGCCTGATGTGGATATGTCAATTGAAGCCATCTATCCTGAGCCTGCCAAGGAACCTCTAAGTCTTCAGAATGCAGAGCATCAAAGTTTTTCTCAGAACATTGAAGGATTTGAAGCAGTCACTCGTGGGTATCCTTTGGCTGGCACTACATCTGCACCGCATCCTGCTCTCACTGAAGCCACTGACAGTACAACTGCCCCACGACCCAAGAAGAGCACTCGTGTTCTCAATGACCGAGAGCTTCTTGTGGCTCTTCATCAGAAACAGGATAGGCATCATGACTGGCTGAAGCGTTAAATGCAAAGCCTCTTGGTGGATGTTAATCGCATTCGCAATCTTGCCACCAAGAATGCCTTTGTTGCCCAAGAAACCTCTCGACGCACATGGAAAGGGCTGACGCTGATGTGTTCTGAAGATGATCTTCAAGAGGATGGCTTCTCTGAGCGCTTCAAGTTTGACTCCACACCTCCTCGAAGGGCAGTGCTGCGATGAACTCCATCTCTTGAAGACTCTGAGTTCTCTTCCTCTGCTGCAACTGTAAATGCCAGAGTGATCGAGGATGACGACGATGCTACTTCACCGCCGCCTCCTTTAGCACGCTTCGACACTGCTCCAAGCTCTTCTGCACCACCAAACACCACCGACGACCGTTCATGGGAACGAGTAGATTCTCTATGCCTTCGAACCTTTTTGGTCCTTACTGACAAAAGGGGGAGAAGCATACGAGTTTGATAGTCTTCAAGCGGGTCCATATGGGCGGGTGCTTCATATTTTCCTTCGTGTTATCAACTCTCTTTTTGATACATTTGGTTCTTTGAGTTGTAACACTTAAAACTCGATGGTCGTCTGCTACTTATTTGCCATTTTGTGATGCGATGATAAATTTCGCATGTGCGACGATAAATTCCGCACTTAGACCATTTTGCAGACGTCCATTTTCCATTATGCATGTCATTATCTTCACATACCTTCACATGCATAGTGGATTGTCATCATAAGTTGAAGAGGATCTCCACAAGCACAACCTGCCATGTGCATTTGCATTCCAAAAGCAAATTACTTATATGCACATCTTTAGGGGGAGCCCTTGCAACTTATGAAAACAATTCCTTATCCTTTACAATTTCACATATTATATTCCCCGTTGAAAACTTCAACTAGTTTGTCATCAATCACCAAAAATGGGGAGATTGTAAGTGCATCTAGTGCCACCCCTAGTTGGTTTTGGAGTATTGACGACAAACCTAGTTGAGGGACTAATGTGTTTGTGAGAATTGCAGGATAACACAGGTAGAAGTCCCTCATTTATTCGGTTTTCCTATCAGAGATGACCCCTAAAAATGTATGAAGACATTGAAGTCAAAGGTGGTATATGAAGATATTCACATTGAAGACTATGACAAGAGAAGACATCACATGAAGCCTATGGAGCTCGAAGACTTAGATCTTTCGAAGTTCTTTTTCTTCTTTATTGAGTCATAGGAACCACCGTACTGTTAAGTGGGGTCCAAGAGAACCAGTCAGAATGACTGAAGTGATGCCTAACCAAAACCTATGTCTTCGAGTGAAGACTATGAGAGCAAATCTTGTCCAGAGTCGGACAAGTCAGCTTTGCTTGTAGCCCAAGTAAAGTTGTCGTGTGAGTTTGAAATCTGACCGTTGGAACACGTGTCAGTTCCTTAGTGACCCAGGGTCATTTCGGACAAATCAGGTCAGTTTGCCTAGTGGCTATAAATAGCCCACCCCCTACAACCATAAACGGTTGGCTGCTCAGAGTTAGTATACGGCTTTTGTCGTTTGAGAGCAACCCACCTTGAAGCTTTGAGAGAGAATTCCTTGCGAGGATAAAGCCCTAACCACCCAGAGCCAAAGAGAATTGGGCATCACTTAAGTCTTCTTGTCTGTGTGATCTGAAGACTTATTACACTTGAGGACTGTGAATCCTCCAGCCGGTTAGGCGTCGCGTTCTGAGCATCCAAGAGAGATTGTGGATCGCCGGTGAACGAAGTCTGTGAAGGTTTGGGAGTCTACCTTTAAGACTTACCAGAGTGATTGGGTGTGGTCTGTGTGACCTTAGCTCAAGGGGAATACGGTGAGGACTGGGTGTCCTGAGCTGCGTGTTCAGGACTGGGTGTTCGGGACTGTGTGTCCTCAGGTTTAAATACCTAGCCGCCCTAACCAGACGTACAGTTGTCACAGTAACTGGAACTGGTCCAACACATCATTGTCTTCAACGAGTCACTGGTTTCATCCTTCCCTTCTCTTTACTTATTGTTACTCCCTGTGAAGTCGTTTTATGATTGGACTATCTTTTATCTTCACTGAGTGACTGCGTGTTCTGTTTGGCTTCATAATATCTTCCTACCTGATCCTTACTACATTGCTACTATTAGTCATTGTGCTTTCACTCTATTGAATACTTGACTATGGCTTGCCTAGTGTAGTCTACCTTCCGCTGCAGGGTAATAGGTTTATTTCTATCGTTTGTCTTCATAACTTCCATGTTTTGAAGACTTTCATAAAAATCGCCTATTCACCCCCCTCTAGTCAATATAACGCACTTTCAGAGATCACTAAGTCGATCTAGGTTTTCAATCTCAGTGCAACCGATTTGAACTTTTTGGTCACACCGAGTTGCAGCAACTGCTTGCAGTTATGCATCTCGGTGCCACCGAGTTGTTCCACTCGGTCACACCGACAGGGTCGGGCTATATATACCCACGGGCAAAATTTTGGAAATTTTCTCCGAACTCTTTCGCCCGCGCTTAGCCCGCTCTGCCTCCAGGGTCTTCGGTCGTCCTCCTCGTCGCCAGTTGCCTCCTGCCGCTGGTCTCCGCCGCCGTCAATGAGAATCATCCCCGCCGTTGCCTCCATAGCGAGTTCATCGTTGAACTAGGGTATGAACTTGATCATTGTGCTATCCTTATCTGATTCCTAGCACATTTGGTTCGCCATGAATCTTGCCACGATTGAAACTATCTTATCCAGTCAAAAACACTCCATAGATTAGAGATGATTTGAAAATTTAGGGTTAGGTTTTCGCCGAAACCATCTCGGACCAACCGAGTTGTGGAACTCGATACCACCAATTCAACTCAGGCCATTCCACATGCGATTCTCGGTCTGACCGAGAATTGAAAATCGGTGTGACCGAGTTCAGGACTTTGTGAAACCCTAGCAGTCTCGGTGCCACCGAACTGTGACTCGGTCTGACCGAGTTCATTAGTTTAGGTTCCAACAGCTTCTTCGGTATCACCGAGTTTACAAATCGGTTGATCCGAAATGCTTTTTGGTTCATTCTTTTGCAAAAACCTATGTATTTTGTGATGCTCATCCACTCTACCTCATCTATAATCTATTCACGGGGTCAGCTGTCAGAGATTGCATTATGTCTGATCAAAGTGACAGTCAGAACAACTCAGAGGAGCAGGTTCACATGAGTGAGGGCCCTAGTCCCTCTAGCATCTTAGATGATGGATGCAAGAGCACACCCAACAACTTGCCAAAAGCTGCCACCAGGGCCAGAAATAAGAAAACTTCTGAATCTGAGGATGAGGACTATGTGGCTGAGGAAGAAGAAACCACCTCAAAGAAGAAAGTGGTTAAAAAGGAATATAGCATTGCTGCTGCCACCAAGCCAGGGATGAAGCAAAAGGTTCCTGCCAAGAGAGCTCCAATGTCTAAAGCCAGAGCATCTACTCAAGAGACTTTGGGATCTACACCCAAAGAGCAGGTTATGGCAGAAAAGAAAAGGAAAGAGAGGGTCAAGAAGACCACTGCCAGAGTGCTTGGGAGATCTTCAATCATGAAAGACTCTGAAGAAGAGGTAGAGGAAGAGGATGCTGCACCAGCACCTAAGGCATAGAAAATTATGGGAGATGCCATAAGATCAGGGGCTTCTTCATCTAAGCCCAAATAAGCTCCCAAGCCAGCTGCTCCAAAACCCAAAACTGCACCAAAGAGGAATACTAGGAACATTCCAGCTACTGAGAAAAACAAGGCCCCAGTGCCTGAAACTGTTGCTGAAGAAGAAGATGATGAGACACATGTTTTGAGAATGTTAAAGCCAAAAATTCCAGATCATAATGATGCTTATCCTATAACAGAAAACATGAAGATCAGGAAGGACTCAGGATTGAGGCTATGGAGAGAGTCAGATCCATATGCCACCAGAAGAACTGCTGTGGACTACAGGTTCCATACCAAAGAACAGCAGGGTTTTTATGAGACAGTGTTGCTTGACAAGAAACCAAGAGTATGTGACATGAGATGGGTCAACCGGGAGTACATCAAGGAGTATATGACAGTTTAAAGGCTTGTGGAGTTGATGAGTTTGTGGCTCAGAAGCTCACAAAGTGGAATGATGAGCTTATCATGTAGTTCTACTCCACCAGCTCCATCTACATCGACTGAAGCCTTCATTCTTGGAGTTCTCTAGACACCACCACCTAAAGACCAAGCCTGAGAGACGATTTAGTGCTATGCATTTTCTATGAACTTTTTGGTAACTTGTTGCCAAAGGGGGAGAAAAATGTATAGATCATAGGCTTCGAGAGAGAGCATTGCCTTGTTATTCTCTCATGCTTTGGTGGTTGAACTTTATTTGCTTGATTGAGATTCTTTCTGTGTGTGTGATACTTGGATGATCATGTGTGTTTGATCATATGCTACATTAATGCTTGTTAGATGACATTATCATTTTATCCCTATATGATCATTCACTTTGCTTGGTGATGAGTGCATGTATTTAATTATTACCATTTTGAGCGCTCCACCAAGATGTATGTGACATGGAAGAGTAACCCATGAGCCTAACTCTCTGTGCATTTGCAGTCCAAAGAAAATCATAAACTATGCACAAATTTAGGGGAGTTCTTGCTTTTCATATACTTCTCAAAATGACAATGTTTTTCACTCTTATTATCATTCGTCGAAGCTTTGATCTATATGTTGTCATCAATTACCAAAAAGGGGGAGATTGAAAGTGCAACTATCCCTGGGTGGTTTTGGTAATTCCCAACAACATATAGCTCATTGAGCTAACATTATTCCAAGATTAATATTTCAGGAAAAGCTCAATGAATGGCATGGCATGGACGAGGAAAGTGGACCCCTCAAAATACTAAGGACAAAAAGATTGGCTCAAGCTCAAAGCTCAAGACTCTACATTTTATATTTTAGTGATCCAAGATCACATTGAGTCTATAGGAAAAGCCAATACTATCAAGGAGGGATGACGTGTTGCTTGATGAGGTTCTTGCTTCATAGTGCTTGATGATATGCTCCAAAACCCTCAACTACCTTCCCACATCCACATATGACCTAAACCAAAACTCAAACTCGGCACCACCGATTCTTTCTATCCGGCGCCACCGAGTTCAAATGTCATAGCCACTGCCACAAACCCTAGGCAAATAGGTCTCACCGATAGGGATCTTGGTCACACCGAGCTGGGGTTGTAATCTCTCTGTTTCCCTTCGTAATGTTTCGGTCCTACCGAGATGAGTGATCGGTCCCACCGAGATTGCAATATAAACTCTCTATTTCCCTTCGTAACGTTTCGGTCCTACCGAGATGAGCGATCGGTTCCACCGAGATTGCAATGTAAACTCTCTGTTTCCCTTTTGTAACATTTTGGTCCCACCGAAATGAGCAAATCGGTCCCACCGAGATTACCTGACCAACTCTCTGGTTAGCTTATTACCAAAATCGGTCCCACCGAGTTTGTGTAATCGGTCACACCGAGATTACGTTATGCCCTAACCCTAAGCATATCAGTCCTACCGAGTTGCATCTCAGTCCCACCAAAAATCCTAATGGTCACTAGGTTTGCTAAATCGGTCTGACCGAGTTTCTCAATTCGGTCTGACCGAGTTTCTCAATTCGGTCTTACCGAGATTGTTAAATTGTGTGTAATGGTTAGTTTTTGTGTTGAGGCTATATATACCCCTCCACCCACTCTTCATTCGTGGAGAGAGCCATCAGAACATACCTACACTTCCAATACACATTTTCTGAGAGAGAACTACCTACTCATGTGTTGAGGCCAAGATATTCCATTCCCACCATATGAATCTTGATCTCTAGCCTTCCCCAAGTTGCTTTCCACTCAAATCTTCTTTCCACCAAATCCAAATCCTGTGAGAGAGAGAGTTTAGTGTTGGGGAGACTATCATTTGAAGCACAAGAGTAAGGAGTTCATCATCAACACACCATTTGTTACTTCTTGGAGAGTGGTGTCTCCTAGATTGGCTAGGTGTCACTTGGGAGCCTCCGACAAGATTGTGGAGTTGAACCAAGGAGTTAGTAAGGGCAAGGAGATCGCCTACTTCGTGAAGATCTACCGCTAGTGAGGCAAGTCCTTCATGGGCGATGGCCATGATGGGATAGACAAGGTTGCTTCTTCGTGGACCCTTTGTGGGTGGAGCCCTCCGTGGACTCACGCAACCGTTACCCTTTGTGGGTTGAAGTCTCCATCAACGTGGATGTACGATAGCACCACCTATCGGAACCATGACAAAAACATCCGTGTCTCCAATTGCGTTTGAATTCTCCAAACCCTTCCCTTTACATTCTTGCAAGTTGCATGCTTTACTTTCCGCTGCTCATAGACTCTTTGCATGCTTGCTTGAATTGTGTTAAGATTGCTTGACTTGTGCTAAGATAGCTAAAATCTGCCAAAGACTAAAATTGGGAAAAGGATAGATTTTTAATTGGTCAAGTACTCTAATCACCCCCCCTCTAGACATACTTTCAATCCTACAGACACATAGCCTCAAGCCCCGGGAGGGCTGCATTCACCTCACGAGAGCACTGCTTGAATATGCAGTTTGAGGCGGGCGCCTGAGCACCGCCGAGGATGCAAGCAATTGCACGAGGCTTCTGGTACCCCCTGCCTCCTCGTCACGCTGATTGTCATCGTTCCTCCTGGGCGACAGCAGCAGTGGAGGGAGGCCAACGTTGCCTTCAGGACAGGCCTCGTGAGGTTGATCACGCTAGGTGCCGTCATGAGGCTGATCGCGCCAGCCACCCTCGCGAGGCTGGTCGCGCTAGCCTTGATGGGGGTTGCAGTTGTCCCAGCAGCCTCCTGCACGGCCCCCTCCACGGCCAAAGCCACGGTAACTGCGCTTGGGGCGGTGGCCCAGATGCTCGTCCGGGAGCGCCCCGAGCTCCTGACAGTCATCGGTGTTGTGAGTGTGCACATTGTGGAAGACGTAGAATGGGTGAGCGTCCTTGGAGGGCTCGTCGGGGTCACGACCGCGCTTTAGTTCAGGCTCGGCCGCTAGTATGGCGGGGCCCTTGCACTTTACTTCCTTAGTCTTGGCCTTCTTGTCTTCGGGATCGTCGTCCGGGTGCTTGATGAGGGAGAGGCGGCCTTCCTCTGCCCTGGCGCACTTGTCAGCCAGGTTGAACAGCTCTAGTGCCGTGCAAAGGTCATCGTTGATGGTGAGCTCCTCACTCATTTTGACGTCCGTGATGCCCTCCGTGAATGCCGAGATGATGGCTTCGTCCGAGGCCTTCGGGACCTTGAGGCGAACTTGGGTAAATCACCAAATGTACTTGCAGTGAGTCTTGTCGGGGCACTGCTTCACGCGTCATAGGTCATTGGCGGTGACAGTGCAGTCGCGGGTGCCTTCGAAGTTGGCGATGAACCGCTCGTGGAGCTCATCCAACAAAGAGATCGACCCCTCTGGTAGGTGCATGAGTCAGGAGCATGCACCATCCTTGAGGGCCATGGGGGAACCAATTCGTCATGACCTTGTCATTATCGCCGTCTTCATGCTCAACGCATAGAGCTGGAGGAACTCTGTTGGGTCGAGGAGGCCGTCGTAGCGTGGGGGCAGCCCCGGCTTGAACATGACTGGCCAGACCACTCGCCGAAACTCTCGGGTGAAGGCATGACAGCCCATGGTGCAAATAGGTGCAGCCCGTGCGGGAGGAGCACGGTCCTGGCACCCACACACCGCAGTTTCTTGACCAACCCGGTTTTAGTACTGATGTGGGGCGTGTGAAGCGCATGCGCGTCGTGCTACGGTTAGGGCACAATCTGGCAATTGGCCATGTCCCGAGCTGGCGCCAGTGCACCATGATGCGGGTCACATGGACGTGCCACATGCTGGGGATCGATGTTGTTGCCGCAGAGGGGAGGAGGAGGACGCGCCATGCGCCACGTCGCCTGCACAGGACGACGAAGGGAGAAGCAAGTGGGAGGGCCTGGGGCCTCGCCGATGGCGTTGACGAGCTCAGCAATGCAGCCCAGCCAGGCATCATAGCCTTCGTTGGTGGGGCAGTAGCACAACAGTTTGCGCGCCATGAGCAACGTGGCCTGCGTATTCAATGGCCCGTGTCGAGCGTGGGAGGCTGAGGCCGTAGCCGAGGTGAGAGAAGGCATGGCGGTGCGACCATCGCGCTGCATAGAGGGCAGTAGAGAAGAATCCTACTTCTCGTGAGTGGCAGTTTGAGGGGCAATGTTGGCTGCATCGAAAGCGGAGTGGCGGGGAGGGCCGCGACCTGCCGGTGCCATCTGGGCGAGCGTCGGCCATGGGGACGGCGGAGCAGAAGCGGAACAAAGTGAAGGAGATGCGGCACACCCCTACCTGATACGTCTCCAATGTATCTATAATTTTTTATTGTTCCATGCTATTGTATTATCTATTTGGATGTTTTATATGCATTAATATGCTATTTTATACTATTTTTGGGACTAACCTATTAACTTAGAGCCCATTGCTAGTTTATGTTTTTTCCTTGTTTCTGACTTTTACATAAGAGGAATATCAAATGGAGTCCAAACAGAATAAAACTTTACAATGATTTTTCTTGGACCAGAAGACACCTACGTGACTTGCAGAGAGGGACAAAAGAGTACCGAGGAGGCCACAAGCCTCTAGGGTGCGCCGGGGGGGCTAGCTTGTGGGCCACTCGGGAGTCCTCTAACCCTAGTTCCACCTATATATATTCTCAAATATTCCCCCAATATCAGAAGCGTCGACCAAAATACTTTTTCGCCGCCGCAAGCCTCTGTTCCCGTGAGATCCCATCTTGGGGCCTTTTCTGGCACCCTGTCGGAGGGGGATTCGATCAAAGAGGGCCTCTACATCAACCTTGCTTCCTTTCCGATGAAGCATGAGTAGTTTACCACAGACCTAAGGGTCCATAGCTAGTAGCTAGATGGCTTCTTCTCTCTCTCTCTCTTTGATCTTCTATACAATGTTCTCCTCGATGTTCTTGGAGTTCTATCCGATGTAATCTTCTTTGCAGTTTGTTTGTTGAGATCCGATGAATTGTGGATTTATGATCAGATTATCTATGAATATTATTTGAGTCTTCTCTAAACTCTTTTATGCATGATTAAGATATCTTTGTATTTCTCTTCGACCTATCGGTTTGGTTTCGCCAACTAGATTGGTTTTTCTTGCAATGGGAGAGGTGCTTAGTTTTGGGTTCAATCTTGTGGTGTCCTCACCCAGTGACAGAAGGGGTAGCAAGGCACGTATTGTATTGTTGCCATCAAGGACAAAATATGGGGTTTATATCATATTGCTTATGTTTATCCCTCTACATCATGTCATCTTACTTAAAGCGTTGCTCTGTTCTTATGAACTTAATACTCTAGATGCAGGCAGGAGCAAGTCGATGTGTGGAGTAGTAGTAGTAGTAGTAGTAGTAGTAGTAGTAGTAGTAGTAGATGCAGGATCGTTTCGGTCTACTTGTCACGGATGTGATGCGTCTATTAATGATCATTGCCTTAGATATCGTCATAACTATGCGCTTTTCTATCAATTGCTCAACAGTAATTTGTTTACCCACCATCTGTTTTCTTTGCAGAGAGAAGCCTCTTGTGTAACCTATGCCCCCCAGATCTATTTTCCATCATATATTTTCAGATCTATAAACCAAAAAAACCAAGAATACCTTGTTGCAATTTATTTATATTTACTTTAGATTGCTCTTTGATTTATCTTTTATACCTATCTCTATTAGATCTCACTCTTGTTAGTGACCGTGAAGGGATTGACAACCCCTTTTTTGCGTTGTGTGCAAGTGTTTGTTGGTTTGTGCAGGTGCATATATTGGGGACTTCCCTGTGCCTCCTACTGGATTGATACCTTGGTGCTTAGATGAGCGAAATACTTATCTCTACTTTGCTGCATCAGCCTTTCCTCTTCGTGGAAAAAATCAACACAAGCTCAAGAAGTAACAGGAAGAATTTTTGGCGCCATTGCCGGGGAGGTTCTACATCAAGCCTACAAAGTACCCATCATAAACTCTCATCTCTTGCACTTACATTATTTGCCATTTGCCTCGTGTTTTCCTCTCCCCCACTTCAAAAACATTTTTAGAAAATCACAAAAATATTTGCCTTTTTATTCACCCTTCTTTCGTTTGTCTTTTCGTTTGCTTTTTTGTTTGCATGTGTGCTAGATTGCACGGTTTGTCACGATGTCTCAAGAAAATACCAAGTTGTGTGACTTTTCCAACACTAATAATAATGATTTTATTAGTACTCCGATTGCTCCCGCCACTAGTATGGAATTGTCGGTGTACAAAAGTAGGGGCTCTTCTTTTGACCCCTTTACTTGTGCACAGGCAGTCAGAGCCGCACGCCACGGCCACACTTAGGAGGGCATAGGAGGGGAGCCGGAGAGAAACCGAAGCATATGGCAAACAAAGCAACACCAAGGCTAGAAACACTGAAAAACAAAGGAGCAAGGTGGACTCCCCCGGCAAGACCCTTGCCGGGGCAACCTGCGCGGCCCCGGCAAGAGCCTTGCCAGGGTAACTTGCCCAACACCAGCAGAGCAAGCAACCCTTGAGCCCACAGGCTCCAACCAAACCAACTACATTGGAACCAAGGCTCAGGAGGCGCCTCTGTGGTGGCATGCAAATCTTTGCCAAGATCATAAAGATGTGAGATCAGATGAGGACCAGAAGACGGCGACCCTCGGCAGGATCGTAGCCGAGGAAATCCACAAGACCCTCGGCAAGACACTTGGGGACGACTGCAAAGCCACGACAAGACCCTTGCCGCCCCCCGGCAAGACCCTTGCCGAGGGCATCAGCAGTGCCACTGCCAGGCCCGCGCCAGCCAAGACTCCATCACCGTCCCCAAGCAGCTGCTAGCTCAACCAGCTGGGCAGGCACCTACGTGGCGATGAGCGGCCTCTACACTGACTCAGCAAGCACCTGTGTGGCGGCATGTGACCCTTCATGAAGGCCCCACCACCGCGCCAGCCTAGCAGCCAGCCAACATGGCGCCGTGATGCCTCATCAGCTCGGATGCGTGTCGAGGCCAGGCGAGGCGGCGACGGCTGGGACGTGCTTCTGTGGCGTCCCCATTAAAGCAAGGGGGCATGTCGGTAGCGCATTAAATGTGTTTGTCCGACAGTCCCAGAGGATAAGCTTATCGACTGTAGACCTTTCCACCTCCTGTGTGCCACTGTGGCAACCCCTTTTTCCTATAAAAGGAGGCTCGAGGCAACTAGGAGAGGGATTCGGAACATTTGGGCAAGTAGCACCCCGTAGCTAGCTCAAGAACACAAGAACACTCAAATACATCCACCAAAGCAGGACTAGGGTATTACGCATCTTCGCGGCCCGAACCTGGGTAAACAATCCGTGTGCTTCCTGTCAGACACGCTCTTTGCACAACCTCGCGCTTGCCAACCGTAGAAGGGATCCTAGTGACCCCATAGGTGTCGTTTCCACCGACATCCTTGGCGCGCCAAGTAGGGGGCGCAGTTGTGAAAATCCGGTCTGGCGGTCAGCCTAGCGGTTCTTCATCGTCATGGCTCCCAAGAAGAAGGCGGCCACGGCGGTCAGTTTGTCGGGAGCCAGAGGACCCGTACCGGTGCGGGCGAGCAGCGTGCCTGTCGCGTACAGGACCCGAGGCATGGCCTGTGAGCACCAACATCGCTCTGGCAGTCAAAGCCTGGCAAGCGGCATCGTTCGTGCGCAAGGCAACGGGCCGCACGCCGCAAAATCCAGAGACGGAGCTGGGCCCCAGGCGTTGCGGGACCCTCCGAGGGCATCGCCGTGCCACCCACGGGCGGCGCGGCGACCTCCAAGAGGCCCACCCCAGCGCCCACAGCGCACTCTTCCCAGGTTGTGCACGACGAGCAGCGTCACCACGCCGGTGACCCTGGACACCGCCGTGGGAAGAGTCTTGTGCGTCATTTGCGGGACGAAGGAGGCCAGCATGCCCGCCGAAGTGCTGGCCAAAATGGCACACAGCCGCCGGGCCGTGACAAAGCTCCTTCTAACATGGTTAGAAGTCGAAGCGCATCACGGTCTACCCAGCTTTCGCCGCCACCCACGCCAGCAGAAGCTTTGGTGCGCGCGCGCAGCTCCTCCTCGACTTCCCTCCTGCTGCGGAGAAGCTCGATGAGTGGAGAGCCACTATCCGGAGCCTCGTCGGTGCCGCCAACAAAGACGAGCCATGGTCGGCGGGGCCCTTAGGCCGGCGCTCCATCAAACCACTGCACGCCAGTGGTGGAGGTGTCGGAGGCACCGCGGCCATGGTGCACTCTCCTCCTCCATGCCAGCCACCGCGGATGTCGGTCCGTCTTGATGACGCTTGTGGTACCATTTCCATAGCGTCGTCCGACCGACGGACCCACCGCGACCAACGCTAGGTTCTTCGGGAGCGAGCTGATGAAGTCACTCGAACCACCATCGAGCGCCGGCATGATACACGCCACCAGTCAGATAGGCGGGCGGAGCCCGCCATGGACCGCCCATCGTCGGGAGGCTCTGACGGCCTACCTTACGAGGTGGGTTGCCCACCTTTACCCGTGAGCTGCAGCAGTTCCAGTGGCCATCCCACCGCACGTTCAAGCCCGATGTCGGTGAGAAGTACAATGGAAAGACTCACACGCCGGAGTTCATCAACATCTACACTATCGCGATGCAAGCTGTTGGGGCTCTCGACGATAAGGTGCTTGCCAATTATTTCCTGTTGGCCCTGAAACCCAATGTCATGTTTCTGTTCATGCACTTGCCGGCGGATTCCATTTCTTCTTGGTCGGACCTGTGTTATGAGTTCGTTGGTGCCTTCACTTGAGGCCACCAAGCTCATGGCCAGGCGAGTGATTTTCATATCATTCCCCAGAAGGAAGGTGAAAACCTACGCAAGTACATACAGAGGTTCAGCCGAGTGCAATACAACATCCCCGATGTTCACCCTGCCACCGTGATCAGTGCATTCCATCACAATGTGCGCAACCGCAAGATGCGTGAAGAGCTGGCAGTGAACAAGGTCAAGGATGTGGCCGAGCTTTACATTCTGGCCGATAGATGCACTCGGGTAGAAGAGGCGAGGCAGTACCTTGGCGAAGACGCCGGCGCAGAAACCGACTCTACCGACAAAGACACCGCCGCCCCCAACGAAGAAGGGTCGGCGTCGCAACAAGAAGCGCAAGGGAAAGACCGTGCTTGCCGTCGAGGGATCCGATGACACCGGTGCCGCCAAGAAGGCCAAGGCAGACGACCCCGGCAAGGAGATTGCCGGGTGCACCGCTTGCCAGGCCTTGGTGGCTGCCGACAAGCCAGGGGGCTCCGAGAAGCAGTACTGCAAGATCCCCCGCACCAAAGGCCATGACCTCCAGAACTGCCGACAAGTTGAGCTGCTTGCTGAAAATCAAAAAGCCGAGTATGAGAGGTAGGACAAGGAGAAGGGCCAAGATGGTGCTGAAGGATTTGGCAAGAAGTGTGGTGGCCAAGGAGGTCACCGCGGCAAGGATAACCAACAAGAGAGGCCGGCTCGTGGCCGCGACAAGAAGCAGGAAGATGATGATCATGACAAGGACGACGAGTCTGGGGAACATGAGTTCCAGAAGGCTACGGAGGCCATGTGCATCGATGGTGGCGCCTCGCTGCATACTTCTCACCGCCAGCACAAACAGTGGGCGCATGAGATCACAGCAGCGGAGCCCTTGTTCAACGCTCAGAAGCCACTGAAGTGGTCCAGCACGCCCCTCATCTTTGACGCCGAGGACCACCCTGACCGCACGACTGCGGTCAGGTGTTTGCCGTTGTTGGTCTCACCAACGATACACAACCTCAAGGTGAACAAGATGCTGGTTAACGGCGGGGCTGGTCTGAACTTGATCTCACCCGTTGTGATCAAAAGGCTGCAAATCCCTGATGGAGACCTCGAGGAAACGGGCATGTTTCAAGGGGTCAACCCAGGAAGGAGCCAGCCGAAGGGAAAGGTCACATTGCCTATGACGTTTGGAGGCGAGTTGAACTATAGGACAGAGAGGATTGTCTTCGACGTAGCCGAGATCCCCTTGCCCTACAATGAGATCCTCGGTTGCCTGGCACTAGCCAAGTTCATGGAGGTGTCGCACTATGCCTACAACACGCTGAAGATGCCTGGGCCGATGACCATCATCACCGTCCCCTCCGACAAGGACGCACTGATCTGCGCTGACCAACTCTTCCGAGAAACAGTTGCAGCAGCTGCTGCCAAGGCGCTTGCTCCTGTAACTGAAGCACCAGGAGGGAAGAAGAAGACTGGCAAGACCTCTCGCACCCACTCCAGAAAGAGCACCTCTTCAGAGTGTTGTACTACCGTCGAGGACGTGCCAGAGAGCTCCACCGCCAAGAGCAAGAAATCCAGAGCTGCACCACTAGATACCAAGAGGGTGTCCGTCAAGGAGGATGGCACGGGATGGGCTTTCACCATAAGCTCCACCCTCGACGGCAAATAGGAAAGCGTGCTTGTCACTTTCCTGCGCGCGAATGTCGATGTGTTTGCATGGCAAGCATCCGACATCCCCGGCGTTCCCAGGGAAGTGATTGAGCACCATCTCGCTGTCTGTCCCCATGCTTGACCCGTCAGGCAGAAGGTCAGGAAGCAAGCTTTGGAACGGCAGGAATTCATCACAGAGGAGATCAGGAAGTTGGAAGCGGCAGGCTTGGTGAGAGGAGTGCTCCATCCAACGTGGTTGGCCGATCCGGTGGTGGTGCGCAAGGCGAACGGGAAGTGGAGGTTGTGTATTGATTACACAAACATTAATAAGGCTTGTCCTAAGGACCCCTTCCTATTGCCGTGCATTGACCAGATTGTTGACTCCATAGCCGGGTGCGATCTGTTATCATTCCTCAACGCCTACTCGGGCTACCAACAGATCTTCATGGCAAAGTAAGACGAAGAGAAGACATCATTCATCACCCCATGTGGTACGTACTGCTTTTTATGGATGCCTTTCTGGTTGAAGAGTGTTGGCTCAACATTCGCAAGGGCGGTCCAAATTAGTTTTGAGCCCCAGCCACATAGAAATATGAAAGCTTATATGGATGACATAGTGGTCAAAACCAACGATGAAGCAACCCTTGTAAAAGACTTGGAAGAGACGTTTGCCAACCTATGCAAGATCAACCTCAAGCTGAACCCTGAGAAGTGTGTCTTCGGTGTTCTGTCCAGCAAACTTCTCGGGTTCTTTGTGTCACAGTGTGGGATCGAGGAAAACCCAGACAAGATCAAGGCTGTTGAGTAGATTGAGGCACCCACGCGGATCAAGGATGTGGGGCGGCTCACTGGCTGCGATGCCGCCATGAGCAGATTCATCTCCAAGTCTGCTGAGCATGCCCTTCCCTTTTTCAAGATCTTGATAAAGGCGGGCCCAATGGAGTGGACCCTAGAGGCCGAGGCAGTGTTGCAGGATCTGAAGAAATACCTATCCTCTACACCAATACTGGTTGCGCCTAAACCACAAGAGCCATTGCTACTGTATCTGGCGGTGACGAATCAAGTGGTCAGTGCCGCGCTAGTGGCGCAGAGGGAGGTCGGTAAAGACGCAGTGGCGACGGCGGGATTGGTGGATGGCAAGCCAGAGATTCCCCCGGCGGGGCCCAATGCCAGCAAGGCAAGGCCCCCAGCGGAGTCTGACGCCATCAGGACATGGCCCATGCGATCAAATGAGGTGGTGCAGAAGAAGAAGATGATGCAGCACCCGATTTAGTTTGTCAGCTCCCTCCTGTAGGGGGCTAGGTCAAGGTACTCTGGTGTGCAGAAATTGTTCTTTGGCCTCCTTATGGCCTCGAGGAAGCTGCATCACTACTTCCACGCACATGAAACGCCTCCCGTTACAACGGATACTGCACAACCCAGATGCAACCGGAAGGATTGTGGAGTGGGCCTTGGAGCTTTCGAGCTTTGGTTTGAAGTTTGAAAGTGCTTCGACAATCCAGAGCAGAGTCTTGCCAGAGTTCATTGCAGAATGGACCTCAACGCCTGACGAGGAAATCCAGGAGACCACCCTCCCTGGCAAGGAAGCAAGTCACAACTGGATCATGTACTTTGACGGGGCTTTCTCGCTGCAAGGCGCCGGTGCTGGCGTGCTGCTCGTCACACCCACCGGAGAGCACCTCAAGTGTGTAATCCAGATGAACTTTCCCAGGGAGATGTCCACCAACAAGACCGCTGAGTACGAGGGGTTGCTTGCCGGCCTCAGGGTCACGGTGTACGTCGGGGTCAAGAAGCTCATCGTCAAGGGTGATTCACAGCTTGTCGTTAGACAGGTTAACAAATATTATGAGAGCCCGTTGATGGAGGCCTACGTAGATAAGGTGAGGAAGATGGAAGAGCGCTTTGACGGTATACAAGCGGAGCATGTTCCCCGAGCGGAGAACAACATCGCCAATTACCTGTCAAAGCGCGCTGCATTCCAGCTACCTATGGAACCAGGTACTATTTTTTCTTCGGTTAACTCAACCATCTGTCGAACCATCAAGGGAGCAAACCAAACAGAGGAAATCAGGCCCCGGCAAGCACTTTCCCGCTGAGCCCCCAGGGGCTACCGGCAAGGGTGTTGCTGCGGATTCTGAGCCTACCAAGGAGCGACTGATTCCGGCGGGCCATCAAGCCCTGACCATAGAGACGGCCGCTCCCATGGCAGAAGAAATGCCTTTGGTCCTTGTCTTCAAGCCCCAGGCTCCGGCATGGGCACAACATACTGTCTGATTGCTCCAAACAGGGGAGCTTCCTGAGGAGCAGGAAGAAGCAGAGAAACTAACCCGTTGGTCTGCCATGTATCCATTCGTCGATGACGTCCTGTACAGGAAGAGATCGAACGGTGTGAAATTGAAGTGCATTCCCCGGGAGGAAGGACCGGAGCTGTTGGCGGAGATACATGAAGGCATATGTGGCTCCCACATAGGGTCGAGGGCCCTTGCCAGCAAGGCATTCCGGCAGGGTTTCTTCTGGCCCACTGCCCTCTAGGATGCAACGACACTAGTAACCAAGTGTGAGGCGTGTCAGTTCCATTCAAAGAAGCTTCATGAACCAGCTCAAGCCCTTCAAACAATTCCTCTTTCCTGGCCATTCTTGGTATGGGGGCTTGACATCCTGGGCCGTTTCCCCCGCGCTGTCGGGGGCTTTGAGTACTTGTACGTTGCGATCGACAAGTTCACAAAGTGGCCAGAGGTGGAAGCAGTGAGGAAGGTGACAGCACAGTCAGCCGTCAAGTTCATCAAGGGTATAGTGTGCCATTTTGGTGTGCCAAACAGAGTCATCACCGACAATGACACGCAGTTCACAAGCCACACCTTCATGCAATACATCCAAGACCTCAGTAGCTGGGTCTGTTTCACTTCCGTGGCACACCCACGGAGCAATGGCCAGGCGGAGAGGGCAAATGCTGAAGTGTTGCGAGGCCTGAGGACAAAGACATTTGATAGGCTGCACAAGAGAGGAAGGCGCTGGATTGATGAGTTGCCAGCGGTTCTTTGGTCGATCAGAATGATGCCAAATCGAGCCACCGGCCAGACACCCTTTGCCCTAGTATACGGGGCAGAAGCAGTTCCCCCCATGGAACTCATATATGGGTCACCTCGAGTGCTCTCTTACGACGAGCTTGAGCAAGAGCAATTGCGTCAAGATGACGCAACGCTCCTTGAGGAAGATCGTCTTCGGGCGGCTGTGAGAGCAGCACGCTACCAACAAGCCTTGCGCCGCTACCATAGCCGCAAGGTTCATGCCCGATGCCTTGAGGAAGGCGACCTTGTTCTTCAGCGCGCTCAGTCGGCCAAGAATTCCGAAAAGTTGACACCAAATGGGAAGGCCCTTATCAGGTAATACGAGTCACCAGGCCTGGCGCAGTCTGCCTGGAGACCGAAGATGATGTTCCAGTGAGCAACTCATGGAACATTAAACATCTTCGCAAGTTTAACCCATAAGGCGCGGTTGCCGCCCCCCCCCCCGACAACCCACCTTTTGCAAGCCTCGCCGGCAAGGCATGTAACCCTGTGTACAAAGCCAGGCACAAACCCTGAGCATAAATAAATGAAGCGCCGACGCCCTAATTTTAGCATGCATGCTAGGTTAAGTCTCTCCCTCAGTTAGGGTCGAGTATGTGTCTTTCTGTCTTCTTTGGTTCGCAGGGCACGTGGACACTTATGCTGAGCCGCTTGGGAGAAAGAGAATGAACCAGCGCTCCGGCCCCGGCAAGCCAAGATTGCCGGGGGATGAAGACACGAGGATCTAACCACGGTAAGCCAAAGTTGCCAGGGGCTGCGGATTCAGATAAGTTCTTCATCCCCTGTTGTGCATTTCCGTATGGAGCAGGGACAAATGAAACCTCATCTTGCTCCAAGACCACTGAGGGAGTCCTGGATTAGGTCAAGGATGTGGCCGAGCTTTACATTCTGGCCGATAGATGCACTCGGGTAGAAGAGGGGAGGCAGTACCTTGGCGAAGACGCCGGCGCAGAAACCGACTCTACCGACGCAGACACCGCCGCCCCCAACGAAGAAGGGTCGGCGTCGCAACAAGAAGCGCAAGGGAAAGACCGTGCTTGCCGTCGAGGGATCCGATGACACCGGTGCCGCCAAGAAGGCCAAGGCAGACGACCCCGGCAAGGAGATTTCCGGGTGCACCGCTTGCCAGGCCTTGGTGGCTGCCGACAAGCTAGGGGGCTCCGAGAAGCAGTACTGCAAGATCCCCCGCACCAAAGGCCATGACCTCCAGAACTGCCGACAAGTTGAGCTGCTTGCTGAAAATCAAAAAGCCGAGTATGAGAGGTAGGACAAGGAGAAGGGCCAAGATGGTGCTGAAGGATTTGGCAAGAAGTGTGGTGGCCAAGGAGGTCACCGCGGCAAGGATAACCAACAAGAGAGGCCCGCTCGTGGCCGCGACAAGAAGCAGGAAGATGATGATCATGACAAGGACGACGAGTCCGGGGAACATGAGTTCCAGAAGGCTACGGAGGCCATGTGCATCGATGGTGGCGCCTCGCTGCATACCTCTCACCGCCAGCACAAACAGTGGGCGCATGAGATCACAGCAGCGGAGCCCTCGTTCAACGCTCAGAAGCCACTGAAGTGGTCCAGCACGCCCCTCATCTTTGACGCCGAGGACCACCCTGACCGCACAACTGCGGTCAGGTGTTTGCCGTTGTTGGTCTCACCAACGATACACAACCTCAAGGTGAACAAGATGCTGGTTAACGGCGGGGCTGGTCTGAACTTGATCTCACCCGTTGTGATCAAAAGGCTGCAAATCCCTGATGGAGACCTCGAGGAAACGGGCATGTTTCAAGGGGTCAACCCAGGAAGGAGCCAGCCGAAGGGAAAGGTCACATTGCCTATGACGTTTGGAGGCGAGTTGAACTATAGGACAGAGAGGATTGTCTTCGACGTAGCCGAGATCCCCTTGCCCTACAATGAGATCCTCGGTTGCCTGGCACTAGCCAAGTTCATGGAGGTGTCGCACTATGCCTACAACACGCTGAAGATGCCTGGGCCGATGACCATCATCACCGTCCCCTCCGACAAGGACGCACTGATCTGCGCTGACCAACTCTTCCGAGAAACAGTTGCAGCAGCTGCTGCCAAGGCGCTTGCTCCTGTAACTGAAGCACCAGGAGGGAAGAAGAAGACTGGCAAGACCTCTCGCACCCACTCCAGAAAGAGCACCTCTTCAGAGTGTTGTACTACGGTCGAGGACGTGCCAGAGAGCTCCACCGCCAAGAGCAAGAAATCCAGAGCTGCACCACTAGATACCAAGAGGGTGTCCGTCAAGGAGGATGGCACGGGATGGGCTTTCACCATAAGCTCCACCCTCGACGGCAAATAGGAAAGCGTGCTTGTCACTTTCCTGCGCGCGAATGTCGATGTGTTTGCATGGCAAGCATCCGACATCCCCGGCGTTCCCAGGGAAGTGATTGAGCACCATCTCGCTGTCTGTCCCCATGCGTGACCCGTCAGGCAGAAGGTCAGGAAGCAAGCTTTGGAACGGCAGGAATTCATCACAGAGGAGATCAGGAAGTTGGAAGCGGCAGGCTTGGTGAGAGGAGTGCTCCATCCAACGTGGTTGGCCGATCCGGTGGTGGTGCGCAAGGCGAACGGGAAGTGGAGGTTGTGTATTGATTACACAAACATTAATAAGGCTTGTCCTAAGGACCCCTTCCTATTGCCGTGCATTGACCAGATTGTTGACTCCATAGCCGGGTGCGATCTGTTATCATTCCTCAACGCCTACTCGGGCTACCAACAGATCTTCATGGCAAAGTAAGACGAAGAGAAGACATCATTCATCACCCCATGTGGTACGTACTGCTTTTAATGGATGCCTTTCTGGTTGAAGAGTGTTGGCTCAACATTCGCAAGGGCGGTCCAAATTAGTTTTGAGCCCCAGCCACATAGAAATATGAAAGCTTATATGGATGACATAGTGGTCAAAACCAACGATGAAGCAACCCTTGTAAAAGACTTGGAAGAGACGTTTGCCAACCTACGCAAGATCAACCTCAAGCTGAACCCTGAGAAGTGTGTCTTCGGTGTTCTGTCCAGCAAACTTCTCGGGTTCTTTGTGTCACAGTGTGGGATCGAGGAAAACCCAGACAAGATCAAGGCTATTGAGCAGATTGAGGCACCCACGCGGATCAAGGATGTGGGGCGGCTCACTGGCTGCGATGCCGCCATGAGCAGATTCATCTCCAAGTCTGCTGAGCATGCCCTTCCCTTTTTCAAGATCTTGATAAAGGCGGGCCCAATGGAGTGGACCCTAGAGGCCCAGGCAGTGTTGCAGGATCTGAAGAAATACCTATCCTCTACACCAATACTGGTTGCGCCTAAACCACAAGAGCCATTGCTACTGTATCTGGCGGTGACGAATCAAGTGGTCAGTGCCACGCGAGTGGCGCAGAGGGAGGTCGGTAAAGACGCAGTGGCGACGGCGGGATTGGTGGATGGCAAGCCAGAGATTCCCCCGGCGGGGCCCAATTGTCAGGACCCCGACTCAATGCCACATCGATCTAGCATGTAACACCTCATATCACTTTGCGGCCTCACGCACGGTATTCCCACGGGTGTCGCCTTACCTTTGCCTGGGACCGTTTGCGCCTTTTGGCACACGTATATGACAGTGTCGCTAGCATCCATATGATAAGGAGCCCGGGCTAACATGGCTAGTCGTAAACCCAAAGCGGCACAGACTTACAGGGACAGGCATCCATGACCCAGCATCGAACGTGTCGGTCATCAGCGAGTGAATCCAGGCTGTAGCACTGGGCTAGCAGGACTCCGGTGAACCGGGCTGTAGCGGGCTAACAGGACTCCGGTATTCACCGCGTGACATTTCCCCGAAGGGACAGACACAGGAACGAAGAAGGACACATGCCGGCCAGCCTAATTGTTCCGGAGCAGTAGCAAGCTACCATGGCTCAGTGGAAACACTAGGAGACATTTCCCGGTAAGAGAGGCTACTAAAGATAAACAACTAGATGGTCAGATCCCACACATATCAAGCATTTCAATAACATACACACAATATGCTCGATATGTGCAATACAACATGGCATCACAAAATGACTCTACGACTCAAGTAGTTTACTCAATAGGCTCCGAGGAGCGAGATATTACAAACATGGGTCTCATGACCCAACACTCAGAGCATACAAGTCAAAGCACAAGCGGAAGCTATCATGTCTGAGTACAGACAACTATAAATGAAAAAGGCTGAGAAGCCTGACTATCTATCAGATCCTGCCGAGGGCACAAGATCGTAGCTGAGGTATCAAGCTAAACGTCGAAGACCACGCGGAAATACTAGTGAGACTGAAGTCTCTCTGCAAAACATAAAATAGGCAAACGTGAGTACAAATGTACCCAGCAAGACTTACATCAGATCTATCTACATATGCATCATTATCAACAAAGGGGTGGTGGGGTTTAACTGCAGCAAGCCAGCTTTGACTCGGTGGCTATCCTGAACTACGACTGCGAGTAACTTTTGAGGTGGCGCACACGAGTCCACATATTCACCATATCAATACACCACTATGGATCCGCTCCCGTCTCCCTACGAGAACGCCATCCATAGCACTCACGCTTATCTTGCGTATTTTAGAGTATCCACTTTCACTTGTCTATGAACTGATATAAGCAACCCAGAAGTCCTTTTCCGTGGACACGGCTATTCGAATAGATTAGGTTAACCCTGCAGGGGTGTACTTCTTCATACATGTTTCCACCACTTAGCGTCTGCACACGACATGTGCTCGGCAGACTTCAAGCGAAAGCCGACGTGGGTGTAGACCACGACCTACCTAAACACTCAAGTCTCTAGTCCAGGTTTATCGCCTATTCGGGTTCCATCCATGAGGAGATCCGGCCGGAGTTTCGCTCACAGCCCCAAACGATGTGAACAGGGTTCCGTGACACCAAACGGGCGCCCGGTTTACCCGGCCACGTGCCTACCGCATCACAGCCCACCCCTACGGTCAGCGCTGTCCACGGCCTCCAGCATACTACAAACACCAGAAACTACTTGCAACTCCTGGACAGAGGACGAGGGTGAATGAGAAGTCGAGCGGGGTCATATTTCAGGGCCCAATGTATGGTAGTAACTGAATCATGGATCACAAACACAGAACTCAGTTCCTGAGGACGGCTGCAATGAGACAACCCACCATGTACTCCTACATGGCCTCTCACCGCTACCTTTACCAAATCGTGTTCACACACTTAGCTCACACACAGTAGGACATGTTCACACGCCTCTGATTCATCCCCGATGAATCAGACCTGACTCAACTCTAAGCAGTAGCAGGCATGACAAACAAACATGAATGAGTAGGCACGTCAGGGCTCAAACAACTCCTACTCATGCTAGTGGGTTTCATCTATTTACTGTGGCAATGACAGGTCATGCAAAGGATAAAGGGGTTCAGCTACCGCAGCAAGTAACAGATGAATCGGTGTTGTCCTAATGCAGTAAAAGAGAGCAGGAGCGAGAGAGTAGGATTGTATCGGAATGAACAAGGGGGTTTTGCTTGCCTGGCACTTCTGAAGATAACATTGAGTCTTCATCAGTGTCAACGATCACATCATCGGTATCACGTCTATCGAGAGGGGACAAATACCGGCAACACAGAAGAAACACGATCAATGCAATGCACAGTATGATGCATGCTATGACATGGCAATATGAATGTGTTTTGAGCTAATGCAACTAGCAACAGATTAAATGAAGTTGGTTTGAATATAAAATTCAAATTCAAACTCCATATGTGATTATTTAAATGCCCTTCATATGATTTGTGCTAAACAGCACCTATAAGTTGTTCTAACATGCATGAAAATGGTACAGATGGATTCCTTGAATTTTTCTGATAATTTTTCATATATAATTTATTTTATTTGGAGTTACGGTTAATTTTCTATGATTTATTGAAGTTTTAGCTATTTTCTGGAATTTCCTGAATATAATTAAATCCAGAAAATACTTTATGACATCAGCAGTGCGTCATGCTTGCATCAGCAAGTCAACAGGGCTGCCCCGGGTCAAACCTGACCAGTGGGGTCCACTGGTCAGTGACCCAGTGCAGCCTAGGGTCAATGACAGGTGGGTCCGGTCAACAGACACGTCAGCATGGTCAATGCTGACGCGTGGGTCCACTGGAATTAGACTAATCCTAACTAATTTCTTTAGCCGGTTAATTAAACAGGTGGGGCCCGATTGTCTGTGGGTCAGGGGTGGTTAACCAGGTGGTTAGGCAGCTAATGACGGGTTAGCCGGCGATTAATCGCCGACGCTAAGCAGTGCACGGCGGCGATCGCCGGCCGGCTGTTTCCGGCCACGGCTGCTTGCGCGGCTGGGCGCGTTGGGGAGCTGCTGCTACGGGGCTTCGGATGGTGGAAGTGGCATGTGCTGGGGCGGCCGGAGACGACCGCGGCGTCGACCACGACGGCGGCCGGAGCTCGGTCGGGTGCGGGCGCGGGGCTGCAGGGCGGTAGGGAAGAAGCTGGTGGCCTAGATGGCACCCACGGGCCACCAGAAGCGCTCTGGTGCCACGGGTTCGGGCGGAGGGGCTCGGGGCAAGGGAGCTGGGCGGCCATGGCAGACGGCGGTGCTCGGGCACGCGGGCGGGGGGGGGTGCTGTGGCACGGGAACAAGCAAAGAAAAGGAGGGGAAACGGGAAGGAGCTCACAGTGAACTCGATGGCGTAGTCGATGAGGTCGGGGACGCACTGGAGCCCGCGAATCCACGGCGAGGTTGCCGGCGGCCGGAGGTTGAAGATGAGGACGGGGACGATGCTGCAGGGCTTTTCCGCTCGCGTGGCTTGGCGGAGACAGCGTAGAGGACGACGACGGGACTTCTTGGTGCGTCGGGGAGGCGTGCGGAGGCCAGTGGCTGAGCGATTGGTGGACGGCGGTGACGGCAGCTGTCGGGCGCGAGAGAGAGAGATCCAGGGGAGAGGGTGAGGACGGGGGAGAGAGTGGCGGGGCGGTCGGAGCGATCCAGACGGCTCTCGCGGGTCTGTCCGCGGCGCCACGCAAGCTAGCAGGCAGGAGGTGGCACGGGCGCGTGTGTGCACACGGCGAGCACACGCTCGGTGCCTTCTGGCGCGGTGGAGACGACGACTGGCAGCGCCAGTCAGCTGGGCCAGTGCAGATGGGCCGCCAGGTAAGTGGCCCAGGTGACCCTCTCTCTCTGTTTACTAATTTGTTTTCTGTTTTCTAATTTTCCTGCAACTGTTGGGCTTTATTAAAAATACCAAAACGTTTTCAAAAATCCTGAAAATAATTGTGGGCTCTTTTGGGATTGTTCCTAACAACCCAAAACTAGTTTCAGAATTATTAGAGCATTTAAAAATGTTTATAGGATTTAAATGCCCCAATTCAAATACAATATGAGTTAATTCAATAATCCAAATGTCATGGAAAAATGTGCAATATCTCTGGTTACTGTTTCCAGCATTTCCCAAAAATGGTGAACATTTTTGAAGGCCATTTGGATTCATTGAAAAATATTTTCTTAGTTGAACCTATTTGAATTGCTTTAGTGCTAGGGCTTGGTCATCCCCACTTCAAATTTCCTTTGAAATCAAACATGATGCATGGATGCAGATGCCACTATCTACAAACAACTCTGGGGCTGTGACAACTCACCCCCACTAAACAAAAATCTCGTCCCGAGATTCAAGCGTAGGGTAAGGTGAAAGGGGAACGCAAACTAGTACAATCTTCACGATCCAGGTTGCACTTCATAGAACGTTGATTCGATCACCATCTTTGTCTTGTCGTCTTGCTCTGAGAATCTTCAGCTAATCATGACAAGAAGAGGAAAGGAAAACTCTGGAAGGATCGGTCTTCTCGAAGATCGAACAACTCAGGATTAACTCCCGGAATGAGACATAGAACCATCTCTCGGGTTGAGACACGAGATACACATCAAGAGGGGTGGAAAGAAACGGATGACGAAAGTTCACTAAGTAGACAACAATTTCACGCTTAAGAAGGTGGTAAACGATTGTCAACGTAGCGAAGAGTTGAGTTGCCATGAAACCACAACGAGACACCTTCGGAACCGTGACTCGTAGATATCTCCCCCTAAGTGGCAAAAAGAATTACCTTTGATATAGAGATCATTGAGACTCTCTATATCAGCCTAAGGCAAATCACAGTAATCGATTGGCGGGGGCGGTACAATGGCATACTCAGACTTGGATGATGTGGATTACCTTGTTGAAGACAACGTAATGGATGAATTTGCTTATCACCGGAGGTGGAAGAGACCCATGGTAGGATGGCACATTGGCGGTGCAAGCTGGGAACAAAATGCAAATGCTGGGAATGATTCTGGTAACTGGGGAAGAACCCAACAATAAGGAGTGAATTCACTGTTGGAGTGGTTATAGCATAACCGAAGGGACTAGGAGCAATCCCGGTTAGTGCCGGCGATAACACCTAACGCTTGTGCGTGCTCTCAAGAACTTGAGCAATTCCATAATCATCAAGGTTTTACCAACATCCGTGTCAAGGGTCCGATAACACAACTTACTACCATGATGAATGGTGATGGAGGATGCAGATGCAAAGGAAGATAACACCTTCTCAGATTTCACCCTTGGCGAGGCCAAGGAAATAAAATCTGGATGATCGACCGAGAGACATTTAGCACTCCGCTTCTAATGTTCTCCTTGATGTGCTAGTGTAACCCATTCATAGATATGGTTTGATAACTAGAACATCAAGTAAAGGTCGGACTTCGGGAACACAAGAATCCATAAGGAACAATTAGGGAGGTAAATCCTACGAAATCCTTATGGGGAGGTGGCCAACTTCCTCAACCAAGATACTACAATAATAGGTCTTCCGGCTGGGTGTGTTGGCCACGACATCCACTTTACCGGTTATCGAGGGACCAATATTATAGTTTTTGGGAAATGTTCCAACCATCATATCTGCCTGAGACTCAGGTCTGGTTGGTGTCAGGATATTCCAGACTCATCGAGTCTAGGAAGAAAAATGAAAGTTTGCAACACAAATCGACGAGATAACGTTGCGGGATTCTCGATAGATGAACTACGATAGCAAGCTCCAAAGCATGAGTTGGTTCTGCTACAAACATGTGAACACGTTGTCCCAGACAAGCATGGCCACGTAGTAGTCTTATAATAAAACACTACCGAGTTCAGGTGGGGGAACCATAATCGAGGATATCGAAGTCTTGTGCATTACCATGGATTAACACTTAACTCCTTTTCTCGAACAAATCAGTCAGTGGCTTGGGGTGCTACGGAACACATATGGAATGGAGGTTGCAAGTCTCCGAACCACAGAATACTTTCGCACGTATGCATGACTGATTTGGGATGATTCCAAAGGAAATAACATTGACTTTCTCGAATCCGCGGCGGCAACTTGCATCAGATGCACATGAATTAAAGGAAGTCACTACCTTCATCCAAACATATGCTTCATGAGCTAGCATGAACAAATGCTTTCAAAAGTTTCCAACACTAGCTTAATGTTCAACAAAATCATGGAGGAGATAAGGATGTTGTCAATGGGCTCAACAACAATTCATCTAGGTTCCCTTTTAAAAGGAATTCCATAGTTAAGTGAACACGGTGATAGCATTGGTCAGACCAAAGATGTAATGGTGTAAGCTCGAGGAATCAACCACGAATAAGACAACATTACGAGCATCGTTGGTACTGATTTGATTTGACGATAGCCCACACTCAAATCAAAGGATTGGATAAGACAATAGGTCCAGCAACTGATCACAAGGACCAATCGATGAAGATATCATCTTTCTTCAACACACACTACACAAGAATATCCCTTGAACGAACTAAGTCAGACAAGCTTTTATCTTCCAACTCTCCAAGTTGTTGTCTAGCTTAACCAACTAGCTCAGGGATATCCTACACCGATTCTTGGAGAGAAGGGTGGTTCACAAGAACCAACTTGATCACGAACTCAACATAGCGGTCAGGTGACAACCCGGTAACACTTCCAAGAAGATATTTGGAAAGTCACGAACCACCGGTATGTTACTAAGCTCGAGAACAATCTTGCTTTTCAGGGCAAGACGATATGATCAAATGAGCGAGGACTTGACAAAATCCTAACTCATCAATCAAAGAGTGCACCAGGAAATAAGGACTAGGTAGCACGATCAATCTTAGAATGATGATTCAATAACCAACACACTAAGAATAAAATTATTGTCCTTTAACTACCCAGCAACGAGGTTGCTAGGCGTATTGATTTCACACATCACAATTCATTTGTCGGTATTCCGGTTGCATCAACACGAAGACCGAGGAATGAACAGTGATGGCAAGAAGTATCACTGTACCAAGAGTTCATAGGATGGGGTGCAATTCCTATAACAATCCCGATTTAAAGATGGTAATACTCCAAGGTAGAACAGAACGAAAGCTGGATTAGCAATTTGATCTGCGGAGCACAACTTCTCTGACCCAATCCTGGATATGGAAGAGGTACTGGAGTTTGTTTCTCCTAGTCATTCTGCGATAGAATGGCTTGACGGACCACAAGAGTAATAGGCATCGATAAACGAACGCACGCATACTCCTGGCTATCAATTGATAGACGAGGGTCAGAATGCAACTAAAGAGAGACAACTCAAGGAACATATGATTTTCTGAGTTGTGGATGCATGGTTTAGCATGTCGGACGAATTCCACATGTTTCTTCCGGATAACCCATGCAGAAAAGTAGAACTGGCAGAGTCACAATATATATAACGGAGAACTCATCAAGAATAATCCTGTTGTGATATTTCAGTTCAACGAGGAACTTCTGCCATAAGTAGTTCATGGTATTTGGAAGAAGAAGATACCACGGACTTTAAGGACTATCGCAAAGGTTACTAATATCCTAAAGGAACTAGCAAACACTATCAACATGAAGTAAGTAGAGTGAATCTCGGGTTCAAAGCCCAAGGAGTAGAATACCTACTACTAAGTAGCATCACGGGATGCTTTCGAGAATGATGGCCAGAATCATCACACTGGGAACACAAATCATGGCTAAATTACTAGATGACTCCCTAAACACCTAGGGCCACAATAATATCTCCAACATATATGTCAAGGTAACGAAGTACCTCAACTCACTGATTAGTGTGGTTAATCTGGCCCATGGGAACATCGGAAACAGAAGGAAGGGATTTGCAAATGCATCGGACTATTTAGAAACCTAGGATGACTCGGACAGCACAACGGCTGTAAATGCTCAGAAAAGATTTGAGACATTCACAAAAATGGTGGCATAACCACTCAGAAGCACAATATCAAGGGTTCGAGATCAACAGTTAACATACGGAAGTAGTAGGAGCTGAACTGAGGCTTGAATCCATCAAACTTATAAGTCTACGGATTAGTAACACGTGATCCTAATAGAAAGAAGAGATAGCCTAGTTCTTAATCCCCGTAGGAAAGATAAGATGACTCAGATCAGAAGGCCATGAGGTATAAGGAGTAAAAAGAGCCTTACGTTCCATCCCACAATCAATTCCCTTATATAACTAAAGAATTTCTAGACTCAACTTCGACCAGTTTGGCTTGGTAATCCTACAGGCAGTCAAGCTCTGATACCAACGCTGTCAGGACCCCGACTCAATGCCACATCGATCTAGCATGTAACACCTCATATCACTTTGCGGCCTCACGCACGGTATTCCCACGGGTGTCGCCTTACCTTTGCCCGGGACCGTTTGCGCCTTTTGGCACACGTATATGACAGTGTCGCTAGCATCCATATGATAAGGAGCCCGGGCTGACATGGCTAGTCGTAAACCCAAAGCGGCACAGACTTACAGGGACAGGCATCCATGACCCAGCATCGAACGTGTCGGTCATCAGCGAGTGAATCCAGGCTGTAGCACTGGGCTAGCAGGACTCCGGTGAACCGGGCTGTAGCGGGCTAACAGGACTCCGGTATTCACCGCGTGACATTTCCCCGAAGGGACAGACACAGGAACGAAGAAGGACACATGCCGGCCAGCCTAAGTGTTCCGGAGCAGTAGCAAGCTACCATGGCTCAGTGGAAACACTAGGAGACATTTCCCGGTAAGAGAGGCTACTAAAGATAAACAACTAGATGGTCAGATCCCACACATATCAAGCATTTCAATAACATACACACAATATGCTCGATATGTGCAATACAACATGGCATCACAAAATGACTCTACGACTCAAGTAGTTTACTCAATAGGCTCCGAGGAGCGAGATATTACAAACATGGGTCTCATGACCCAACACTCAGAGCATACAAGTCAAAGCACAAGCGGAAGCTATCATGTCTGAGTACAGACAACTATAAATGAAAAAGGCTGAGAAGCCTGACTATCTATCAGATCCTGCCGAGGGCACAAGATCGTAGCTGAGGTATCAAGCTAAACGTCGAAGACCACGCGGAAATACTAGTGAGACTGAAGTCTCTCTGCAAAACATAAAATAGGCAAACGTGAGTACAAATGTACCCAGCAAGACTTACATCAGATCTATCTACATATGCATCATTATCAACAAAGGGGTGGTGGGGTTTAACTGCAGCAAGCCAGCTTTGACTCGGTGGCTATCCTGAACTACGACTGCGAGTAACTTTTGAGGTGGCGCACACGAGTCCACATATTCACCATATCAATACACCACTATGGATCCGCTCCCGTCTCCCTACGAGAACGCCATCCATAGCACTCACGCTTATCTTGCGTATTTTAGAGTATCCACTTTCACTTGTCTATGAACTGATATAAGCAACCCAGAAGTCCTTTTCCGTGGACACGGCTATTCGAATAGATTAGGTTAACCCTGCAGGGGTGTACTTCTTCATACATGTTTCCACCACTTAGCGTCTGCACACGACATGTGCTCGGCAGACTTCAAGCGAAAGCCGACGTGGGTGTAGACCACGACCTACCTAAACACTCAAGTCTCTAGTCCAGGTTTATCGCCTATTCGGGTTCCATCCATGAGGAGATCCGGCCGGAGTTTCGCTCACAGCCCCAAACGATGTGAACAGGGTTCCGTGACACCAAACGGGCGCCCGGTTTACCCGGCCACGTGCCTACCGCATCACAGCCCACCCCTACGGTCAGCGCTGTCCACGGCCTCCAGCATACTACAAACACCAGAAACTACTTGCAACTCCTGGACAGAGGACGAGGGTGAATGAGAAGTCGAGCGGGGTCATATTTCAGGGCCCAATGTATGGTAGTAACTGAATCATGGATCACAAACACAGAACTCAGTTCCTGAGGACGGCTACAATGAGACAACCCACCATGTACTCCTACATGGCCTCTCACCGCTACCTTTACCAAATCGTGTTCACACACTTAGCTCACACACAGTAGGACATGTTCACACGCCTCTGATTCATCCCCGATGAATCAGACCTGACTCAACTCTAAGCAGTAGCAGGCATGACAAACAAACATGAATGAGTAGGCACGTCAGGGCTCAAACAACTCCTACTCATGCTAGTGGGTTTCATCTATTTACTGTGGCAATGACAGGTCATGCAAAGGATAAAGGGGTTCAGCTACCGCAGCAAGTAACAGATGAATCGGTGTTGTCCTAATGCAGTAAAAGAGAGCAGGAGCGAGAGAGTAGGATTGTATCGGAATGAACAAGGGGGGTTTTGCTTGCCTGGCACTTCTGAAGATAACATTGAGTCTTCATCAGTGTCAACGATCACATCATCGGTATCACGTCTATCGAGAGGGGACAAATACCGGCAACACAGAAGAAACACGATCAATGCAATGCACAGTATGATGCATGCTATGACATGGCAATATGAATGTGTTTTGAGCTAATGCAACTAGCAACAGATTAAATGAAGTTGGTTTGAATATAAAATTCAAATTCAAACTCCATATGTGATTATTTAAATGCCCTTCATATGATTTGTGCTAAACAGCACCTATAAGTTGTTCTAACATGCATGAAAATGGTACAGATGGATTCCTTGAATTTTTCTGATAATTTTTCATATATAATTTATTTTATTTGGAGTTACGGTTAATTTTCTATGATTTATTGAAGTTTTAGCTATTTTCTGGAATTTCCTGAATATAATTAAATCCAGAAAATACTTTATGACATCAGCAGTGCGTCATGCTTGCATCAGCAAGTCAACAGGGCTGCCCCGGGTCAAACCTGACCAGTGGGGTCCACTGGTCAGTGACCCAGTGCAGCCTAGGGTCAATGACAGGTGGGTCCGGTCAACAGACACGTCAGCATGGTCAATGCTGACGCGTGGGTCCACTGGAATTAGACTAATCCTAACTAATTTCTTTAGCCGGTTAATTAAACAGGTGGGGCCCGATTGTCTGTGGGTCAGGGGTGGTTAACCAGGTGGTTAGGCAGCTAATGACGGGTTAGCCGGCGATTAATCGCCGACGCTAAGCAGTGCACGGCGGCGATCGCCGGCCGGCTGTTTCCGGCCACGGCTGCTTGCGCGGCTGGGCGCGTTGGGGAGCTGCTGCTACGGGGCTTCGGATGGTGGAAGTGGCATGTGCTGGGGCGGCCGGAGACGACCGCGGCGTCGACCACGACGGCGGCCGGAGCTCGGTCGGGTGCGGGCGCGGGGCTGCAGGGCGGTAGGGAAGAAGCTGGTGGCCTAGATGGCACCCACGGGCCACCAGAAGCGCTCTGGTGCCACGGGTTCGGGCGGAGGGGCTCGGGGCAAGGGAGCTGGGCGGCCATGGCAGACGGCGGTGCTCGGGCACGCGGGCGGGGGGGTGCTGTGGCACGGGAACAAGCAAAGAAAAGGAGGGGAAACGGGAAGGAGCTCACAGTGAACTCGATGGCGTAGTCGATGAGGTCGGGGACGCACTGGAGCCCGCGAATCCACGGCGAGGTTGCCGGCGGCCGGAGGTTGAAGATGAGGACGGGGACGATGCTGCAGGGCTTTTCCGCTCGCGTGGCTTGGCGGAGACAGCGTAGAGGACGACGACGGAACTTCTTGGTGCGTCGGGGAGGCGTGCGGAGGCCAGTGGCTGAGCGACTGGTGGACGGCGGCGACGGCAGCTGTCGGGCGCGAGAGAGAGAGATCCAGGGGAGAGGGTGAGGACGGGGGAGAGAGTGGCGGGGCGGTCGGAGCGATCCAGACGGCTCTCGCGGGTCTGTCCGCGGCGCCACGCAAGCTAGCAGGCAGGAGGTGGCACGGGCGCGTGTGTGCACACGGCGAGCACACGCTCGGTGCCTTCTGGCGCGGTGGAGACGACGACTGGCAGCGCCAGTCAGCTGGGCCAGTGCAGATGGGCCGCCAGGTAAGTGGCCCAGGTGACCCTCTCTCTCTGTTTACTAATTTGTTTTCTGTTTTCTAATTTTCCTGCAACTGTTGGGCTTTATTAAAAATACCAAAACGTTTTCAAAAATCCTGAAAATAATTGTGGGCTCTTTTGGGATTGTTCCTAACAACCCAAAACTAGTTTCAGAATTATTAGAGCATTTAAAAATGTTTATAGGATTTAAATGCCCCAATTCAAATACAATATGAGTTAATTCAATAATCCAAATGTCATGGAAAAATGTGCAATATCTCTGGTTACTGTTTCCAGCATTTCCCAAAAATGGTGAACATTTTTGAAGGCCATTTGGATTCATTGAAAAATATTTTCTTAGTTGAACCTATTTGAATTGCTTTAGTGCTAGGGCTTGGTCATCCCCACTTCAAATTTCCTTTGAAATCAAACATGATGCATGGATGCAGATGCCACTATCTACAAACAACTCTGGGGCTGTGACACCAATGCCAGCAAGGCAAGGCCCCCAGCGGAGTCTGACGCCATCAGGACATGGCCCATGCGATCAAATGAGGTGGTGCAGAAGAAGAAGATGATGCAGCACCCGATTTAGTTTGTCAGCTCCCTCCTGTAGGGGGCTAGGTCAAGGTACTCTGGTGTGCAGAAATTGTTCTTTGGCCTCCTTATGGCCTCGAGGAAGCTGCATCACTACTTCCACGCACATGAAACGCCTCCCGTTACAACGGATACTGCACAACCCAGATGCAACCGGAAGGATTGTGGAGTGGGCCTTGGAGCTTTCGAGCTTTGGTTTGAAGTTTGAAAGTGCTTCGACAATCCAGAGCAGAGTCTTGCCAGAGTTCATTGCAGAATGGACCTCAACGCCTGACGAGGAAATCCAGGAGACCACCCTCCCTGGCAAGGAAGCAAGTCACAACTGGATCATGTACTTTGACGGGGCTTTCTCGCTGCAAGGCGCCGGTGCTGGCGTGCTGCTCGTCACACCCACCGGAGAGCACCTCAAGTGTGTAATCCAGATGAACTTTCCCAGGGAGATGTCCACCAACAAGACCGCTGAGTACGAGGGGTTGCTTGCCGGCCTCAGGGTCGCGGTGTACGTCGGGGTCAAGAAGCTCATCGTCAAGGGTGATTCACAGCTTGTCGTTAGACAGGTTAACAAATATTATGAGAGCCCGTTGATGGAGGCCTACGTAGATAAGGTGAGGAAGATGGAAGAGCGCTTTGACGGTATACAAGCGGAGCATGTTCCCCGAGCGGAGAACAACATCGCCAATTACCTGTCAAAGCGCGCTGCATTCCAGCTACCTATGGAACCAGGTACTATTTTTTCTTCGGTTAACTCAACCATCTTTCGAACCATCAAGGGAGCAAACCAAACAGAGGAAATCAGGCCCCGGCAAGCACTTTCCCGCTGAGCCCCCAGGGGCTACCGGCAAGGGTGTTGCTGCGGATTCTGAGCCTACCAAGGAGCGACTGATTCCGGCGGGCCATCAAGCCCTGACCATAGAGACGGCCGCTCCCATGGCAGAAGAAATGCCTTTGGTCCTTGTCTTCAAGCCCCAGGCTCCGGCATGGGCACAACATACTGTCTGATTGCTCCAAACAGGGGAGCTTCCTGAGGAGCAGGAAGAAGCAGAGAAACTAACCCGTTGGTCTGCCATGTATCCATTCGTCGATGACGTCCTGTACAGGAAGAGATCGAACGGTGTGAAATTGAAGTGCATTCCCCGGGAGGAAGGACCGGAGCTGTTGGCGGAGATACATGAAGGCATATGTGGCTCCCACATAGGGTCGAGGGCCCTTGCCAGCAAGGCATTCCGGCAGGGTTTCTTCTGGCCCACTGCCCTCTAGGATGCAACGACACTAGTAACCAAGTGTGAGGCGTGTCAGTTCCATTCAAAGAAGCTTCATGAACCAGCTCAAGCCCTTCAAACAATTCCTCTTTCCTGGCAATTATTGGTATGGGGGCTTGACATCCTAGGCCGTTTCCCCCGCGCTGTCGGGGGCTTTGAGTACTTGTACGTTGCGATCGACAAGTTCACAAAGTGGCCAGAGGTGGAAGCAGTGAGGAAGGTGACAGCACAGTCAGCCGTCAAGTTCTTCAAGGGTATAGTGTGCCATTTTGGTGTGCCAAACAGAGTCATCACCGACAATGACACGCAGTTCACAAGCCACACCTTCATGCAATACATCCAAGACCTCAGTAGCAGGGTCTGTTTCACTTCCGTGGCACACCCACGGAGCAACGGCCAGGCGGAGAGGGCAAATGCTGAAGTGTTGCGAGGCCTGAGGACAAAGACATTTGACAGGCTGCACAAGAGAGGAAGGCGCTGGATTGATGAGTTGCCAGCGGTTCTTTGGTCGATCAGAATGATGCCAAATCGAGCCACCGGCCAGACACCCTTTGCCCAAGTATACGGGGCAGAAGCAGTTCCCCCCATGGAACTCATATATGGGTCACCTCGAGTGCTCTCTTACGACGAGCTTGAGCAAGAGCAATTGCGTCAAGATGACGCAATGCTCCTTGAGGAAGATCGTCTTCGGGCGGCTGTGAGAGCAGCACGCTACCAACAAGCCTTGCGCCGCTACCATAGCCGCAAGGTTCATGCCCGATGCCTTGAGGAAGGCGACCTTGTTCTTCAGCGCGCTCAGTCGGCCAAGAATTCTGAAAAGTTGACACCAAATGGGAAGGCCCTTATCAGGTAATACGAGTCACCAGGCCTGGCGCAGTCTGCCTGGAGACCGAAGATGATGTTCCAGTGAGCAACTCATGGAACATTAAACATCTTCGCAAGTTTAACCCATAAGGCGCGGTTGCCGCCCCCCCCCCCCCGACAACCCACCTTTTGCAAGCCTCGCCGGCAAGGCATGTAACCCTGTGTACAAAGCCAGGCACAAACCCTGAGCATAAATAAATGAAGCGCCGGCGCCCTAATTTTAGCATGCATGCTAGGTTAAGTCTCTCCCTCAGTTAGGGTCGAGTATGTGTCTTTCTGTCTTCTTTGGTTCGCAGGGCACGTGGACACTTATGCTGAGCCGCTTGGGAGAAAGAGAATGAACCAGCGCTCCGGCCCCGGCAAGCCAAGATTGCCGGGGGCTGAAGACACGAGGATCTAACCACGGCAAGCCAAAGTTGCCAGGGGCTGCGGATTCAGATAAGTTCTTCATCCCCTGTTGTGCATTTCCGTATGGAGCAGGGACAAATGAAACCTCGTCTTGCTCCAAGACCACTGAGGGAGTCCTGGATTAGGGGGTCTCCGAACAGCCGGACTATCTCCATTGGCCGGACTGTTAGACTATGAAGATACAAGATTGAAGACTTCGTCTCGTGTCCGGATGGGACTCTACTTGGCATGGAAGGCAAGCTAGGCAATACGTATATGGATATCTCCTCCTTTGTAACTGACCTTGTGTAACCCTAACCCTCTCCGGTGTTTATATAAACCGAAGGGTTTTAGTGCGTAGGACAACAACAATCATACCATAGGCTAGCTTCTAGGGTTTGGCCTCTCTGATCTCGTGGTAGATCTACTCTTGTACTACCCATATCATCAATATTAATCAAGCAGGACATAGGGTTTTACCTCCACCAAGAGGGCCCGAACCTGGGTAAAACATCGTGTCCCCTACCTCCTGTTACCATCCAGCCTAGACGCACAGTTCGGGACCCCCTACTCGAGATACGCCGGTTTTGACAACGAAATTGGTGCTTTCATTGAGAGTTCCTCTGTGTCGTCGCCGTTAGGCTTGATGGCTCCTACTATCATCGATGGCGATGCAGTCCAGGGTGAGACTTTTCTCCCCAGACAGATCTTCGTATTCGGCGGCTTTGCACTACGGGCTAATTCGCTTGGCCATCTGGAGCAGATTCAAAGCTACGCCCCTGGCCATCAGGTCAGATTTGGAAGTTTGAACTACACGGCTGACATCCGTGGAGACTTGCTCTTCGACGGATTTGAGCCACAGCCGGGCGCGCCGCACTGTCGCGATGGGTATGACCTAGCTCTGCCGCTGAACAGTACTCTAGAGGCCGCGCCCGCATCATCTCCAACCCTTAGTTCGGAGCCAACTACGCCAATCAAGGACGGGTGGTTAGACACCACCTCCGGGGCCGCAGTCTCAACAGCGATCGAGCCAAACACCTGCCTAACCCTGTGCACAGCCCATGACTCCAAGGTGCCGGACTCTTTTCCGGACTACAGACCGTCCGCGCCCCTGCCAATCGAATCCGATTGGGCGCCAATCATGGAATTCACCGCCGTGGATATCTTTTAGCACTCGCCCTTCGGCGACATTCTGAATTCACTAAAGTCTCTCTCTTTGTCAGGAGAGCCCTGGCCGGATTATGGCCAACGGGATTGGGATACGGACGACGAAGAAACTCAACGCCCACCCACCACCCACTTAATAGCCACTATCGATGACTCAACCGACATGCTCGACTTCGACTCCGAAGACATCGACGGTATGGACGACGGTGCAGCAGGCGAAGAGGAACCACCGCCCACAGGGCGCTGGACGTCCACCTCATCATATGGCGTATACATGGTGGACACACCAAAAGAAGACAACAACGAGGAATGGAAGGATGCACCGAAGGCCTTTCCCTCGAGAAGCAGTCAAAGAGGCGGCGCAAGCGCTGCCCCAAACCCCGCCTCGGCAGAAACAACGATCATACAGACCCAGCGTTGGAGCAGGACGAAACACTACCAGACCACGGCAATACGGAGAATCAAACCGAACAAACCAATTCTATCAAAGATAATAGTCCGGACGACATAACGCCGGACAGGCACCCGGAGAAGCAGAACGCCCGTTAAAGGCTTGTTGCCACCGCGAGGAGCCTGAAAAAGCAGAAGCAAAGGCTCAAGGCTGCGCAGAACACACTCCAAATCAGATGGAGCAAAGTACTCAACACAGCAACGAAGTACGGCGGCAATCGCCCCACCAAGAGCTTCCCAAAGCGGAAGCTACTACCTGAATTCGATGAGGAGGCCTTAGACCCCCCACAACCGAAAATTAAAACAGCCATCTGGCCGGATAGACGACCTCACGGCCAACATAAAGCGGCAAGCAACGCCACACATAAGCCAATATGCGGTCTACGCGAGGGAGCAAAGGACGGCGAAACCAGATCCATCTATGGACCACGCAAGCGTGTTCCAGCATATGATGCAACACAACAAACACCCGAAAAACGTGGTACACCCAGATATAGGGGTGCCGCACACCCCCTATGTTTCACCGATGAGGTGCTGGACCATGAATTTCTAGAGGGATTCAAACCGTAAATATAGAGGCATACGACGGAACAACAGACCTTGGGGGTCAGGATTGAGGACTATATCCTCCATATCCACATGGCTCGAGGAGATGATCTCCACGCCATCAAGTATTTACCCCTCAAACTCAAAGGGCCAGCTCGGCACTGGCTTAAAAGCCTACCCGAAAACTCCATTGAAAGCTGGGAAGAGCTCGAAGACGCTTTTCGGGCAAATTTTCAAGGGACTTATGTCCGACCTCCGGACGCGGACGATTTGAGTCATATAACTCAACAGCCCGGAGAGTCAGCCCGAAAACTTTGGAATAGGTTTCTTACTAAAAAGAACCAAATTGTCGACTGTCTGGACGCCGAAGCGTTGGCAGCTTTTAAGCATAGTGTCCATGACGAATGGCTTGCCAGACACCTCGGCCAAGAAAAGAAGAGAACAATGGCAGCATTAACAAGCCTCATGACCCGCTTTTGCACGGGTGAGTACAGCTGGCTAGCCAGATGCAGCACGAGCAACCCCAGTACAACTGAAGTTAGAGATGGAAACGGGAAATCACGTCGCAACAACAATAACAAACGCTGGAATAAAGAAGACAGCACGAAGAGCACGGCAGTAAACGCCGGATTCAAAAGCTCACGGCCAGGTCAGCAAAAGCCGCACTCTAAAGGCGCCAGAGATGAACTGTCCAGCCTAAACAAAATTCTGCACCAAATATGTCAGATCCATAGCACCCCTAGTAAACCCGATAATCATACCCACAGAGAATGTTGGGTCTTCAAGCAGTCCGGCAAACTCAACGCCGTACACAAGGGGGAGGATACACCAAGCGAAGACGAGGATGAGCCTCTCAAGCAAGACATTGCGGAACAAAAGAAATTCCCACCACAAGTAAAAAAAGTCAATGTGTTACACATGATCAAAGGAAGAAACAAAACGGCACTCCTAGAAAAATATGCCCAAGGGCCTATCACCGTGAAGTCCTGCCACTGGTCGTCTCAACCGATCACATTCGATCATCGTGATTACTCAGCAAGTATCCGGCGTGAAGGATGGGCTGCCCTTGTATTAGACCCAATAATTGACGAATACCACTTCACACGAGTCCCGATGGACGGTGGCAGCAGTCTAAACCTGATATACCAGGACACAATCCGCGAAATGGGGATAGACCCAACAAAAATTCGCCATAGCAATACTACCTTTAAAGGAGTAACGCCAGGCCTAGGGGCTCATTGTACAGGCTCCCTGCTACTAAAGGTTATATTCGGCTTCCCCGATAACTTCCTAGCGAACATTTAACCTTCCACATCGCTCCGTTCCAAAGTGGCTATCAAGCACTACTTGGACGCAAAGCTTTCACTCGCTTTAATGCAATACCGCATTACGCTCCCCTCACGCTCAAGATCTTTGCACGCCGAAGAGAGTGCGGCGGCCATGGCAGCCGCACACTAAAAACGGCCTCACCAACTATAGCATTTAACATGTCGTCAAGACCTCGGACACGGTTAGACGAGTCTGGCACAGCCATATGTAATTCATACCGGATCGATGGTCACACCCCTATTACAAATACAAGGGGCTCAACGCGCGCAGAAAACTGGCAATTTTTACTCATCTTGAATTATACATGGTTTTTTTAAAAAAAATATCTTTTTGCATGACAACTTTTTCACCTAAGTTTCTCTCTTTTACAGATGATCATCGTGCTACACCCGTCGAGGATACGGCACAACGGAGACACAGGCGCAGACGTGCAGCAGGGACCCGCTCCAAGGATTCTTTTTAGATTAAGACCCTGCGTAAACCTTTCTTACTGTCTCTTGTTGATACATACCCACCGAATTCTCAGCATAGTTGAGAAGGATGCTGACGTCTTGGCATGTGGCCACGCTAGAATAATGCACGTACCTGGACACAAGGGGCTTCCTACAAAGGGCACTATTTAGGACCGGTTTATACCATAAAGACTGAATACCTTAGGGAGTGTTCGGCGTCGCGAGTTTGGCCTTATATGCATCAGCTCTGAATCATTGTCTTTGGTCAAATGTTGGGTTTGCCAGGCTCCTGTGTTTTGGTGCCTTACGTTCCGCTTTACCGGCTAAGGCAACACCAGGAGAAATACTGCGATTGTGCCCTGGTTCATCCGGACGAGCACCTCAGTAGAGAAAGCCGAAAACTGACTGTCATGATATAGCATGAGACTGGTCAACCACTCAATGACCTATAGGGATGTTAGAATTACTCCGCCTTAACGAAGGGCCATTTCCTGGCCAGGCATGTACGCACCCCGAGATCGGGAGAGTGCGGAGCCACCAGGGGCTATCTAGTAGCCCCACTGTCAAACTCCTATGGCCAAGTGAAAGTGTTAAAGCATTATAGTCCGGTTGCCTCGTTCATTGCGCTATCACCTCCTTAATAGGACCAAGACGTTGGGTTAAGTGTGAACACACATTTTTTGCGAGCACCTCCGCATTATATGCGTGGGGGCTGAAGCCGACGACTACAATCTTTCAGGTTAAACACATGTATACATAAACGGCCACACAGGAGGCATCATATTACTTTCGGGCAAAGGTATAAACACAGCCTTATAGAATTTCATAAAAACATTGTGTTTACAATGGGAATACATGTCACTCAAACATAATATTCTTCGAGCACTGGGCCTCTATCAGACAAGCACCCTCGAGAATGTCCTTGAAATAATGCTCGGCAGCCACTCGGCCTATGGCTGAACCCTGCGCCGCAACAGTCGTAGCGTCCATCTCCGCCCAGTATGCTTTAACACGGGCAAGGGCCATCCGCGAGCCTTCTATGCACGCCGACCTCTTCATCGCATAAATGCGCGGCACCGCACCAAGGACCTGTTGCACTAAGCTAAAATAGCTATTCGGCTTTGGCCTTTCCGACCATAGTTGATCCACGACAGACCTCATGGCGAGTCTGGACAACCTATTTAGTTCGGCCCATTCGGCTAGCTGATCAGTCAAAGGAAGCGGACGCTCTGGAACGTTGAATTGCGACCAGAACAGCTTGTCCACCCCACGATCTGCTTGACCTTGGAAGTATTTGGCCGCATCGGCAACGCTCGCCGCCAAGTCCATATATGCATTTGCCGAACTCCACAGCTGATCCAGAGGGGCATACCGTCGATCTCCGAACTTCCTCCGTAGCATGAAGGGCTTCCCAGCCGCAATATCCCCGGCTTCCCGCAACTCCTCCTTCTCTGCTCTCATAGCAGAGCGGGTGTGTTTATCCGCCATCGTGGCCTTCTCAAGGTCCGTTGCCTTCGCTCGGTTTTCTTTTTCAAGAAGCCGGCAACGGTCGGCAGTGTCTTTTAATTCTACGGCCATCTTGGCCATCTTCTCTTTGCTCTCGCCATGTGCGGCCTTCTCGGCTTTCAACTCTTTGCCCGCCTTCAAAGCAGCCGCATTACTAATCCTCGCTTGTTCCTTGGCACGGGCAAGTTCTGCCCACAAGGTTTCCACGGTGGCAGCTCCATCCTTAGTCACAACATATTAAAGATACTAGCATCATGCTGCTCTTACTATGTGGCGTTCACCAGATAATAACACTTACCCTATGCCTCGTCAAGCCTCTGGTTAACAAGCTCGATGTCGGCGTCTGCCGCATCCAGTTGTCATTTTAATTTGGCAAACTCACTAGTCCGGCTAGCCACCGGAGCTTCCACCACCTGCACATAGGGGCAGTCTGGTTATTGCCTGGGACTGTGATCCTCTGTTCGCCGCCGTTCTCGTCGACAACCAGAGTCTCAGGGGCTACTATCTACACATGGCACACCTAACATGTGCAGTACTATCACATACTATCTCACGTACCTCAAAGCCTGTCAGTAGACTCATAAAAGCTTCATGTAATACGCTTTCGGCGGACGAGATTCTCTCCATCACCATACGTATCAGCATACGGTGTTCTTCTGAGATGGCCGCTAGCCCCACCAACTCCCTCAGAACGTCCGACCGCACACTAGACGGTGCCGGATTCTTTTGTCTGCTCTCTTTGGGAGCCGGATGTTGGGGACTTCGGGGGTCTATGGGATTATCTTCTGGCCTCACCGGATCCGGAGAGGCCCTCCGTGACGACACTTCGGGGTCACCCGCTTCTTGAGCAGAGGAGTTCGGGGGAGGCGTTTCGCTCTCCATCATCTCTGGAAGAAGATCCCCTGAAGACGAGCTCATCTAAGAGGGGATAAGGCCCAAACTACAAGATATATGCAGTGGTTATTTTCTCAGAAAAACAGATAGCATACCTTTACTATTAATGTATTTTGGATCACTTACGACTCGTTGTAGGGCTTATCCCCCCACGGACTTTGTGCGGAAAAAGCACCCCTCGAGGCAGGACCCTCTGTGGGAGACTTCTCCCGTTTGGAGGCTTCGGCTTCCGGATCCTCGGAAGCAGTCCTTTTCCTCCCCCGGTTGTCCTCCTTCGTGGAGACGCTCATTCCCTCGGTTGGAACAGGCAGCGATGGGGGCCCGTGTCTGCCCGTATTATCCCCCCAGTATCTTCCTTCAAGGGCTCCGGGCAAGGTGCAACCTCGAGCATCTTTTCCAATACCGGATTTTCCAAACCCTCAGGGAGGGGGGCCAAACACCGAATCATCTTTGTCTTTGTTAGCTAGTCCTGGTCAAAAGGTGAACTCTCAGAAATAACTTCGTAATGAATAAAAGAGTGTGTTCGGCCAGAGGATTTCTTACTTGTTCGGCGGCGCGGTTACTGCTCAGGCCCACATCCTTGGTAATATCCGGACACTCTACTTGAGGTCCAAAGAATGACTTGTACATCTCCTCGTGCGTCAGGCCGAGGAAACTTTGAATGGCACGTGGTCCCTCTGGGTTGAACTCCCACAAGCGAAGGGGCCGGCATTTGCAAGGCCAGACTTGACGAACCAGCATAACTTGTATCACCGCAACCAAATTAAAATCTCCCTCGAAGAAATCTCGGATGCGGCTTTGCAGTATAGGCACGTCCTTGGCTGGACCCCAACTCAGACCTCTGCTAATCCATGACATTAGTTGTGGTGGGGGCCCGAGCGGAAAGCAGGGGCAGCTGCCCACTTGGCACTTCTGGGAGCTGTGACATAAAACCACTCCCGCTGCCATAATTCGGACACCTCTAGGAAGGAACCTTTCGGCCATGGAGCTCCTTCCATCTTGCCTATTGATGCATCTCCGCACACTGCATGTTGCCCCTCGATCATCTTCGGCTTCACTTCAAAGGTCTTGAGCCACAAGCCGAAGTGAGGGGTGATGCGGAGGAAGGCCTCACACACAACAATAAATGTCGAGATGTGAAGAAAGGAGTCTGGAGCTGGATCATGGAAATCTAGCCTGTAATAGAACATCAAACCCTTGACGAAGGGATCCAGAGTGAGGCCTAGACCTCGGAGGAAGTGGGAGACGAACATGACGTTCTCGTTGGGTTCGGGAGTAGGGACGATCTACCCTCGAGCAGCCAGCCGATGTGAAACCTAGGCGATCAGGTATCTGGCCTCCCTCAACTTCTTAATGTCATCTTCCGTAACAGAGGAGGGCGTCCATCGGCCTTGAAGGCTGGATCTGGACATGATTGAAGATCCGGAGCACCTAAACCTGGGCTTTGGGTGTTAGAACTCGAGGCAGGGGAAGGGTTCGATTGAGCACGAGAGGGAAAAAACGAAAACCTTGTCCCTTTATAAAGAGGGTGAATATCAAGCGTCCTCTCCGTAGCCGTTTAGGACTTGCCTATAATCTAGGAGTCCTAGACACGGTTGGGTTACCCATGCCCGTATTAATGAGAATCCCATAATAAGGGGTTACGATCTCTACTTTGACAAGACGTGTCAAAAAACTGCCTCGCGTTATGTGCGGGGCTGGTTAAAAGAAACAGTTCGAATAATCACCGGGCCATTACATAACGTCACGCTGCCAAAACAAGCCAACAAATTAGATCTGCAAAAATATTATTCTCTCTACGGTGGAATGTGGAACTTATTTTGCAGGGTTAGACACTATCCTCGTATTCAAATTCTTCTATGATGTATTCGGAGAAGGAACCCGCCTTGCAATGCCGAAGACAATACTGCACGCCAGACTCATTGTCATTGAAGCCTGGTTCAGGGGCTACTGAGGGAGTCCTGGATTAGGGGGTCTCCGGACAGCCGGACTATCTCCATTGGCCGGACTGTTAGACTATGAACATACAAGATTGAAGACTTCGTCTCGTGTCTAGATGGGACTCTACTTGGCGTGGAAGGCAAGCTAGGAAATACGTATATGGATATCTCCTCCTTTGTAACCGACCTTGTGTAACCCTAACCCTCTCCGGTGTCTATATAAACCGAAGGGTTTTAGTCCATAGGACAACAACAATCATACCATAGGCTAGCTTCTAGGGTTTGGCCTCTCTGATTCGTGGTAGATCTACTCTTGTACTACCCATATCATCAGTATTAATCAAGCAGGACGTAGGGTTTTACCTCCATCAAGAGGGCCCGAACCTGGGTAAAACATCATGTCCCCTGCCTCCTGTTACCATCCGGCCTAGACGCACAGTTCGGGACCCCCTACCCGAGATCCGTCGGTTTTGACACCGACAACCACCGAGCTCCCCCTTCTTCTTGTACCCAAGTCCCTGGGACAGAAGTAGGTCGTAACGCAGTGACGAGGAAATAAATGAAGGGCCTAACTCTACTTCGCCCCTGCCTCCGCCAAAGGCGTGAGAATGGTCGATTGAAGTCAGGGGACGGCAGGGCCTGTTGCTGGGCGACAGTATTTATCTTAAAAATAACAAGGATTCGTTCCTTGGCATGGGCCTCACTCACGCACAAAGAACCCGGCAAGCACCCTCTTTCATTAAAAAGATCCCATGTAGGTACAATTCATACAGAATTAAAAACATGAGCAAGGGGATTACAAGTCTTAAAATTAACAAGTGCCCGCAGTCTTACAAACTAAAAAGAGATAAGATGCCTGTAATCCCTTTCTTGTCCCTCTCCTCAGGAGGTGGAACAAGATAGCAAGAGGGCAAAAAGAGCGCCTAGGCGAGGTGCGAGGAGCAGAAGGCACCAAGAGAATGCCCTGGTGCCGGGACGGGAGCTGGAAGATGAGGCAGCGGGCCGGCAATACGCGACGAAGGCGTTGGTGCCCGCGTACTTCAACTTGACGGCCGCCACCTGCCTTCTTCGCCTTCTCCAACCCTCCTATGCCAGCCACCCAAGAAGGCAATGGGGGACGCGCCGATGGAGAGCTTGACGAGGAAGGCCCTCGACAGGCCGCATGACGTAGGACGGGGTGACGCGGTCAGTCGTAGACGAGGTCAACATGACCTCACTCAATGTTCTCGTCGTCGCTGTCACTACCCTCCTCATCACTCCTGCTTGAAGAGGAATCTTCATCGTTGGAGGAGCTCTCCACGCAGCACTTTAGGCAAGTTCTAAGATCTCCAAAGACCTTGACGGAGAGCAGTCCGCCCTCCATTAACTTGAAGTAAAGGACAAGCCCCGCCGTCAGGCTGTGGACGCGAGTGAACGTCTTCCATCCGCGACGGAGGTACATGACGTGAGGAGCGGGGAAGTCGATGTCGACCCACGTGCCGCCATTCCTGTAGCCCCTCATGTGCAACCTGAGGGTCTGGGGTGGATTGAGCTCCATCTCTCAAGAAAATGGGGTAGGGAGACGGAGGCAGCGACGCGGTGGCCGGCGCAGCCTGATGAAGAACTCGCGGGGTTGGTCCCCAACGTGGCCCTCCATCGGGGGAGGCATCGCTGGCGGAGGCGAGGCCAGTGCGCCGCCCCGTCCCCCTCTCCCCCAAGTGCCACGGCGACCTCGGCCTCACCCTCTCCCCCTTCCTCTCATGGCCGGCTCCACCGCCACGAGCTCTTGGGAAGGAGGGACGCGCTGTCGAGCAGCAACACTCACCACCACCGTTGAAGGGCCGGTGCCTCCTCTCGCCATGGCAGACGGAAGAAAGGAGGCGAAGTGAATGGAGGTAGATGACGAAAGGATGTGGGATGCCATCCCCCTCCCCCTTATTATAAAAGGGGCGGGGTCGGGGCTCGGCCGCCCCACTCGGCCAATCCGACCATCGGGGGCGCAGGGGATGGAGACCGACCCGCTGCCCCAATCAGCGATGACCCGGTTTCCCACCTCCACCACCTGCCACCTGCATGGGGGACACATGGAGAGCAAGAAAAATTGAGGGGACGGGTGAGGCGACTGTTCCCCACCCCATGATCGTGGGGGACTGATGCCTTGAAGACCACGACCCGAGTCCGCCATGTAAATGAGCCGCGCCTCTACGCCTCCCTCTTTTTATAGGGAAGGCGCGAGTCGCCTATTTACCACGATGTGACGCATGCATGCGGGAACCGCCCCACGCATGACCCCCACGTCACGCATGACCCTGCACGTCACGCATTCAACACAGGGCGTGGGAAGCGCAGTGGACAAGAAGTTTCTGCGGTAAAATCCGTCCCACCTGCCCGCGCACCGTTCTAGGCCTAGCCCAACAACGCGGCGCGCTTATGTGTGGCCCAGGCCCGGGGGCTCCTGTCGGTGTACAAAAGTAGGGGCTCTTCTTTTGACCCCTTTACTTATGCATGGGCAGTTAGAGCCGCGCGCCACGACCACACTTAGCAGGGCAGAGGAGGGGAGCCGGAGAGAAACCGAAGCATAAGGCAAACAAAGCAACGCCAAGGCCAGAAACACTAAAGAACAAAGGAGCAAGGTGGACTCCCCCGGCAAGACCCTTGCCAGGGCAACCTCCGCGGCCCCGACAAGAGCATTGCCAGGGCAACTTGCCCAACACCAGCAGAGCGAGCCACCCTTGAGCCCACAGGCTTCAACCCAACCAACTACATCGGAACCAAGGATCAGGAGGCGCCTTTGTGGTGGCATGCAAATATTAGTCAAGATCATAAACATGTGAGATCAGATGAGGACCAGAAGACGGCGACCCTCGGCAGGATCCTAGCCAAGGAAATCCACAAGACCCCCATCAAGACCCTTGCTGGAGATGACTGCAACACCACGGCAAGACCCTTGCCGAGGGCATCAGTAGGGCCACTGCCAGGCCTATACCAGCCAAGACTCTAGCACCGTACCCAAGCAGCTGCTAGCTCAACCAGCTGGGCAGGCACCTGCGTGGTGACAGGCAGCCTCTACACCGACTCAGCAAGCACCTACGTGGCGGCATGCGACCCTTCATGAAAGCTCCACCACCGCACCAGCCCAGCAGCCGGCCACCATGGCGCCCCGATGCCTCATAAGCTCAGACGCGTGTTGAGGCCAGGCGAGGCGGCAACGGCTAGGACATGCTTCTCTGGTGTCCCTAATAAAGAAAGGGGCACGTCGGCTGGGCATTAAATCTGTTTGTCCGACGGCCCAGAGGATAGGCTTATCAACTGTAGACCTTTCCACCTCCCATGTGCCACTGTAGCAACCCCTTTTTCCTCTAAAAGGAGGCCCGAGGCAACCAAGAGAGGGATTCATCTCTTTTGGGAAAGTTGCACCATGTAGCTAGCTCAAGAACACAAGAACACTCAAATACATCCACCAAAGCAGGACTAGGGTATTACACATCTTCACGGCCCGAACCTAGGTAAACGATCTGTGTGCTTCCTGTCAGACCCGCTCTTTGGACAACCTCGTGCTTGCCAATCGTAGAAGGGATCCCAGTTACCCCATAGGTGTCGTTCCACCGACAGGAATCTTATGAAATTAATGCCGCTTTGTTGAATGTTGTTATGAAAGAACAATTTTCCGATAGTCCTAATGAAGTTGCTGCATCCCATCTAAATACTTTTGTTGATTTGTGTGATATGCAAAAGAAAAAAGATGTGGATAGTGATATTGTTAAATTGAAGCCTTTTCCATTCTCACTACGAGATCGTGCTAAAACTTGGTTTTCATCTTTTCCCAAAAATAGTATTGATTCATGGAATAAGTGTAAAGATGCTTTTATTTCCAAGTATTTTCCTCACGCTAAGATCATCTCCCTTAGGAACGATATAATGAATTTTCAGCAAGTTGATCATGAACATGTTGCACAATCTTGGGAGAGGATGAAATTGATGAAAAGAAATTGCCCTTCTCATGGTTTAAGTTTATGGATGATCATACAATTGTTATGCCGGATTGAGTTTTGCATCTAGAAATCTTTTAGATTGCACCGCGGGAGGTACTTTTATGGAAATTACATCAGGGGAAGCTACTACAATCCTAGATAATATTATGGAAAATTACTTTCATTGGCATACCGAAAGATCTTCCACTAGTAAAATTGTGCATGCGATTGAAGAAATTAATACTTTGAGTGGAAAGATGGATGAACTTATGAAATTGTTTGCTAGTAAGAGTTATCCTATTGATCCTAATGATATGCCTTTTTCCACATTGATTGATAATAATAATGAATCTATGGATGTGAATTTTGTTGGTAGGAACAATTTTGGTAATAATGCATATAGAGGTAATTTCAACCCTAGGTCGTTTCCTAGTAATTCCTCTAATAATTATGGTAATTCCTACAACAATTCTTATGGAAATTATAATAAAATACCTACTGATCTTGAGAATAATATTAAAGATTTCATTAATTCTCAAAATAATTTCATTGCTATGGTAGAAGAAAATTGCTTAAGATTGATGATTTGGCTAGGAACGTTGATAAAATTTCTCTTGAAATTGAATCTTTAATGATTAGATCTGTGCCACCCAAGATTGATATTAATGAATCTCTAAAATCAATTAAAATTTCTATGGATGAATGTAAATAAAGAACCACTAGGATGCGTTCTAAGAGAGATTGGTTTGTAAAAGCATGTTCTTCTAGTTTTTGCGAAAAAATAATGAAGATCTTAAAGTGATTGGTGTGAATCCTGTTGAATCTTTGTTTGCTAATATAAATCTTGATAAAGATGGGACTAGAGATGAGTCAACTTTAGCTAAAAGGCATCCCAATAATTTGTAGTTTAAAGATCTTCATGAAAAAATTGATAAAAGTGGGATTGGAGAGGTCGAAACTTTAAGTAGCGATGAACCCACTCTTTTGGATTTCAAGGACTTTAATTATGACTAGGAAAACATGCCCGTGTGTTGCAATGGGAGAGAAAAAACCGATGTCACGGTGATGCATATAGTAAATTCCTGTTGGCGTGGTGGGGAATCTAGTTGTATGGCATTGAGTGCAATAGCAATGCCTATCCGGAAATACCATCACTAAGTTCAAATTATTAATGTCTCAGGTTTTTCATTGTGTCCAAACCTTTCAAACTGATGTCCAGATAAACTAATATTGGCCGAGCCTGCTCAGCCTCCTGAAGATGTGTGTCATACTGTCTTCTCTCTTCTCCTTTATATCTTTTTTGGGTTGTCCTTATATAAATTAAAATCCCACAAAATAAGAAAGGCATACCTGCAATAGAACTCCTTTTCAACATGGAATTTTACAAATAGAAACATGCAGCTGATAAACCTGTGTGGCAATAGGAGTATTCAAAGCGTGAAGGATTTGTAACACTACTCCTTCATGTCAAAAGGACTATAACTGCATGAAGACTTGCTTTCACTTGGGGAAACCAAGCTAACTAGCGACAGACAGTATAAGTACATCGCATCAGATAAAGACCATGACAAACACATGGTTCAAGAACAATTATATGACAGAAGTCTTTAAAATCCTAGGATCATTTTTCTAGTAAAAACAATTCTAGTTAAGAGAGCTGTAAGTGCATCTAGTGCCCCTTAGTGATTTTGGTGTATTGAAGACTTATAGGTTAAGGGACTAATGCATTTGTGAGTGTACACAGGTCTATAAGTCTATGAGGAGTTTGATATTTACAAGAAAAGTCGACCCCTAAAAATGAATATCTTCGACTGAAGATTTTGGTATTTCTGAAGACTTACATGAAGACTTTGAAAGTGAAGAAATTGGTGTGTCCGTGAAGACTTGATATTCATGCGAGGAATATGAAGCTTGAAGACTTTTGTTTTCATAGTTTTGTTTATTCTCTTTCTTGAGTCATAGGAAACACCGTACTATTAAAGGGGGTCGAGGAAATACTAAGGAAAAATTTCCATGTGATGCTCAACTCAAAATCCTACACCTACCAATCCCTTCGAGTGAAGCCATTGGAAATCTCATACAGTTCAGTCAATTTCTTTAGTGACAGAGATGAAGTTCTTCTGGTCTCTGAGGAATTTGTCCTGACTGAGGAGTCAGGAATTCGCCAGTGCGGATTGCCTACACAGTGAGGAACATGATAGACCTGAGGATTTTGCTACTCAAAATTCCGACCGTTGCTGTGCTATGCGCCAGCTGTCCCAAAATATCTATCCACCTAACGGTCATATCATTGAAGGGCATTTATGTCTTATCATGTCAGGCTGCTCCCTAGGCTATAAATAGCCGCCCCCCTACAACCACTAGCTGGTTGGCTTCTCCGAGAGAAACTGACACTTGTCATTTGAGAGCAACCCATCCTCTGAGGACTTTGAGAGAAAATCATCAAGTGAGGAAAAACCAAAAACCCAAAACCCGAACACCTACAAACCCCAAGTGATTGAGCATCACTTAAGAGATTGATCCTGCGTGGATCTGACGCTTGTTACCTTTGAAGACTGTGCTTCTTCCAGACGGTTAGGCGTCATGGTCTAGAGCATCCAAGAGGAATTGTGGATCACCGAGTGACCAAGTTTGTGAAGGTTTGGAAGTCGCCAGAAGACTTACCACGAGTGATTGGACGAGGTATGTGTGACCCTAGTTCAAGGAGAATATGGTGAGGACTGGGTGTCCTGAGCTATGTGTTCAGGACTGGGTGTCCGGGACTGTGTGTCCTTGAGTTTAAATACTCACCCACTCCAACCAGACGTACAACTGAGACAACAGTTGGAACTGGTCTACCAAATCATTGTCTTCACCAAGCGTACTGGTTCTATTTCTTCAACTCTTTCATTTCCTCATAACTGTGTTGTGTGTTTGTTCATACATGTGTTTGAAGACTTTGACTGAAGACTTTCTCAATTTCCTCAGCTCAATTTCTTCAGTCTGTTTATCTTCATCCTGTGTTTTCCTATAATTACGCTTCCTGTACTCTGTGTCTGTCTTCATTTCATCATGATGACTATGCTTGTATTCTGTTATGTTTACTTTTGAGTACTTATTCCACTGCTAGTAGTTCTTCATTAAGGAATTTCCTCACCGCTAAATTCCTCAGTGAAGAATTTCATAAAAATCGCCTATTCACCCCCCTTTAGTTGATATAACACACTTTCAATTGGTATCAGAGCAAGGTACTCCCTTGTTCTGTGTGATTTTGGTTTAACCACATGGAGTTTTAGTTATGTCGACCGCAGGTATGATCAAGGTCTCTGTTGGGTGTCCTACCTTCGATGGGACGGACTACCCCTACTGGAATAATAAGATGCGAATGCATCTTGAAGCAATTGATAACGATCTCTGGTATGTTGTGGAAAATGGTGTTCCCTCTGTCACACCTTCTCTGAATGCTGCTGATGTGAAGAGACTCAAGAAACTAGACTCTCAAGCGAAGAATATCATATGTGGCCATCTGAGCAAAGGACAGTATGGTAGAGTGAGTGCTTTGGAGACATCAAAGCTTATCTAGGACAGGTTGTCCAAAGTGAATGAAGGAGTCTCAAATCGGCGTGACTCTCGAGTTGATGTTCTTCACAATCTCTTCAACCGCTTCAAAAGACTCGACAATGAAAATGTTCAACAAACCTTCGATCGCCTCACTGACATCTCAAATGAGCTTCAAGCACTTGGTGCCACTGACATCACCGACCATGAGGTGGTGAAGAAATTGCTGAGATCGCTTGATTCCTCATTTGACACTCTAGCATTGATGATACAAGAACATGCTAATTACAAGTCACTTGATCCCGCTGATATTCTCGAGAGGCTAAATGCTCATGAGTTCCAACTTGATGAAAAGAGAGATCTCTATGGTTCAAGCTATGGTAGATCACGTGCACTAAAGGCCAAGGCAGTATCTGAGTCCGAAGATGAAGACTCTGATAGCAGCCTTGGTGATCCTGAAGAACTGAGCCATGATCTGGCTCTGCTCATGAAGAAGTTCCAAAAGTTCTCAAGACGTGGTCGCCTTGGAAGACCCTCAAGGAGCAATGATTCCTCATCAAGTGACTAAAAGAGGAGGCTCTGCCATAAATGCAAGAAGCCTGGTCATTACATTCAAGACTGTCCTCAATGGGAAAAGGAATCAAAGAAGAAGAAATACAAGGGTTACAGTTCTGATGATGCGAAGAAAAAGAAGAAATCCTCAAAATCTTCATCATCAAAATCCTCAAAGCCTTCACATCACAAGAAGAGCAGCTCCAAGAAGGCCAGGGCATTCATTGGCAAGGAAATGGACTCTGAGGCTGAATCTGAAGAAAATGAGGAAGAGGAGTCATCTGATGAGTCCGAATCCAGAGTGGCGAGCCTAGCTCTCGCTACTGCATTCGTCGGCAAGTCTATCTTCAACACTGAAGAAAATAACCTCACCAACAATGCTGATGAAGGGGATGATGACTACGCTCCCACCTACTGCTTCATGGCAAAGGGTGCCAAGGTACTCAAATATACCTCATCTGAATCAAGTGAGAATGAATCTGATGAAAATCTTAAGCCCAGCTATTCTAAACTTGCTAAGATTGCTGTAAAACAACAAAGGGCTTTAGAAAAGGTTCAAAACATGCTAGACAAAAGTGATGATATGTTGGGTGAAGAAATGGATCGCACTAAAGCCCTGACTAAAAATCTTCAGAGATTTCAGACTAGGTTTGACAATCTTCAAAGTCATCATAACACTCTCTTATCTGACCATGAGAAGCTTTCTTATGAATTTCTTCAAAGAAAGCAAGACCTTGAGAAGCTAAGAGTGAGTTATGAAGATCTTCAGAAGGAGCGTGATTCATTACTTGCTCAACAAATCAGCGCTTCTCAGGAAGAATTTGTTCCTCCATGCTTGAAGTGCATTGAACGTGAATCTGCTAATTCTTCACCTGAATGTTCAAATGCTGCTAATGTTTCAAATTCTTCACATGCCTCTGCTATCACTAATTCCTCATCTGAGGACATTACTAGTATCACTGACGATGCAGGGCTGAAGGAATTGTACATGACAGGCATGTATGAAAGCCTCAAAGGGCATCAGGCTCTTTGTGATGTGCTTAAAAAGCAGATCCTCAACAGGAACCCTAGGAAAGAGGGTATCGCCTTTGAGAGGAAACTCAATGCTGATGGTACATATTGGAAGCCTAAGCAGTACCCCAAAACTACATGGGTTGCTACAAAGGGACCTCCAGTTGATCCGTCTAACTTATCTGGATTTGCTTGTGAATCTCCTCATTCTGATGATGAGTCAATTGACTCCAACTATAAGCGGTTCAAAAATTAGAATGGTGAAGTATTTGCTAGATATGTTGGCACTAACTGCAGGAACGGCTCCCCTATGAAGAAAATCTGGGTTCCCAAAAGATGCCTTGAAAATCTTCAGGTGAATGTCATCATGACGCCACCTGTGAAGAATAGGAACCCCAGATCAAATTCTTCATATGGACCAAATTCCTCATATGGATCAAAGTCCTCATATGAACATCATCGTGCTAACCCGTCTGTTTCGCAGGGAAGATCTAAGGATTATGGATATGTGTATTATTCTTCAAATCATTATGTCCATAAGTCCTCGAAGAATTTCTCTGCATACTCTTATGCTTACTCTAACCCCTCTTATGTGAAATGAAATGGACTGGCTTCTATGCCATCCTTCTCGTATGGAGCTCGTAGAATGATAAACTCTTTGTCACCCCTTCAGATGTGGGTGGTGAAGAAAAAGAACTAATCTCTTCTGCAGGGTCAGGTCTCCAGACGCACGTAATCGTCTGAAGAATTTGCTGGAGACCTGAGCATGCCTGATAGGACGCAGGCTGATCATGAAGAAATGAACTTTCATTTCTCACGTGCTCATATTGCTTTATCAGTTCTTTTACTTGATGAAATTGATCTGATGAATTGATTTCATATTCTTCACTCATGAAGTATATGAGTTTGTAAGCTGCACTAATTCGTCTGCAGGATGATCAACCCAAAGCCACTGAGTGGGTCCTCGATAGTGGATGTACAAACCACATGACCGGTGACAAGAATCTATTGATGGATGCTCCATTATATCCGTCGCATCTGAAGCATATCATCTTTGCTGACAAAGGCAAAAGTCAGGTATTGGGTCTAGGTAAGGTTGCGATTACAAAGGATCGACACATGGACAAAGTCATGCTTGTTGAATCCTAAGGATACAACCTTATGTCTGTATCAATGCTTTGTGATCTTGATATGGTTGTTGTCTTTGGCAAGTACCATTGTGTTGTGGTTATGGAAGCTGACAATTCCAAAGTCTTCGAAGGCTTTAGGAGAGGAGACCTGTATATTGTTGATTTCTCTACAGAACCACAACCAAACGTGTGCTTACTTGCAAAAGCTTCAGAAGGCTGGCTCTGGCATCGACGACTTGGTCATGCAGGCATGAGGAATTTGCACACGCTTGTGAAGAAGAAGCATGTCATTGGCATCGAGAATGTCAAATTCCTTAAGGATCACCTATGCGGAGCCTGTGAAGCTGGAAGATGACGAAGGCCAAGCATCCAGCAAAGACTATCATGACCACCACTCGCCCGTTTGAATTGCTTCACATGGATCTCTTTGGTCCTAATCATTATTCTGCTATTTCAAATGAAGCATCTCAATATGGCTTTGTTATTGTTGATGATTATTCTCGCTACACATGGGTACACCTTGTTACTTACAAACATGAAGTGCAGGAAGTCTTCAAACGATTTTCCTCAAGGGCTTCAACCAACTTCGGTGTGAAGATCAAGCACATCAGAAGTAATAATGGCATGGAGTTCAAGAATTCTGGTCTCGATGACTATCTTGATGAACTTGGTATTACTCATGAGTTATTTGTTCCTTACACTCCTCAGCAGAATGGCGTCGTGGAGTGCAAGAACATGACTCTTGCTGAGATTGCTCGCACTATGCTTGATGAATACAAAACACCTTGTCGTTTCTGGACTGAAGCAATTGATACTGCGTGCCACATCATCAACAAAGTATATCTTCACAAATTCTTCAAAAAGACTGCCTATGAACTCCTCATTGATAAGAAACCCAATGTAAGTTATTTCAAAGTCTTCGGTGCTAAATGTTGGATTAGAGATCCTCATCACAACTCAAAATTTTCACCGAAAGCACATGAAGGTTTTATGCTTGGTTACGGAAAGGACTCGCACACATACAGAGTCTTCAACAACGTTCTTCACAAAGTTGTTGAAACTGTAGATGTGCAGTTCGATGAAACTAATGGCTCGCAAAGAGAGCACCTACCTACTGTGATAGATGAACCAGGACCTGAGGAAACTATCAAGTTCAAGGCTATTGAGGATGTCATTCCTACTGAAGAATCTGCTGAAGAATTCATTCCAGAACATGAAGAACGTCGGGATAATGCACCTGAAGAAAATGCTGAAGAAAATGGTGCTGAAGAAAACGCTGGTCAAATTCTTCAACGACAACCAGCTCATCCTCGCATTGCAAAAGAAGTGCAAGTTGAAAAGATCATCAATGACATCAAAGCGCCAGGTCCTCTCACACGCTCAAAAGCTTCACATTTGTCTAAATTTTGTGGGCAGTATGCTTTTGTCTCTATTACAGAGCCCGCTAAGGTAGATGAAGCATTTCTGGAGCCTGAGTGGATTCAGGCCATGCAAGAGGAATTACATCATTTTGAGCTTAACAATGTCTGGGAACTGGTCAAACGTCCAGATCCTCGCAAGCACAAAATCCTCGGCACAAAGTGGATCTACCGCAACAAGCAAGATGAAAATGGCCTTGTGGTGAGGAATAAGGCACGGCTTGTAGCTCAAGGCTACACATAGGTTGAAGGAATTGATTTCGATGAAACTTTTGCACCCGTTGATAGACTTGAGGCTATTCGCATATTACTTGCTTATGCTAACCATCATGATATCACTTTATATCAAATGGATGTGAAAAGTGCATTCCTCAATGGTAAGCTTGAGGAAGAAGTATATGTTGCTCAACCCCCAGGTTTTGAAGATCCAAAGAATCCTGACAAAGTCTTCAAACTCAACAAGGCCCTCTATGGCCTCAAGCATGCCCCACGGGCTTGGTATGATACCTTGAAGGAACTCCTCATGAAGAAAGGCTTCAAACCCGGTTCACTCGACCCTACTCTTTTCACTAAATCTTATGATGGTGAATTGTTTGTGCGCCAAATATATGGATGATATTATCTTTGGCTATACTGACCAACGTTATAGTGATGAATTTGCCTATATGATGAGTGAAGAATATCAAATGTCTAGGATGGGAGAGTTGAAATTCTTCTTAGGTCTTCAAATTCGTCAACAACGCAATGGCATATTCATATCTCAGGAGAAATACCTCAAGGATGTACTGAGTAAATTCGGCATGCAAGATTGCAAAGGCGTCAAAATTCCTATGCCCACAAATGGCCACCTGTGCACTGATGAAAATGGTATTGACTTCGATCATAAGGTATACCGCTCCATGATAGATTCCTTATTGTACTTCTGTGCATCTAGGCCAGATATAATGCTTAGTGTTTGCATGTGTGCCCGATTTCAAGCTACACCGAAGGAATCACACCATAAGGCTGTGAAGCATATTCTTCGATATCTAGCTCACACACCAACACTTGGATTATGGTACCCCAAGGGCTCGGCTTTTGATCTTGTTGGATATTCTGACTCTAACTATGCTGGTGATCGTGTGGATCGCAAGTCAACATCTGGTACATGTCATTTCCTCGGACGATCTTTGGTCTGTTGGTCCTCGAAGAAACAGAACTACGTATCACTATCTACTGCTGAAGCTGAGTACATTGCCGCTGGTTCTTGCTGTGCCTAATTGCTATGGATGAAGCAAACTCTCAAGGACTACGGCGTCAACATGAAGAATGTGCCTCTCTTCTGTGACAAGGAGAGTGCCATCAAGATTGCTCACAACCCAGTTCAGCACTCGAAGACAAAGCACATTCAGATTCATCATCATTTTCTTCGTGATCATGTGCTGAAGGGCGACATTTCTATTGAGCATGTGAAGACTGAAGAACAGCTAGCCGATATCTTCACAAAGCCCTTGGATGAGAAGAGATTTAGCAAGTTGCGGTGTGAGCTAAATATCCTAGAATCTTCGAATGTTCTTTGAAAAGGACACTCATCCTAACAGTTATGCAAAATTGTTGACTTAGATGTGCAACACATGAAGAAGCATTTTTCTTCAATCAATGAAGAATAACACTCTTAGTGTGAAGAAATCAATGAAGAATAACACTCTCAGAACCCTATGATAATTGTACGCATTGTCTGAAATCATCATTCTTATACGGTGGGTCACGCCACCACGAAAAGTTCAAATTCCTTAAATTATTCATATTCTTCAACTTTGCATAGTCTTCACTGGTTCTGTCATTTTTCTTCATTGGCCATATATATATATATATATATATATATATATATATATATATATATATATATATATATATATATATATATGAGTTTATGTCCTCTATAGCATTCACTTATTGCTATTTCTTCAAGTTGGTTTTCTGCTAAGTGAATGTGATCGGACCCTTCCCCCTCTATGCTATACTCAACCCAATCTGTTCACAAATTCTTCATGTGCATTCTATTTGAAACTCGTTCAAAATCTTCACTGTGTCCTTGTCAGCTGAAGAAATTGCGAACGGAACTTTAAAACCTATCTTATCGAAATTTTCGGCTTTGCCGCTCAAATCGTTCCGCATCCCACGATACACTTATCCACTCACCCACGATCTAACATGATCTCCACCTCTCACTACGTGGGTGACACATGTCATGCGAATGAGAAAGGTCAAGGGCACGTTCGTCCAATTTCTTCGGGCAAGCAGTTTTTCACCGTGGCTATAAATACCCCTCCTTCCCTTCCTCACTTCTTTTACTCCGCTCGACCTCTCTCTCCAGCTCGAGCTTCTCAAACCCTAGCACCGCCGCTACTTCATCGTTGCCGGTGAGGAAGAGCTTCACTGCCTCGACCTCGTCGCCGACGTACTCGCGCCGACCACGGAAATCTTCACTCCGCCGCTGCCGTAGCTGTCTTCCTCCACCGAGTTAGGGCGTGGAAGATCTACATAGACGAACTTCACCTCTCCACTTCACTGTTTCTTGTGTTCTTCATCCAGGGTAATTAAAAGTTACTTTTACTGCCCTCGTTGATTCGAATGATTATCTTCAAAATCTTCAAAGGTGTTTTTCTTCATAGATTCACACACTAAAACACCTCACATATTATCCGTTCTTGATTTGTTTCTCTAAGCCATGATTTTCTTCAAGATTCCTCAAATGTGTGGATTATTAATCTACACATCTCTGGAACCTAAGACAAAGAATGCTTAGTGAAATTCTTCAAGACTCATCTGGTCAAATTCCTCAAACTTGTTCTTTTTGAAAAACCTTCTGAGAACACATATGACCTCTTCAAATTCCTTGCAACTATACTCTGTTCACAGGTACACATCTCAGCTGCTGAATCACTAGGTTCTCATCAACTTAACTCATTTGCAGCGTTCCTCGAAGAAAAGTTGCATACTTCTTCAGAGAATTCGATTGTTCAAATTCCTCAACTGAAGAAAATGGCTGATGGTAAAAGGCCACAGAAAGGAGGAAAGAGGCTTGAGGTAAATACAGCGTTTGAGATCCCTGATGACATATATGCTGGGTACTGCACACCTACTGAGGAAACCAAGAATGAGCGCAAAGTGCGCAAACAGAGGATAGAGAGGAGATGGGCAAGAGAATGGAGGCAGTACAGATATGTCACTCCTAAGTACATGAAGAAATTCACACTCAATCCTCCATGCCCAAGATCTCCATTGGCACCTGGCCAAATAGCAGATCCCACCAGCCTCAAGCGCGGTGAGGACTATCCTGATGAATGGGCCAAGCGCCAAGCCAAGTTGGCTAAGCAAGCCAGAGAAGCAGGGAGAAAATTCAATGAAGACTCTGTTGCTGCTGCCTCTGCTGAGGCCTCTGCTGTCAAGCCAAAGAAGATTATGTCTAAGAAGCCTGCGCACATGCCAAGTTCCTCAGCAATGCCCTCATGGCTAGAATCCTCAAAGCCCTCACGGCAAATCCCTCATGCTGCTCCTGTTCCTCCTAAGTCCTTAGCTCCTCCGCCAAAGCCTTCAGCTGTTCCGACTAAATCCTCAGCACCTGTGCATCTCGCCTCGTGCCAAAGGACTGTCGGCATCTCCATTGCCTCAGGTGTCTCAGCTAGTTCCTCAGCTGCACCAAGTTCCTCAGCTGGCCCCTCACTGCTGAAGACAAAGGCCACTGCTGGACGAGGTCCTTGCCCAAGTTCTCAAAAGAAGCAAGTCGCTTTCCAAGTGCCGTCTGATGAAGACGAAGCTGATGATGATGAACTTGCAGAAATCATCAGAGACAGGCAAGTCAGGGCCGCTAGAGCCAAACGATCAGAGGTGCCACTGCTTTTGGATCCCAAGCTGATCCTCGACTACATTGATGATTGGCACAAGGACCCCAACACTCCCTTGCCCGACTTCAAGCTGACTCCTGGCCAGAGTTACATGCTGACCCACTTCATGCAAGAAGAAAAGTGGAAATTTGAGAAGGCCAGGCAGATCAAGAAAGCGCAGTACAAGAAAGAGCCCTATCTAAAGAAAAATGTTGTCTCTATGACAACTGAAGAACTTGTCACTATTCAAACTGAGAGTAAGAAACTCAGTGATGACTTTGACACATATCGCGCTGATTGGCTTGGAGCCAAGGTTCGTTTTGTGAAACTTGCGGATAACTTCACTTCCAATGTTGCAGCCCCAACACAACAGGAAATTCCTTAGGATGAAGCATCTGCTCAGCCTACTAAAGAAAATGCTAGCACCGCTGATGACAATCAGACTACTGAAGATAATGTGAGTTCCAGGGCTGATGACTACATTCCAGCCGCTGAAGAAATTGCCAGGGCACCCACTAGTGGTGTGCCTGAAGAAACTGAAGAACTCAGGGCAACTGCATCAGTTGTGCCTGAAGAAAATCAACCAGATTCCTCAGCTGCTCCTGCACCAAATTCAACCCCAATCCTTCCATCTGCATCAGATGTGAAGAAGACCAAGGCTGTAGAGCGTGCTATAGTAAAGAAAAGGAAAGTATCAGTTGCTTCAGATTCTTCAGCTCCAAAGAAAATGAAGCCTATGACCAGTTCATTTGCAAATCCGATTGATGCTGTTCCCATCTCAACCAGGCCATCAAAGGACCTTGCTCCTTTTGATGAAGAATATGTGATCCCCAGCGGATCTGATGAAGAAACTCCTTCTGCTGCTTCGTCTGAACCGTTGGATGAAGAAATTGAAGTGGATGTGATCCCTTCAACACCTATCATCTCCTCACCTATGCCTCAGTTCACAGCTGAAGAGGCTGGCGTTAAAGAAATGGAAGATGAAGATGTGGACACTGGCTGCTCCACACCCGTAATCAGTGATGAATTCTGGGAAAGTCAGCATCCAAACTCTCCAATGTTCACCCCTCTACAGCAAATTCCTCAGTCCCCCACACAAACTGTTCAAATGGGCTCTGAAGAAACTCATCCCACTTCATCTGTCCATGAGGAAATTCCAGCCACTAGCACTGAAGAAACTGCTGTTGCTGAACAACCAATGACGCAGACTGCCACTAAGGAGGAACCAGAAATTCCTCAGCCTGAAGAACCTGCGATTGAGATTCCTGAGGTCGTGATGCAACTCACTGACACTCCTCTGCCGAAGCCAAAGGATCCATTCTCACGCAAGAAAAAGTTCAAGGCTGATGATTTCTTCGGTGAGCATGTATTCTTCGAAGATTACAACCCATATGACTCTGCTCGGATTAGGAAGAGGCGTTTCTGGACTACTAGTCAGGCCAATTTCTATTCCTCAGTGTTGTTCAACAAGGAGAAGATCTTCTACCATGAGCATATTCCTCACGTGGATATGGAATCTCTGCCGTGCTTTGCACCAGTCCTTAGTGTTCTTCATGATGCTGGACTGCTAAACTTTTGCTCTGACATCTGCGATTGGAATGAAGAACTAATTCTTCAATTCTATGCAATGCTGCACATCACCGGAGATGCTAAAGATGTGAATTCATGGGTGTTGGACTAGATGTCTGAGAACACTCACTACACTGCACCAGCCTCTGAATTTCTTCATGCTCTACCACTTAGTCCTCCCCTTGAAGAAGCTCACTGCATCTACAGTGAACCTGAGCTCACACATCATTACATGCAGGTGCTGATGAAACCTTTGAAGCCAGGTCAAGCACCAAGAAACAAATTCCTCATGAAGGAATTGTTGTACGTGCCCAGAACTGTCTATCATATTCTTACGAGGACAATCAGTCCTTCAAAGGCCACAACTCATCTGATGAGGAAATTGTTGGCATCATGAAGAATCTGGTATTCAACATCGTTCATGGCATTCCTGTCAATTATCACGATTTCTTCATGAGGACTATGGCCAATGTTGCATTGTCTCCGTTTGGGCTAAAGCCTTATGCACCTTGGATTATGAGATTCCTTAGGACAAGGTCTTCACTCAACTACAAAGCTGATTTCCAGAATCACCTCAGCTACTTGCCCCCAATTGAAGTCCTCAAGCAGACATATTCCTTAGTTGATGGAAAGGGCAAGGCACCAGCTGTAATAGATGAAGGCATTCGTCCATTGGATGGTCAGTTTCGCAAAGCTGCATCTTATTCCACCAATGATGACTCTGCCACACATGACTCTGCCAATGCACCCAAGTCCACTCCTCAAGCCACTGCTCCACGCGTGATGACTGACCATGAACATCTGCTTAGTCTTCACCGAAAGGTGGATCGAAATCACAAATGGGTTAAGCGTCAGTTTGGTTCACTTCTTCACAACATGACTGCCACACACAATGCAGTGAAGAAAAACCACTACTACCTCCATCAAGTCTTCGGTCGCACCTGGGCAATCATGTCACATCTGTATGGTGAAGAAGATCTGAAGAACATTGGTCTCAAAGAAGATTTTGACTGGTCTGCACCTCCACCGAAGAAATTCAAGAAGGTCCAGGTTCCTTCTCTGGTGGCCAGCTCATATTCTTCTTCGCGCGACACTGATGAACATGAAGATTTGGACGACACTGCGGCAGGCCCTACATCGACAAACGACCCCAACAACGCTGCCGCTCCTTCATCAACATGATTATCTTTAGGGGCGTTAGTCCTCATTTTCGATCTTTTTGATCATTCAATGACAAAGGGGGAGAAATATGAGTTAGTCTTCAAGCGGGTCTACTATATGGGCATTTTTTTTGCTAAGTTACAACTCTCGTTCTTCTGAAACTTTATTGGATCGAGTTGTAATCTTAAACCCGTTGGTGCTTTGATACTTTTGATGCACTGTGCTCTGATACTTTGATGCACTATTCTGCATGCTTATTCCTCGTTAATATTATTGCATGCATGCTGAATTTCATCAGGCACCATATTTCATCATGCATTTCAAATTCTTCATGTTATATGTTAAATGCGTGTATGAATTACAAGATATAGGGGGAGATCTCCATGATTCTACTCTTCAAGTGTGCATTGCTTCAAAAGCAAATTCCTCACTATGCACATCTTCAGGGGGAGTTCTTCTACATCTTGCAATCAAATTCCTCAATATCAGTAGTTACACTTCATATGTTTATCCCCGTTGATAACTTAACCTATATTGTCATCAATCACCAAAAAGGGGGAGATTGTAAGTGCATCTAGTGCCCCTTAGTGATTTTGGTGTATTGAAGACTTATAGGTTAAGGGACTAATGCATTTGTGAGTGTACACATGTCTATATGTCTGTGAGGAGTTTGATATTTATAGGAAAAGTCGACCCCTAAAAATGAATATCTTCGACTGAAGATTTTGGTATTTCTAAAGACTTTCATGAAGACTTTGAAAGTGAAGAAATTGGTGTGTCCGTGAAGACTTGATATTCATGCGAGGAATATGAAGCTTGAAGACTTTCGTTTTCATAGTTTGGTTTTTTCTCTTTCTTGAGTCATAGGAAACACCATATTGTTAAAGGGGGTCAAGGAAATACTAAGGAAAAATTTCCATGTGATGCTCAACTCAAAATCCTACACTTACCAATCCCTTCAAGTGAAGCCATTGGAAACCTCATACAATTCAGTCAATTTCTTCAGTGACATAGACGAAGTTCTTCTGGTCTTTGAGGAATTTGTCCTGACTGAGGAGTTAGGAATTCGCTAGTGCGGATTGCCTACACAGTGAGGAACATGATAGCCCTGAGGATTTTGCTACTCAAAATTCCAACCGTTGCTGTGCTATGCGCCAGCTGTCCCAAAATATCTATCCACCTAACGGTCATATCAATGAAGGGCATTTATGTCTTATCATGTCGGGCTGCTCCCTAGGCTATAAATAGCCGCCCCCTACAACCACTAGCTGGTTGGCTGCTCTGAGAGAAACTGACACTTGTCATTTGAGAGCAACCCATCCTCTGAGGACTTTGAGCGAAAATCATCAAGTGAGGGAAAACCAAAAACCCAAAACCCAAACACCTACAAACCCCAAGTGATTGAGCATCACTGAAGAGATTGATCCTGTGTGGATCCGACGCTTGTTACCTTTGAAGATTGTGCTTCTTCCAGACGGTTAGGCGTCATGGTCTAGAGCATCCAAGAGGAATTGTGGATCGCCGAGTGACCAAGTTTGTGAAGGTTTGGAAGTCGCCTGAAGACTTACCACGAGTGATTAGACAAGGTCTTTATGACTTTAGTTCAAGGAGAATATGGTGAGGACTGGGTGTCCTGAGCTGCGCGTTCAGGATTGGGTGTCCGGGACTATGTGTCCTCGAGTTTAAATACTCAGCCGCTCCAACCAGACGTACAACTGAGACAGCAGTTGGAACTGGTCTACCAAATCATTGTGTTCACCAAGCTTACTGGTTCTATTTCCTCAACTCTTTCATTTCCTCATAACTGTGTTGTGTGTTTGTTCATATCTGTGTTTGAAGACATTGACTGAAGACTTTCTCAATTTCCTCAACTCAATTTCTTCAGTCTGTTTGTCTTCATCCTGTGTTATGATGTGATTACGCTTCCTGTACTCTGTGCCTGTCTTCATTTCATCATGATGACTATGCTTGTATTCTGTTATGTTTACTTTTGAGTACTTATTCCGCTGCTAGTAGTTCTTCGCTAAGGAATTTCCTCACCGGCAAATTCCTCATTGAAGAATTTCATAAAAATTGCCTATTCACCCCCCTCTAGTCGATATAACGCACTTTCAAGAGCATGCTTCTTGAGACTGTGCCTTTTCCCCAAATTGACAACATTATATCTCGGCTCACACTTGACCTAGATACCAAGGTTGTATGAAGATCATACAATTAGAATATATCAAAATGTTTTTCCTTTTGTCCTAATGAAAGAAGTCTAGAACTTTATCGGATGATTTCTCCTTTCAAATTTATTCTCAGCCAACTTTCCCACTAAATTTAGTGGATCAAGTTGTCAAAATTTGACCAATCCTTAGCATGCAGTAGTGACATGTACCAAGAAATGCTGACCTTGAGCTGAATCCCAAAATGGACATAGGCATTTCCTGCTTAGAAGTTAAGAGTTATAAAACAGAGGTAAACAATTTTCTTCTCTATATAAATTTGCATAGATAGCTGGTCAGGAATACAAAGAGAAAAATATGTATAAAAGGAAGTAGTTAATTCAAGGCAGCACAACCAACAAATAGCTTAGCTTTTAGGTGCATCCAATCGGAAGTGAAATCACGTTTGTATCAACACGAAAGATAATGTGTAATTAGCTAGATGCCTACTCTGATAATTAGCTAGAGTTCAGGGAGAGAAACATAACAGAAGTGGGCTACATACAATTGGCAGTAAATTATGATACATGTCTATGTACACAATAGTGAGAAATTTCCATTACATTACATGGGCATCCGACATATGGTGATTAATTCCATCACAGGGAGAGAAATAATCAGAGACACAGGTCTACCTTGAGCAGGTATCAATGTACTGCTAAAAAGCCAACGCATTAGGCATTACCGGAACAGGACATATTAGCTGTGATGATACGCAGACAAATAATTTGTTCCTTATTTCCTAGGGACATATTATATTACATGCATCTAATCGAAAGTGCATCCAATCTGCAGATTAGCTACGAACGAGCAGCAGGCGACACCGTGGGTCAGCGATGTCGTCAGTGCGGGCTCGCGGGATCGCTGAGTGCCGAAGTTTAGGCAGAGGGTGGCAAATAGCAGCCACTTGTGGGCGATGGCTTATGGATGTGACATGGCAGCGGAAATCAGTTAACTCGTCGAGCCGTTGAGAGGTGTTGTCGCTCGAGGGCCTGATTTAGTATATGTGAATTAAGGATCGTGGGACAGCTTGTTAGCTCTTTAGGTCCCACTGGCCGGACGTGGAGCCGGGCGTGGAGCTGGTACCTCTGGCAGCGGCGTGCATGTTGTAGCACTAGATGACCTTGGTGCATGTTGCGGCGGCGGAGCGGGACACCGTTCTCAACGCACTTGTCCTCGATCATGTGGTGGATGTGACAGCGCTGCCGCCTATTGCGTGATCTCGAAGCACTCGCCGTAGGAGCTGACCAGCGTGATCCATTAACTTTGCTTCCGTCCATGGTGTTCGCGACCATGATTCTCTTCCATACCTGATAGCTTGGAACACTAGATTTCGACTGGAAGTTTGGATCGATTTGATGCAAGGCAATCAATTCCTACCATATTTAAAGGCAAGGGGAAGGCTAGAAGAGCCGACTCGGATCTGGTCGGGACTCATGATACATGGATCGGTCTCTTGTTTAATACAGTCACGATCTCTGCATACACGGTCGAACAGATTGGATGGCCTCAGGAAGTTTTTATGACGTTGGTTGTGTGGAAGAAGGAAAGTTACGGTGAATTAGTACCACCTTGGATTTTGGAAAAAAATATGAACATGTAGGAAAAGAAAGAAAAATCGTAAATTCATGGGAAGAAGCGTATTGTGACGGTGAACCCACGGAGTCCATCTGTGCTTTATTATTAGGGAGAGATAATTTTTGTTTGATAGATTGTATTTCCTTGTTGCAATCCATGCTTAATTCACCTCATGCTTATAATCAAAATAAAGCTTTTAGTAAACATATTGTTGATGCTATGATGAAATCATTTGAAAAAAATCTTGCATTGGAAGTTTCTACCCCCTAGAAAGCTTTATGATTAGTGGGAACCTACTATTTAAATTAAAATAAAAGATTATGAGTGTAATGCTTCGTGTGATTTGGGTGCTAGCATTTCCACTATTCCGAAAACTTTATGTGATGTTCTAGGTTTCCATAAATTTGATGATTGTTCTTTGAATTTGCATCTAGAAGATTACACTATTAAGAAACCTATGGGAAGGATTAATGATGTTCTTATTATTGCAAATAGTAATTATGTGCCCGTAGATTTTATTGTGCTTGATATAGATTGCAATCCTACATGCCCTATTATTCTTGGTAGATCTTTCCTTAGAACGATTGGTGGAATTATTGATATGAAAGAAGGAAACGTTAGATTTCAATTTCCGTTAAGGAAGGGAATGGAACACTTTTCAAGAAATAAAATTAAGTTGCCATATGAATCTATTATGGGGGCTACTTATGGACTACATAACAAAGATGACAATACCTAGATCTATGTTTTATATCTAGCTAGGGGCGTTAAACAATAGCGCTTGTTGGGAGGCAACCCAATTTTATTTTATTTTTTGTTTTTTCTACTGTTTTTCAATAAATACACATTATTACTTCTATAGTAATTGTGTTTTGGTGTTTTAATTAGTGTTTGAGCCAAGTAAGACCTTTGGGATGGTCTATGGTGATAGTTGATTTGATCTTGCTGAAAAACAGAAACTTTTGTGTCCAGTAGAAGAATTGTTTAAAATCATATAAGCGTGATAAAATTCTGATTTTTTACACAAGATTGATAAAAAAATTGCCTAGGTCATCTTAATATTTTGGAATTTTTGGACTTACAAAAGTATACGAAGTTTCCAGATTACTACATATTGTTATGTTTTTGACAGATTATGTTTTCTATGTGTTGTTTGCTTATTTTGATGAATTTATGGGTACTATCAAGGGTATGAACCATGGAGAAGTTGGAACAAATTAGATATTACAGCAATATAAAATTACAATGAGTTCACAACAGTACCTAAAGTGGTGATTTATTTTATTGTACTAATGGAGCTTATGAGTTTTCTGTTGATTTTTGTGTTGTGAAGTTTTCAAGTTTTGGGTAAAGATTTGATGGACTATGGAATAAGGAGTGGAAAGAGCCTAACAATGGGTATTCCCAAGGCACCCCAAGGTAATATTCAAGGACAACCAAGCATCTAAGCTTGGGGATGCCCCAGATGGCATCCCTACTTTCGTCTTCAATCCATTGGTAAATTTACTTGAGGCTATATTTTTATTCACCACATGATATGTGTTTTGCTTGGAGTGTCTTGTATGACATGAGTCTTTGCTTTTTAGTTTGCCACAATCATCCTTGCTGTACACACCCTTTAACAGGGACATGCTTTAATCGTGAATTTATTAGAATAATCTATGTGCTTCACTTATATCTTTTGAGCTAGGCAGTTTGCTGTAGTGCTTCACTTGTATCTTTTTAGAGCACGACTGTGGTTTTATTTTATAGAACTTGATGAACTCTCATGCTTCACTTATATTATTTTGACAGTATTTAAACAGCATGGCAATTTTCTTAGGTTATGAATTTAGTCCTAATATGATGGCAATCCAACAGGGATATAATAAAAACTTTCATATAAAGGGCATTGAATATATGAGAAGTTTGATTCCTTACATTTGTTTTGAGATATAAAGATGGTGATATTAGAGTCATGCCAGTGAGTAATTGCGTATTGGTAGAAATACATGTGTTAAAGTTTTTGATTCCCGTAGCATGCACGTATGGTGAAATGTTATGTGATGAATTCAGAGCATGATTTTTTTATTTTCATCCTTTGTTTGGAGATCGGAAGCACGCGATGGTTAACTCCTACCAACCTATCCCCTCGGAGCATGTGTATCAGTACTTCGTTTCAATTGCTAATAAACTTTTGCAATAAGTATGTGATTTATTTATCACTAATGTTGAGTCCATGGATTATACGGACTCTCACCCTTCCACCATTGCTAGCCTCTCTAGTATCGCACAACTTTGCCGGTGCATTAAACCCACCATATACCCTTCCTCAAAACATCCACCATACCTACCTATTATGGCATTTCCATAGCCATTCCAAGAAATATTGCCATGCAACTTCCACTATTCCATTTTATTATGACACATATCATCATTTTCATATTGTTCTCATATGCATGAGGCATTCATATAGAGTCATATCTTTGTTCTAGTATCAAGTTGTAATTATTGAGTTGTAAGTAAATAAAAGTGTGATGATCATCATTATTAGAGCATTGTCCCATGTGAGGAAAGGATGATGGAAGCTATGATTTCCTCACAAGTTGGGATGAGTCTCCGGACTTTAATAAAATAAAAGAGGCCAAAGAAGCCCAAACAAAAAAATGAGAGAAAAAGAGAGAAGGGACAATGTTACTATCCTTTTCCACACTTGTGCTTCGAAATAGCACCATGTTATTCATGATAGAGAGTCTCTTATTTTATCACTTTCATATACTAGTGGAAATTTTTCATTATAGAACTTGGCTTGTATATTCCAATGATGGGCTTCCTCAAATTGTCCTAGGTCTTCATGAACAAGCTAGTTGGATGCACACCCACTTAGTTTCTTTTTGAGCTTTCATACACTTATAGCTCTAGAGTATCCGTTGCATGGCAATCCCGACTCACTCGCATCGATTTCAATTGATGGGAATCTGCACAGCCCATTAATTTGCCTAGTTGATGTGAGACTTTCTCCTTCCTTTTCGTTTTCTCCACAACCACCATATTCTATTCCACCTATAGTGCTATATCGATGGCTCACGCTCTTGTATTGCATGACAGTTCAAACATTTTGAGAACACTAAAAGTATGAAACAACTCCTTGACTAACATCGGGGTTGAACATGATGAAATACTTTGTGTGATGAAGATGGAGCATACCCAGACTATATGATTTTGTAGAGATAACTTTCTTTGGCCATGTTATTTTGAGAAGACATGAATGCTTTATTAGTATGCTCAAAGTATTATTGTTTTTATGTCAATATTAAACTTTTGTTTTGAATCTTATGGATCTGAATATTCTTGCCACAATAAAGAAGATTGCACAATAGGTAGTATTCCACATAAAAAAATTTGTTTTTATCATTTACCTACTCGAGGACGAGTAGGAATGAAGCTTGGGGGTGCTTGATATGTCTCCAGCATATCTATAATTTTTGATTGTTCCATGCTGAAAGAACAAGTGCTCCCTGGGTGGTTTTGGTAATTAATGCCAACATATCTCTTGTTGGACTAACACTTTTACCTAGTATGTTTCAGATAAGTTCAACAATGGAGTGGCATGGACTAGAGGATGTGGAACCTCTTCAAGATGCTAAGGACAAAGGATTGGCTCAAGCTTCAAGATCAAGACTCTACATTTTCTATTTTAGTGATCCCAGATCACATTGAGTCTATAGGAAAAGCCAATACTATCAAGAGGGGATGAGTGTTGCTTAATGGCTTGCTTGCTCAAAGTGCTTAGTGATATGCTCCAAAACCCTCAACTACCTTCCCACATCCACATATGACCTAAACCAAAAGTCAAACTCGGCCCCACCGATTCTTTCTATCCGGAGCCACCGAGTTCAGTTAACATAGCCACTGCCAGAAACCCTAATCAGTTCGGTCTCACCGATGGGATCTCGGTCTCACCGAGATGGGCTTGCAAACTCTCTGTTACCTGTTGCAATATTTTCGGTCCCACCGAGATATGCAATCGGCCCCACCGAGTTTGCTTGGCCAACTCTCTGTTTCGCTTATTACCCAAATCGGTCCCACCGAGTTTGAGTAATCGGTCAAACCGAGTTTTGGTTTTACCCTAACCCTAGCACATCGGTTCCACCGAGTTGAACTAGTCGGTCCCACCGAAAACCCTAACGGTCACTAGGTTTACTAAATCGGTCCGACCGAGTTTTTCCCTTCGGTCTCACCGAGATTGGTAAATTGAGTGTAACGGTTAGATTTTGTGTGGAGGCTATATATACCCCTCCACCCACTCTTCATTCGTGGAGAGAGCCATCAGAACATACCTACACTTCCAATACACATTTTCTGAGAGAGAACCACCTACACTTGTGTTGAGGTCAAGATATTCCATTCCAACCATATGAATCTTGATCTCTAGCCTTCCCCAAGTTGCTTTCCACTCAAATCTTCTTTCCACCAAATCCAAATCCTGTGAGAGAGAGTTGAGTGTTGGGGAGACTATCATTTGAAGCACAAGAGCAAGGAGTTCATCATCAACACACCATTTGTTACTTCTTGGAGAGTGGTGTCTCCTAGATTGGCTAGGTGTCACTTGGGAGCCTCCGACAAGATTGTGGAGTTGAACCAAGGAGTTTGTAAGGGCAAGGAGATCGCCTACTTCGTGAAGATCTACCGCTAGTGAGGCAAGTCCTTCGTGGGCGACGGCCGTGATGGAATAGACAAGGTTGCTTCTTCGTGGACCCTTCGTGGGTGGAGCCCTCCGTGGACTCGCGCAACCGTTACCCTCCGTGGGTTGAAGCCTCCATCAACGTGGATGTATGATAGCACCACCTATCGGAACAATGACAAAAACCTCCGTGTCTCCAATTGCGTTTGAATACTCCAAACCCTTCTCTTTACATTCTTGCAAGTTGCATGATTTACTTTCCGCTGCTCATATACTCATTGCATGCTTGCTTGATATGTATTGTGTTTGTTAAACTTGTTCTTAAACTCCACTTAAACTTAAGAATTTAAAAAAAACTGCAACTTTTGGCACTTAGTGTCTAATAACCCCCCTCTAGACACCTCTTCTCAATCCTTTCAATTGGTATCAAAGCATTGGTCTCCATTGCCTTGGTTTAAACACCATTGGAGGAAGATGGATGTGTCTACTTTGGGGAGTCTTAGACATAGAGTGCCTATTCTTGATGGAGAGTATTTTCATGAGTGGAAAAATGAAATGCTTGAGATTTTCAATGAATATCATTTGAACAAGTATAATTACTAGCCCTTGTGCACCTCATGTTGATCCTTTGCACCCTACCCTAGATGAAGATATTGACATGATTTGCATTGTTAGAACTGTTAATATTATCAATAGAGGCTTGCCTAGAAACTTGATTGGATGTTTGCTGACTCTTAAGTGTGCGTACACCATATGGAAATTTCTTGAGGAACTCTTTCCTAATTAATCCTTGAAAGATCTAGATGAAATCCTCCATAAGTCTATTGCTTTGATTAAGATGAGTTCCAATGATCCCAAATTTGGTGACTGCTTATTTGAGCTTACTGATCTTACGAGTGCCAAAGGAGATGTTCGAATCATTAGCAATATCATTTCCAGAGCTATTAGAATTCATAAAGATAACTATAGAAATGATCACTTATCTAATGAATTTGCCTCTCTATGAATTGATCAATCACAAGATGATGTTGAACATGAATACTCAGATGAGGATGATGATGATGATGATGATAGTGACTATGATCTCGATGATGCGATGAGACACTTTGGTCTTATGGCAAATCTTCGCAGCTACATGGCTGGAGGAAAGGAATGGGTCCTTGATAGTGGATGTACTGATCATATGATCGGAGATAAAGACATGTTCCATGAGCTTCCTGAAAATGATGGCCCTCGAAAGTATGTCACTTTTGGTGATAATTCAAAGGGTAAGGTGGTTGTCCTTGGTAAGGTGGCCATCTCACATGATATCTCCATACAAAATGTCATGCTCGTTGAATCTCTTGGCTACAACTTACTTTCATTATCTAGACTTGCTGATTTCGGTTTCAATGTCCTATTTACTGAAGTAGACTGCCAAGTGTTTTGTAGAGATAATCATAAAATGGTCTTTAACGGTATACGTAGAGGAGATCTTTACATTGTTGATTTCACTAAAAAGGCTCAACCTAAAACTTGCTTAATTGCCAAATCTTCTAAAGGCTGGTTGTGGCATAGAAGACTAGGACATGTTGGTATGCAAAATCTTGATAAGCTTATTAAAGGTGATCATATCCTTGGAATAAACGATGTCATATTTGACAAGGATAGACTTTGTAGTGCTTGTCAAGCAGGAAAACAAGTTGGAGGAAGTCACCGCGCAAAGAACATCATGACCACAAGAAGACCACTCGAGCTACTTCACATGGATCTCTTTGGTCCAAATGCCTACAAGAGTCTCTGTGGTAACTCATTTGGTCTAGTCATAGTTGATGATTTTTCAAGATTTACATGGGTGTTCTTTCTTGATGACAAAACGCAGGTCCAAAAGATCTTCAAAAAATTCGCTAGGAAGGCCCAAAATCAGTTTGACGTGAAGATCAAGAAGGTTCGGAGCGACAACGGAACGGAGTTCAAGAACGCAAATGTGGACACCTTTCTTGACGAAGAAGGGATTTCACACAAGTTCTCGGCTACGTATACACCTCAACAAAATGGAGTTGTTAAAAGGAAGAACCGGACTCTTATCGAGATGGGAAGAACGATGCTTGATGAGTACAAAATGCCAAAGCACTTTTGGGCGGAAGCGGTTGAGACAACTTGTCATGCAACAAATCGCTTGTATCTTCACAAGCTACTCGGCAAGACGGCATATGAGCTCCTCACCGGTAACAAACCCCAAGTTGGATACTTTTGAGTATTCGGCTCAAAGTGCTACATTCTTGATAAGCATCGTCGTTCTAAATTTGATCTTAAATCTCATGAAGGTTTGCTACTTGGTTATGGCTCAAACTCTCACACTTACCGTGTCTACAACAATTTCACCCAAAAGGTTGAAGAGACGGTAGATGTGAAGTTTGATGAATCTAACGGCTCGCAAGTAGAGCAATTGCCAATTGATGTAGGAGATAAAGACCCTTCGGAAGCAATTCAAGACTTGTCCATTGGCAAGATTCGTCCAACGGAAGTGAAGGAGAGTACCTCGTCCGTCCAAGTGGAAGCTTCTACCTCATGACAAGGTGAACCAAGAGTTGATACGGAAGCATCCACAAGTGGGACACGCCAAGATGAAGAAAACGAGGAAGCGCACCAAGATGAAAATCAACAACCCCCTTCTCCACCAGGATAAGAGAACGACAACGTAAACAATGAAGAAGGCCAAGAAGAAGAACAAGATGAAGAGGATGTTCCACCCCGACCCAAGCGAAAGCTTTCACGAGTTCGAGCAAGAATTGCCAAAAATCGTCCCGTCGAGCAAATCTACAATGATATCCAAACCGGGAGAATCACTCACTCTAGAACTCATTTAGCTAACTTTTGTGAACATTACTCATTCATCTCTAGCATTGAACCTATGAAGGTCGAAGAAGCATTGGAGGATCCGGATTGGATAAACGCTATGCATGAAGAGCTACACAACTTTGAGAGAAATCAAGTGTGGACTTTGGTCGAGAAGGCCGACAACAACCACAACATCATTGGTACCAAATGGGTGTTTCGCAACAAGCAAGATGAAGATGGACAAGTGGTTCGCAACAAAGCACGTCTCATCGCCCAAGGCTACACACAAGTTGAAGGTATGGACTATGGTGAGACATATGCTCCCGTTGCTAGACTTGAGTCCATTCGCATCTTACTTGCTTATGCTAATCACCATGATATCACCTTGTACCAAATGTACATTAAAAGTGCTTTTCTAAATGGCAAAATTGAAGAGGAAGTTTATGTTAAGCAACCTCCCGGCTTCTTCAATCCTAAGAAACCTAATCATGTTTACAAACTTCACAAAGCCCTTTATGGTCTTAAACAAGCTCCTAGAGCATGGTATAAATGCTTGACCAAGTTCCTTATTGAAAAAGGCTTTGAAATTGGTAAAGTTGATCTACTCTTTTTACTAAAAGGGTTAAGGGAGAACTATTTGTGTGCCAAATTTATGTTGATGATATCATATTTGGTTCACTAACCCTCATTTTAGTGAGAAGTTTGGAAAGCTAATGTCAGAGAAGTTTGAGACGTCTATGATGAGTGAACTCAAATTCTTTCTCGGTTTGCAAATCAAGCAAACTAAGGAAGGTACCTATGTCTCTCAAACGAAGTACACCAATGACTTATTCAAGAAGTTCAATATGCAAGAATGCAAAGGTATGACTACACCCATGCCTACTAGTGGACATCTTGATTTGACCAAAGATGGTCAACCGATTGATCAAAAGGTTTATCGCTCTATGATTGGTTCATTGTTATATCTATGTGCCTCTCGTCCCGATATTATGCTAAGTGTGTGCATGTGTGCACTATATCAAGCTGCTCCTAAAGAATGTCATCTTAAGGCTGTGAAAAGGATAGTGAGATACCTAATCCATACACCAAATTTTGGCATTTGGTATCCTAAGAGGTCCTCTTTTGATCTTGTTGGCTACTCGATTCGGACTATGTCGGAGACAAGGTTGATAGAAAGTCCACTTCGGGTACTTGTCAATTCCTTGGTAGATCTCTTGTGTCTTGGTATTCCAAGAAACAAAACTCGGTATCCTTATCCACCGCCGAAGCAGAATACATTGCCGCTGGTTCATGTTGCGCTCAATTACTTTGAATGACCCAAACTCTTAAAGTTTATGGGATATATATGTGAAACATGTTCCATTGCTATGTGACAATGAAAGTGCTATTAAGATTGCTCACAATCCCGTGCAACATTCTCGAACTAAGCATATTGAAGTTCGTCATCATTTCATTCCAGATCATGTTGCAAAAGGGGACATTAACCTTAAGCATGTTCGCACCGATAAGCAATTGCCGGATATATTCACTAAACCACTTGATGAGAAAGTGTTTTATAGGTTGAGAGGTGAATTGAACATCATTGATGCTTCAAACTTGGAGTAGGAACTCCATTTGATACATGCGGGGCATGATCCTATGACTAATCCTCGATATTTCTCTTATGATGCTATTCATATTTCTTGGATATATTTGTACCTTGCATGTTATCTAACCCGTGTAGGTGCTTGGTTGAATCTAAATCTATGAGATTGCAACTCACACACATCTTGAGCAATCTCTACATCACCAAGTCTCTACACAATGGTGGTTGAAGACAAGGAAGCACGAAACCATTCAAACATATCCTTTGGCAAATTCCATGTTGAGTCTCATGATTGTCATTTTGGATACACAAGTGCTCTTCCTTGCAAAGCTAACCCATGTAGGTAGATGAACTCAAACTCCAAGTGGTGCTCCCAACCCTTGATGAACTACATCAACCTTGAGCAACCCACACAAGTTCAACTACATGAACAAGATCAACACCAGCACCCAAGGTATGTTATTCCATCTTAGAGAAGCTTTACTCCAAGTCATGAGTCAAAGCAACTTGACAAGATGTGAATACATCAAAAGGCTTAAATGAAAAATGGTAACCCCATTTTGAGCTTAAACGATGAGTATGACCTATGATCAAATGCTCTCACTTGACTCCTAAGTCAATATACTCTAACATAGGTGACTTTGTCACCGACCATTTCTAGATGAAGTTCTCTAGTGTTTCTCCGTGCTTTTGCATTTGCATATTTGTTTCCCCTTTCAAAAAAAACTTCATCTAGAACTTTTAGTTTCTTTTCTTTCCTTTTTGTTCTGCATTCTCTGCATCCAATGCATTGCAAATCTTTCAGTTAATTCCTTGCTTATCCTTGTGAGATCTTACTTGTCTAGTGAGCTGAGGTGACCAGTGGTTTCACTCTGATGAACTCGGTCACACCGGTTCGTTCTCTTCGGCCCAACCAAAATCCTTCGGTGCAACCGAAGCACACAACTCGGAGTCACTGATTTCATCACAGGAAAGCAAACTTGCCACTTATTCCTGATTTCTGTTTGCTCCAGTTCCACTCAATGATTCTTGTCCTCTGCTAGTATCATATTATACATGATGCTTTGCTCTGTGACTCAAGGACCAACCCATTTGTATCACATGTCCAAAAGAGCCCTTCTTGGAAATTGATGTCAAAGGGGGAGAGAGAGATCACATCAAAGCTTAATCCTTCCTATAGGGGGAGAAAGAGAGAGTACTCTGGGGGAGAGAGTTTCTCAACTAGGAGAAAGTAATATCATCAAAGACCCAGATGCTTGGTGTTCAAGAGGAGAGATGTCACATGTCTTTAAGAGGGGAAAGACATGTTTGGTTGCTTGCTTTAGCTCAAGCTCTGTTGTTTCTTTTTTGTTGCTCTGATTTTCTGTTCCCTATCTTCTACCAATATCCCATGCAGATTCAGGGGGAGCAAGACATCTAAGGGAAGGAAATATCTGATTTTATTGTGTATCTTTACCTTTGGGGGCATGTCTATATCCAATGTGGTACTTAGTACTCACTCTACATGTCATCCCAGTCTTGGTTTTCTTGTGGTTTCTCTTGCTTGCTCTGGTCAATAGGTGTATCTGTGTTATTTAACCTTGTTTGCGCAGGTTCATCCCATCCTAAGCCAACTCAAGACCACAAGGTAAGTATATGCATCACAGTCATGTGAATGAGAAGTTCTTGCTGATGTACATATTGTTTGCAAGAAGGACTCATGAGCATGAAGGTACATTTCTCGCATTCACATCATTTGCTCTGATGCATATAGCCAAGATAGATGTAACACATTGCTTACACTGTCATGTTTACGCATTCACATGCTCCTATATTCAATATTCACATGATTGCGTACATGTAGGGGGAGCCTATGCATGTTACATGTCTTTCCAAAGCTTTACTTGCTATTCTCTATATCTTTATCTAAAGGTTTGATGTATGTTGTCATCAATTACCAAAAAGGGGGAGATTGAAAGCACAAGTGCTCCCTGGGTGGTTTTGGTAATTAATGTCAACATATCTCTTGTTGGACTAACACTTTTACCTAGTATGTTTCAGATAAGTTCAACAATGGAGTGGCATGGACTAGAGGATGTGGAACCTCTTCAAGATGCTAAGGACAAAGGATTGGCTCAAGCTTCAATATCAAGACTCTACATTTTCTATTTTAGTGATCCAATATCACATTGAGTCTATAGGAAAAGCCAATACTATCAAGAGGGGATGAGTGTTGCTTAATGGCTTGCTTGCTCAAAGTGCTTAGTGATATGCTCCAAAACCCTCAACTACCTTCCCACATCCACATATGACCTAAACCAAAAGTCAAACTTGGCCCCACCAATTCTTTCTATCTGGAGCCACCGAGTTCAGTTAACATAGCAACTGCCAGAAACCCTAATCAGTTCGATCTCACCGATGGGATCTGGTCTCACCGAGATGGGCTTGCAAACTCTCTGTTACCTGTTGCAATATTTTCGGTCCCACCGAGATATGCAATCGGCCCCACCGAGTTTGCTTAGCCAACTCTTTGTTTCGCTTATTACCCAAATCGGTCCCACCGAGTTTGAGTAATCGGTCAAACCGAGTTTTGGTTTTACCCTAACCCTAGCACATCGGTTCCACTGAGTTGAACTAGTTGGTCCCACTGAAAACCCTAACGGTCACTAGGTTTACTAAATCGGTCCGACCGAGTTTTTCCCTTTGGTCTCACCGAGATAGGTAAATTGAGTGTAACGGTTAGATTTTGTGTGGAGGCTATATATACCCCTCCACCCACTCTTGATTCGTGGAGAGAGCCATCAGAACATACCTACACTTCCAATACACATTTTCTGAGAGAGAACCACCTACACTTGTGTTGAGGTCAAGATATTCCATTCCAACCATATGAATCTTGATCTCTAGCCTTCCCAAGTTGCTTTCCACTCAAATCTTCTTTCCACTAAATCCAAATCCTGTGAGAGAGAGTTGAGTGTTGGGGAGACTATCATTTGAAGCACAAGAGCAAGGAGTTCATCATCAACACACCATTTGTTACTTCTTGGAGAGTGGTGTCTCCTAGATTGGCTAGGTGTCACTTGGGAGCCTTCGACAAGATTGTGGAGTTGAAGCAAGGAGTTTGTAAAGGCAAGGAGATCGCCTACTTCGTGAAGATCTACCGCTAGTGAGGCAAGTCCTTCGTGGGCGACGGCCGTGATGGAATAGACAAGGTTGCTTCTTCGTGGACCCTTCGTGGGTGGAGCCCTCCGTGGACTCGCGCAACCGTTACCCTCCATGGGTTGAAGTCTCCATCAATGTGGATGTACGATAGCACCACCTATCGGAACCACGACAAAAACCTCCGTGTCTCCAATTGTGTTTGAATACTCCAAACCCTTCTCTTTACATTCTTGCAAGTTGCATGCTTTACTTTCCGCTGCTCATATACTCATTGCATGCATGCTTGATATGTATTGTGTTTGTTAAACTTGTTCTTAAACTCCACTTAAACTTAAGAATTTTAAAAAAAACTGCAACTTTTGGCACTTAGTATCTAATCACCCCCCTCTAGACACCTCTTCTCGATCCTTTCACATGCTATTATTGTAAGTGCATCTAGTGCCCCTTAGTGATTTTGGCGTAAAGACTTATAGGTTAAGGGACAAATGTGTTTATGAGTGTACACAGGTTCTATAAATCCATGAGGAGTTTGATATTTACGAAGAAAGTCGACCCTAAAAATGAATGTCTTCAGTTCAAGACTTTGGTTTTCTTAAGACTTTGGAAATGAGGAAATTGGTGTGACCCTTAAGACTTTGACATTGATGCAAGGATTATGAAGCATGAAGACTTTTGTTTTCATAATTTCATTTTATTTTTCTTGAGTCATAGGAAACACCATTCTGTTAAAGGGGGTTGAGGTAAAACACTTTCCAAGGGATGCTCATCTCAAATCCTACACCTACCCCATACTTTCGAGTGAAGCCATTGGAAATCTCATATAGTTCAATCAATTTCTTCAGTGAAAGAGATGAAGTTCTTCTGTTCTCTGAGGAATTTGTTCTGATTGAGGTGTTAGGAATCTGCTAGTGCGGATTGCCTACAAGTGAGGAACATGATAGCCCTAAGGAATTTGAGAGCTCAATTTCCCACCATTGTTGTGCTATGCGCCAGCTGTCCCAGAATATCCTATCCACCTAACGGTCATATCATTGATGGGCATTTATGTCCGCCCCCTACAACCCCTAGCTGGTTGGCTGCTCTGAGAGAAAATGACACTTGTCATTGAGAGCATCCCATCCTCCGAGGACTTTGAGCGAAAATCATTAGTGAGGAAAACCCAAACCCAAACACCTACAACACAATGTGATTGAGCATCACCGAAGAGATTGTTCCTGTGTTTAACTGATGCTTGTTACCTTTGAAGACTATGCATCTTCTAGATGGTTAGGCGTCATGGTCTAGAGCATCCAAGAGGAATCGTGAATCGCAGAGTGACCAAGTCCGTGAAGGTTTGGAAGTCACTTGACAACTTACCATGAGTGATTGGGCGAGGTCTGTGTGACCTTAGCTCAAGGAGAATACATTGAGGACTGTGTGTCCTCAGGTTTAAATACCTAGCAGCTCCAACCAGACGTACAATTGTCACAACAGTTGGAACTGGTCTACCAACTCATTGTCTTCACCGAGCTACTGGTTCTATTTCCTCGACCCTTTCATTTCCTCATTCATGTGTTGATGAAATTGATCATTACTGTTTGAGGACTTTGACTGAAGACTTTCTCAATTTCCTCAATCCTATTTCTTCAGTCACTTTGTCTTCTGCTTGCTTATCCTGTTCACACGCCACCTATACTCTGTGCTTGTTTCATATTATCATGATGACTGTGTTACTGCCATGTTATGCTTGCACCTGAGTAGTTATTCCGCTACTTGTAGTTCACCTCTGAGCAAATTCCTCAAGTTGAATTTCCTCAGTGATGAATTCATAAAAATCGCCTATTCACCGCCCTCTAGTCGATATAACGCACTTTCAATTGGTGTTAGAGCAAGGTACTCCCTTGTTCTATGTGATTTTGGTTAAACCACCTGGAGTTTTAGTTAGGTCGACCGCAGGTATGAAGAAAGTGTCATGCCCCATCTTTGATGGTCATGATTATCCCAAGTGGATGGCCATGATGAGGAATCGCCTCATGGCGATGAACAATGAGCTGTGGATCATCAATGAGATTGTTCTTACAGATCTATGCAAGATGGCGCATACTGATGACATTCACAAGTACACGTGGTTGGACACTATGGCGAAGGACGTCATCTGCTCCTGCTTATCTAGAAATCAGTTCAGGCTCATTATGCATCTCTATGATGCGAAGCTTATCTGGGACCGAATCTCTAACGTTTATGAAGGTCATCGAACTCTTCATGATCCATGGTTTGATGAGTTCAACGAATCACTCAAAACGATGACTTTCTAACCCGAACCCTCATCTTCTTCACCACGCCTCATGGCAAAAGGTGCAAAGGTACCCCGATATTCCTCATCTGAATCTAGTGATCATGAATCTGATGAAAATCTCAAACCTAGCTATTCTGTACTTGCTAAGATTGCCGTCAAACAACAAAAGGCTTTTGAAAAGGTTCAAAATCTGCTAGATAAAAGCAATGACATGTTGGGTGAGGAAATGGATCGAACTCAAACTCTGACTGATAATATTCAGCGACTACAGTCCAAGTTTGATAACCTTCAAAGTCATCATAACACTCTCTTAGCCGATCATGAGAAGCTTTCTTATGAATTTCTTCAAAGAAAGCGAGATCTTGAGAAGATTAGGGTGATGAAGATCTTCAGAAGGAAAACGATTCATTGCTTGCTCAACAAATTAGTTCCGCTCAGGATGAATTCATTCCACCATGTTTGAAATGCATTGAATGTGAATCTGCTAATTCTTCAACTAAAAGTTCAAATGCTTCTATTGTTGCAAATTCTTCGACTGTCTCTGTGGTCACAAATTCCTCATCTGAGGATACCACAAGTATCACTGACAATGCGGAGTTGAAGGAATTGTATGTGACAGGCATGCACAAAAGCCTCAAAGGGCATCAGGCTCTTTGTGAAGTGGTTAAGAAGTAGATCCTCAACAGGAACCCTAGGAAAGAGGGTATTCCCTTTGAGAGGAAACTCAATGCTAATGGGACCTACTGGAAACATGAGCAGTATCCCAAAAGCTCATGGGTTTCTGCAAAAGGCCATCTAGTAGATCCATCCACTTTATCTGGTTTTACATGTGACTCTTCATATTCATCTGATGAGTCATTTGACTCCAACTATAAATTGTTCAAAAATCAGAATGGTGAAGTATTTGCTAGATATGTTGGAACTAACCGCAGGAATGGTCCCCCTATGAAGAAAATCTAGGTTCCCAAAAGGTGCCTTGAAAGTCTTCAGGTGAATGTCCTCATGACACCACCTATGAAGAAAAGGAACCCTAGATCAAATTCTTCATATGGACGAAAGTCTTCATATGGATCCAAATCCTCTTACAGATCAAATTCCTCACATGGATCCAAAGCCTCATATGAACATCATCGTGCTAACGCTTCTGTTTCGCAGTGAAAAAATCTAAGATCTATGAATATGTGCATTATTCTTCAAATCATTATGTTCATAAGTCCTCGAAGAATTTCTTTGCTTACTCATATGCATACTCTAACCGCTCTTTTGTGAAACGAAGTGCACTGGCGTCAATGCCAGCTTTCTCTTATGGATCTCGCAGAATGATGAACTCTTTGCCACCCCTCCTGATGTGGGTGGTGAAGAAAAAGAACCAATCCCTTATGCAGGGTGAGGTCTCCACACGAACTTGAACGTCTGAAGAATTTGCTGGAGGCCTGAATGTACTTGAAAGGACGCAAGCTAATCATGAAGAAATGATTTACTCATTTCTTACATCCTCATACTGCTTTATATATGTTTCTACATTTGATGAAATCATGTCTGATGAATTTGATGGCATATTATTCATTGATGAAGTATATGAGTCCATAACAAGCACTAATTAATCTGCAGGATGATCAACTGAAAGCTACTGAGTGGGTCCTCAACAGTGGATGTATAAATCACATGGCTGGTGACAAGAACTTATTGATGGACACTGTTTTGTCTCCATCGCATCTGAAGCATATCACCTACGCTGACAAAGGCAAAAGCAAGGTAGGGTTGCGATCTCAAAGGATCAACACATGGAAAAGTCATGCTTATCGAGTCCCTAGGATTCAACCTCATGCCTGTCTCAATGCTTTGTGATCTTGATATGGTTGTCGTCTTTGGCAAATATCGTTGCATTGTGCTCATGGAATCTGACAATTCCAAAGTCTTAGAAGGCTTTAGGAGAAGAGACTTGTATATTGTTGATTTCTCTGCAGGACCACAGCCTGCCACATGCCTACTTGCAAAAGCTTTAGAAGGCTGGTTATGGAATCGATCACTAGGTCATGCTGGCATGAGTAACTTACATACTCTCACGAAGAAGAAGCACGTCATTGGCATCGAGGGTGTCAAATTCCTCAAAGATCATCTTTGTGGGGCTTGTGAGTCCGGAAAGATGACCAGATCCAATCATCCCTCGAAGACTATCATGACTACCACTTGTCCTTTTGAATTGCTTCACATGGATCTCTTTGGCCCAACTCATTATGCAACACTAACAAATGCAGCATCTCTATATGGCTTTGTTGTTGTTGATGACTATTCTTGTTACACTTGGGTGCATATCATCACTTACAAAACTGAAGTGCAGGAAGTCTTCAAACGATTTTCCTCAAGGGCCTCGACAAATTTCGGTGTGAAGATCAAGCATATCCGGAGTGACAATGGGTCCGAGTTTAAGAATACTGGTCTTGATGACTATCTTGATGAACTTGTTATTTGTCGGTGCAACGAACCCTGGGTCTGTTGACCAACTGTGCATAGGCACAAGATCAAGATTGAAGCACCGGCTAAAATCAAAGATTGAAGAACCAAGAGATTTGAAGAACCAACATGCAGCTCAGAAGGACCAAGATTGAGGCTAAGGAGCAGGATATCGACAAGAGAAGGGCCTCCCTTGCCGGCAGGCGAGCCTGGCAAGGGGCGAGGCCACCAACAGAAGTAAGCAACCGAGGCTCTCCGACAGAGCCTGTCGGGGCTCACGGGGGCAGAACTGCCCCACCAACCACTCAAGCACGACTCACATCGTCAATCAGTGCGGTGTCAAGCGGCACGATGATTAAGTGGCAGCTATTCGCCACATGGCAGCCATTTCCTACAGAGAAGCCTACAGATGACACCTGTCCTGCGACGTGTCAAGAGAGCAAGTGCGGAGCTGGCAAGATAGCCCGGCAGGCCTTGCCGGGCGCCCAGATATGTGACACTAAGCGACGCATTTAATGCACCCTGTTAGCCCGCAGAGTTAGGTATGATAGCACTATTTGGTATCATATCAGTGGATAATGACCACTTTGCTACCATGGTGACCACTTAATCTATGAAAGGAGGCCCATGGCACTCGTAGGGGGGTTAGGAAGTTGAAAAGTTGACAACTCCAAGCCACCACACGCATGTAGTCACTGCAGGCAAACCTTACTGGGCAAGTGTACTACACACCACCACATCCATTCTTCCATCAATCCACTAAATCAGGAGTAGGGTCTTATGCCTCACGGCGGCCCAAACCTGGGTAAATCGCTTGTGTGCTCTCTGCCGTGCTGTCGTACGCTTGTCTGCTCTTTGTGCAACGCACCATCCCCTTGCCAAACCAACAAGGAGCCACCTGGTCCCATAGGTTGCCGCAGAAATCGTGCGACATCTCTGGCGCGCCAGGTAGGGGGAGCACTTGCGCGAATATGAAAGTGTATGCCACGCGTCATCTTCATCGACATCTTCATTCTCGACAGCGCCATCGGCCTTGGTGCCCGAGAAGAAATCTGGCACCTCGATCCACCCATCCACCTCGAAGGCTCCGAGCCCGCGGCCTCTAACACCGCGGGGGACACAGGGGCACGCGAGGACATGGACGCCGCTGGGGCATGGTTGGAGCAGGTGGCACCGTTACCACCTCCCCCGCCGCCGACACGGGGGCCAGACCTACCGGAGGAGAACAACATGTGCATCCTCTCAACGATCAAGCTCTACAAGGTGTGGGCGAGGGGGTCACTCTGTCTGCCCCCTCCTCTTGCCGACGAGCACAGCCGCAGTGATAGTGCTCGGTCCAGGGTGAGCCATCACCCTCCGATCGCCCCCATCATGGGAATGGCTGCAACGCATGCACCTCCTCCCGGACGAGCCAACCAAGCTGCTACACTCGACGAAGCCGCTGATCTTCGAGCACCACCACCGCGTGACCCCGCTGCCCCGGTAGTCACCCCACCGCAGCATGGGCACGGCGTCGCCGCCGCCGCTGGCACCATTCGGAGCCAAGTGACGGTGTGATCGACGTCATCGACATCCATGCCAAGCACGGCCACAGAAGCCATGGCACGAGCTCAACTATTACCGAGGTTCCCACCAGCAGCCGAGTAGATGGATGAGTGGAGTGCCACCATCCAAAGCCTGCTCGGTTTCGCCAAAGCTGGGGGCTCACGATGAGCTTGCCCAATACAACCTCCCCAAGCAGCGGCCACCGCCCGCGCTGCCAGCCGTACGAAGGAGCCCGTCCCCACGGTTCAGTCCCCGCCACAGCAGCCGGCAAGGGCGTGGCAGAATCAAGACCCCGACGGTGTCTCGATGGCCTCTTCTGACCCTCGAGCACGTTCAGGCCAATGTCGAACCACGGAAGACAGGCAACGGGGAGACGCACGCGTCATCACCGAATGATGCCGCAACGATCCACGCCAGACTGTCGGGTGCGATGGCCTCAACATCGACGAGCCTGCGCTCGGTGTTGGCGAGTACCTACCCTTCGAGGTTGGCTGCCCTGCCTTTACATAAGAGCTGCAGTAAGTCCGTTGGCCGTCCGTTCGCACATTCAAGCTAGAGATACCTGAGAAGTACGACTGGAGGTTGAACCCGGCAGAGTTCCTGGGCATCTACACCATCGCTGTTCAGGATGCCGGGGGAAGAGATGAGAAGGTGTTCGCCAACTATTTCCCTTTGGCCCTCAAGTACAATGTGAGGTCTTGGCTGATGCACCTGTCGTAGAACTCCATTTCTTCATGGGCAGACCTATGCCATGAGTTCATCAGTGCCTTCACCGGTGGCCACCAAGAGCCCAGCAGGCCCAACGACCTATAACTTCTCTAGCAGAAGGAAGGAGAAACCCTCCATAAGTATTTGCAAAGATTTAGTAAAATTCATAGAAATATTCCAAATATCCATCTGGCAGCCGCTATAGCAGCTTTCCAATCCAATGTGCGCAACCGCCGCATTCGTTCCAAAATGAATGTGTGATTGCGCAAGACTGTGAAAGAACTATATATGCTGGTGGACAAATGTGCCCGGATGGAAGAAGGAAGGAAGTTGCATGGAGAGGAGGATTGCATTAATGTTGATTCAGAGGATGAGGATGAATCAACCAGTCAAAGGAAGGGCAAGAAGCGCAGTAAGAAGCCAAGAGATAAAGCAGTGATGACTGTAGAAGGTTCAGGCACACCTAGTACCGGCAAGAAGGCCAAGGCTGAGGCCCCCGGCAAGGAAGCTACCGCATGCACTGCCTGTCGGGAGGCCACTGCCGCAGAAAAAGTTGGGAAAGGTGATGGGCCATACTGCAAGATCCACCGGACCAAAGGCCACGACCTTCAGTAGTGTTATCAAGTTGAACAGCTTCTCAAGAGACAAAGGGCAGAATATGAAAAGCGCGATAAGGAGAAAGGTCAAATTGCCGCTGGCGGTAAGGGCCGAGGTGGTGAAGCAAATCACCCCGGCAGACCCTTTTGGAACCAAGGAAAGCCCGCCAGGGGCCAAGAGAAGGAAACTTGTGATGATGCCAGTGATGGAGGGGATGAAGAAGAAACTAGTGAGCAGGAATTTCAGAAGGCCACTGACGCCCTATGAATTGATGGAGGTGCATCTTTGCACACCTCTCGTCGCCAACTCAAGCGATGGGCATGAGAGGTCAATGTTGTGGAACTAGCGCCAGAGGCCTGGAAGCAGCTCAAGTGGTCCCGCACGCCCATCATCTTTGACGAGGAGGATCACCCTTGCCGCACTATGGGGGTAGGGTGTTTGCCGTTGTTGGTATCCCCAATAATTCGCAACCTCAAGGTCACAAAGATGTTATTGGATGGCGGGGCCGGGTTGAATATGATTTCCCCAGCAGTTATCAGCAAACTTCAGATAGGACAAGAGGAGCTAGAGGCCACTAGTATGTTTCAAGGAGTTAATCCTGGCAGGATCATCCTAAGGGAAAGATTACGTTGCCGGTGACGTTTGGGGGAGAACTGAAGTATCAGACTGAGAAGATTGTGTTTGATGTGGTTGATCTCCCCCTGCCGTACAATGGGATTCTTGGACGACCAGCCCTGGCCAAGTTCATGGCAGCATCCCACTATGCTTACAACACCCTAAAAATGCCCGGGCCATTGGGAGTCCTTACTCTTCTGTTAGATGAGAAGGATGCAATTATCTGTGTGGACAAGATGTATCGAGATGCAGTCACAGCAGAGGCTGCGGTGGCAGCAGTTCCTGCCATGGAATGCAAAGGAAAGAAGAGGGATTGTAGGACCTCCGGCAAGGAGTCTGGGAAGCATGCCCCCTCCAAGTGCACAACACCCGTTGACGACCTACCGGAGTGTTCCAACAGCAAGAGATCCAAGGTTATCGCACCCCAAGTGAAGAAGGTCCCGGCAGGGCTGGCTGGCATTGATGGTACTTTCACTATCAACGCCACCCTCGACATCAAATAGGAAAGAGCGCTCATTGCATTCCTGTGGGCGAATATTGATGTGTTTGCTTGGCAACCATCTGATATCCCCGGTGTTCCCAGGGAGGAAATTGAGCACTAGCTTGCTATCTGCCCATATGCCTGAACCGTCAAGCAGAAAGTATGGTAACAGCCCTTGGAGAGACAATAGTACATTGCCGAAGATATCAAGAAGTTAGAGGCAGCAGTTCATTTCCGAAGAGATCAAGAAGTTAGAGGCAGCTGGTGATGATGATATATACCTAGGGTAGGGTCATAGGTCTGACCTATACATCCTATCCAAGGTCACTGTCATAGAAGCAAAGAAGCGCAAGAGACCACAGGGAGGGCCCAACAAAGGTGTCGAGTGCAATCCACTCGACCGATCAGCTACTCGGAGACCCCTCCTTTCTAAAGTCGCTCGACCAATCGACCAATCGACAATTCAAGAATCCACTCGACCTATTGAAGACCAGTAGTCATCCGGAACGGCAACGAACAAGCGTTCACTCTGTAATCTTTAAGGCCATTAAGGCATTTAAGGCTGGCGTTACCAGTAATGCCTCATCTTTATGTACATTGAACCTTGTGAAACGGAGGGGAGCTGGGGTCCTGGCACACTCTATATAAGCCACCCCCTCCTCTGGGACAAGGGTTCGCACCCCCTGTAACACACACACACACATAATCCAGTCGACCGCCTCCGGGCACCGAGACGTAGGGCTGTTACTTCCTCTGCGAAGGGCCTGAACTCGTAAAACTCGTGTGTACAACTTTGCCATAGCTAGGATCTTGCCTCCTCATACCTACCCCCATTCTACTGTCAGTCTTAGATCCACAAAAGTTAGCGCCCACCGTGGGGCAGGTGTCTTAGCGACTTTTTGGTGGAGTTGTGATTTTTTTCCGATTCTCATCATCATGGTTTCCGCCGGCGGACTAGCTGAGGGCCGCGAGATCCATCTCGGCGCGCTCATTTTCATTGCCGACGACTCCGCTTGGCTTCAGGAAGCTCCACTCGACGTCGAGGCGCTCCTCGTTCGTAGGGCGACGCACTTTCGCACGTGCGTCAGTGGCGTCCTTCTCTGATAGCCGTCGACCCAGTATCGGTCGGGTCCTAGGGTGTCCTTGCCCCCCGCTGTTCGCTGGTGCAAGCGTTCTGGTCGGTCGCGGCTCCAGTGGTAGGTGAGACACGCGGTGGCCCGTTAGTCGGCCACCCCACAAGTCGCGGCAATTGAGCCCGACGAAACTCTCTACGGCCTGTTCGACTGGCTCCGTCGAGACCGCATCTAAGTGCGACAATAGCGATCCCGCGGCGGAAGTCTTGATGGTCAACGGACAATGCAGTCCTCCAGGCTTCCCCCGCGACGGCACTGGTGATGGCAGCGGCGATCCGTCGCGCGTTCACGAGGAATATCGCCCCGAGCCCCTTTCTTCGCAGTGGTGGGAAGAGCTTCGCCGCCGCAATATGGATGTGCTTCACACTCCTATCGTTGGAGAAACCCCCGAGGACCGGGCCTTGGAGGAGGCGCGCCTGGCCAACTTGGTTGAGCACACTTGACTGGAGAACCTTCAGCTTGCTCTCAATGAGCGTGCTCGGCAGCGGATCCCTGAATCCAGTCGACGGCAGCTTTTTCCGCATCAAACTCAGTTATATAGCACTCCGATTCAAAATCTCACAGATGTAGCCTGAATAGCAGAGTCAATTCAGCCTTCCCAGTCGGAAGCTGGCAGAGGTTTGACGTAGATCTGGGCCTTGCTCCGAGCAGTTGGAGAGCAAAACACAGCAGTGTCTCAGTCGCGGAATAGGATTCATAGCAGGTCTGTGATGGTAGATACATTTCAGTGAGCCCACAGCCCAAGATCGCCCCCACGGCATGAAGGACATGGGCACAGGCAAGATCAGTACAAAAACCACGAGCAATATTATCACCGACTCGGCCACGATGACCGTCGTCGAGTGCGCACGCCTCCTCTGAGGAGTGGTTCATATGTTCCTCGGCGGTATGATGATAGACGCCCTCACAGCTGCGAGCGAAGAATACCAGTCGGCCCAAGGAAGCCAGGCTTTGATGCGAGATCTATTCTCATTCAAGGTCTAGTTGATAGAAACAGAGCAGCACACAGAGAAGGCCATGACTGGCAGCAGAGTGCACGTTTCATGTCTGGAGTGTTTCAGCAGAGGCATCAGGGCCGCAGTGATTCTTCCCAACTTCAGGTTGGCGACTAGAGTCAGCAAGTTTACTGGTGAGTCTAAGCCTGACACTTGGCTTTAATACTACCGACTGGCTGTACAAATTGGTGGTGGCAATGATGAAGTGTCCATGAAGCACCTTCCTCTGATGTGGGAAGGGTCGGCAGAGCATGGTTGAACCAGTTAGCACCTGGCAGTATATTCCGTTGGGAGGAACTCGCCCGAGTGTTTGTTAGGACTTTTGAAGGTACTTGCAAATGACCAGCAGGGCTGACAGAATTGCAGCATTGTGTGCAAAAACCGAATGAACCCCTGAGAGACTATATCTAGAGATGGATCACGTTGCACCATACAGCGGAGAATGTGTCAGATCACCAAGCAGTTTGTGCCTTCAAAGAAGGCGTTAAGTATCGAGAGTTGAATCTGAAATTCGGTCGGACAGGGGATATGTCCCTGACTCGGATGATGGAGATTGCCACCAAATACGCTAACGGCAAAGAAGAAGTATACTGACTCCGGAGTGGCAAGAACAAAACAGTCACCCAGGAAACCGAAGGAGGGAATTCCAGTCGGAAACAGAAGCGCAAGGCCGAGCCAACTGCTCCTAGTGAAGCCTTAGTCGTGGCTCAAGGAAAGTTCAAGGGGAAGCCCAAAGGGCCCTGGACCCCCAAGAAATTGAGAGATCAAGCCGGAAATGATGTGTTGGATTTGCCATGTCACATTCACATCAAGAAGGATGAAGAGGGTAATCTGATTTATCCTAAACATACCACTCGATAGTGCCGAGTTTTGATCCAGCAGTTCCGATAAAAGCAACCCAATGAGAAGGAAAAGGAGTTGGACAAGGATGAGGATAAGGAAGAAGATGAAGAAGGTTTTCCCAATGTCAATTCCACTCTGAAGATTTTTGCCGATGTGGAGAGCAAAAGTCGAGTGAAAGTTATCAACAGAGAAGTAAACATGGTTGCTCCGTCAACACCCAGTTATTTGAAGTGGTCCTAGACTGCCATCACATTCGACCAATCTGATCACCCAACACCTATAGCCACCCCTGGGAGGCAAGCATTGGTGGTCGACCCAGTTGTTTAAGGCACTCGACTGACCAAAGTGCTAATGGATGGTGGTAGCGGCCTGAATATCCTTTATGCTGAAACCTTGAAGGGAATGGGCATTCCGATGTCCAAGCTTAGTGAAAGCAGTATGAGTTTCCATGGCGTTATACATGGCAAGAAGGCTGAATCACTCGGCCAGATCACCCTTGATGTGGTTTTCGGTGATTCCAAGAATTACCGCAAGGAAAAGTTGACATTTGAAGTAGTGGATTTCCAGAGTGCTTATCATGCTATTCTGGGTAGGCCTGCCTATGCACATTTCATGGCTCTACCATCTTACGTGTATCTCAAATTGAAAATGCCTGGTCCCAGAGGACTGATCACTAGCTATCACTGGCAATCGGCATAAGGCAGAAGAGTGCTTCTAGAAGAGCTCAAAAATCACAGATACACAAATGGCAGCAGTCGAAATGCAAGAATACGGGAAAAATGCAGATCCGAGTGATTTGCTGCGCTCCAAGAAGCCCGCCACAAATTTTGCATTTCAGTCGTTCGGTGAAACCAAGCCGATTCATATTCACCCGTCCGATCCTAATGCTGCTCCTACTCATATCTCAACATCTGTCGACAGCAAATAGGAATAAGCGCTCATCCAGTTCCTCCGTGAGAACTGAGACATCTTTGCATGGAAACCTTCTAACATGTCGGGTGTACCCAGGGGACTGGCTGAGCATGGTTTGCGAGTCGACCCGAAAGTAAAACCAGTCAGGGAACATCTTCGACGGTCCGCCATACAGAGGAGAAAAGCAATTGGTGAGGAAGTGGCTCGACTCCTAGAAGTTGAGTTCATCCGAGAGATTTACCACTCTGAGTGGCTCGCCAATGTTGTCATGGTCCCCAAGAAGGACGACTCACTTCACATGTGTATTGACTTCAAGCATATCAATCGGGCATGACCAAAAGATCATTTTCCTCTCCCCCGCATCGACTAGATCCTGGAGTCGACTACGGGGTGTGAGCGTTTGTCTTTTCTAGATGCCTATTCTGGGTACCACCAGATCCGACTGTATGGACCTGATGAGATAAAAACAACTTTCATCACTCCATTCGGGTGTTTTTGTTATGTCACCATGCCATTCGGTCTCAAGAACGCTGGAGCCACATTCATGAGGATGATTCAGAAGTGTTTGCTCACTCAAATCAGTCAGAATGTGGAAGCATACATGGATGACATTGTGGTCAAGTCGCGTAAAGGTTCTGACCTGCTGGCTGACCTTGCCCAAACCTTTGCCAACCTGAGAAGGTATGATATCAAGCTTAATCCATCAAAGTGCACATTCGAAGTTCCTGGCGGAAAGTTACTCGGCTTCCTCGTTTCCAAACGAGGGATGGACGCGAACCTAGAGAAAGTTGGTTCCATACTCCGGATGAAGCGCCTTGTGCGTGTGCATGATGTCCGAAAGGTTATTGGTTGTTTGGCCGCCTTGAGTCGATTCATTCTCGCCTCGGTGAAAAGGCATTTCCTCTTTACCGACTAATGAAGAAATCTGACAAGTTCGAGTGGACTCGTGAAGCTGATGCAGCGTTTGCAGAATTCAAAGCCCTGCTTTCCACCCAGCCGGTGCTCGCTTCCCCAATCAGCAAAGAGCCTTTACTGCTTTATATTGCAGCCAGTAGACAAGTTGTCAGTACAGAACTCACGGTCGAGTAGGAAGAAGAAGGAAAATCATATAAAGTTCAGTGCCCAGTATACTATGTTTCTGAAGTTCTGACTCCATCCAAGCAAATATATCCACATTATCAGAAGCTTATTTATGGGATTTACATGACCATGAAGAAGGTTGCACACTATTTCTCTGATCACTCCATTATAGTTGTCAGCGACGCACCATTGTTAGAAATTCTGAACAACAGAGATGCAACTGGTCGAGTGGCAAAGTGGGTGATTGAACTCCTTCCCTTGTATATCAAGTTTGAGGCAAAGAAAGCTATCAAGTCCCACGCAATAGCAGATTTCCTCGCCGAGTGGGTCAAACAGCAACAACCGACTCAGATTCACTCGGAGCATTGGACTATGTTCTTCGATGGATCTAAGGTGCTGAGTGGTTCTGGTGCTGAAGTAGTGTTGGTATCCCCCCGAGGTGACAAGCTCATCTATGTTCTCCGGATTCATTTTGATTCCTCCAACAATGAACGAGATATGAGGCAGTTTTGTACGGGTTGCGTACGGCCATATCACTCGGCGTCCGTTGCCTCATGGTCTACGGTGAATCGGATTTAGTGGTTAACCAAGTAACGAAGGAGTGGGACATCAGAAGCCTGACTATGACTGGCTATTGTAATGCAGTGAGAAAGTTAGAGAAGAAGTTTGAGGGTTTAGAGCTCCATCACATACCCCGACTGAAAAAGCGGCTGATGATTTGGCAAAGATAGGTTCCAAGAGGGAAGCCATTCCCAGCAATGTGTTTTTGGAACATATTCATACACCTTCAGTTTAGGAAGATCCTTTCACTGAAGAGCCCCCACAACCAAAGAGTGCCACTGATCCGACTGAAGTCGAAGTCCCAGCCGTGGTCAACTTGATCATGAAGGTTTTGGTCATCACTCCCGACTAGACAATGCCATACATTGCATACATTCTTAGGAAGGAACTCCCAGAAGATGAAGAAGAGGCTCGACAGATCGTCCGTCGATCCAAAGCCTTTATGGTGATAAGAGGACAGTTGTTCAGAGAAAGTGTAACTGGAGTCAGCTAGAAATGCATAACACCAGAAGAAGGTCGGGTGATCCTCAATGACATCCACTCAGGGACCTGTGGTCACCATGCGTCCTCTCGGACCATTGTGGCCAAAGCATACCTAGCAGGGTTTTATTGGCCACGAGCAAATGAGATGGCGAAAGAAATAGTCGACAAATGTGAAGGTTGCCAGTTTTACTCGAACATGTCTCACAACCCTGCATCAGCCCTGAAGACCATTCCACTCGTTTGGCCCTTTGTCGTTTAGTGATTGGACATGGTCGGACCATTGAGGACTGGCAGGAGCGGCTTCACTCATGTGCTCGTGGCAGTCGACAAGTTAACCAAATGGATTGAAGCCAAGCCTATCAAAAATCTTGAAGCCAGTACTGTTGTGAGCTTCATCAGAGAATTAACATTCAGATATGGTGTTCCGCACAGCATCATCACCGACAATGGATCTAACTTCGATTCTGATGAGTTCCGAGCCTTCTGTGCTTCCCAAGGCACTCGAGTCGACTATGCTTCAGTCGCCCATCCCCAGTCGAATGGACAAGCAGAAAGAGCAAATGGATTGATTCTCAAAGGACTGAAACCCCATTGATGCGTGATCTCAAGCATGCAGCAGGCTCCTGGGTCGATGAACTTCCATCAGTGCTTTGGGATCGAGGACAACTCCAAATCGGTCGACTCACCGAACTCCATTCTTCTTGGTCTATGGAGCTGAAGCTGTTCTACCGAGTGACTTGCTTCATAGTGCACCCCGAGTCGAGATTTTCTTTGAAGATGAAGCAGAGCAGGCTCGGCAAGACGCAGTTGATCTCCTGGAAGAGGAAAGAGAGATGTCCTTGATTCGGTCGACCATTTATCAGCAAGACATGCGTTGATTCCACGCCAGAAACGTGAGGGGTCGAGCATTTCAAGAGGGAGACTTGGTTCTTCGAGTGGATCAGCAAAAACCTCACAAGCTCGCTCCTGCTTGGGAAGGCCCCTTCATTGTCAGCAGAGTGCTCCACAATGGAGCGTACCATCTTTAGAATGTCGAGCACAAGAAATACGAGCCATGTGCTTGGAATGCGGAGCTGCTCCGCCCCTTTTACACTTAAAAGCACTCAGACTATTGAGATGTAATAAGAAATACCCTCTAGTTTGATTATCAAAGACACAATTTTATAGTCTCCTAAATGATTGTTGTTCCTTTTTTATATGTTCTAAATCCCCTAGTGGGTGCCTTAGATGCGAATCCGTTTCGCCTAAGTTTAAAAAAATCCTGTGGAGTGAAGAGCAACCCTCTCACTCAAAGGCTTAGCTGCGAATCCGTTTCGCCTATGTTTGAAAAATACTGTCGAGTGAAGAGCAACCTTCTCACTCGGAGGCTTAGCTGCGAATCCGTTTCGCCTAAGTTTGAAAAGTCCTACCGAGTGGTGAGCAAGCCTCTCACTCGGGGGTTTAGCTGCAATACAGTACTGCCCTAAGTTTGAAAAATCCTACCGAGTGGTGAGCAAGCCTCTCACTCGGGGGCTTAGCTATAGTCCAGTACTCGCCTAAGTTTAAAAAATCCTACCGAGTGATGAGCAAGCCTCTCACTCGGG